>NC_091304.1:23182469-23209969 GCF_038502225.1 Cherax quadricarinatus
TTTATGGACACTCTCTGCTTCCTGTCTGTGAGCCATGACTCGATCCACGAGAGCACTTTTTCCCCAATGCCATGAGCTCATACTTTCTTTGACAGTCTTGGGTGCAGAACTCTATCAAAAGCCTTACTACAATCTAAGTAAATAATATCAAATTCTTTATCGTGGTCAACAGCCTCAAAGGCTTTATGAAGAAAGTTATTAAATTAGTTAGACAAGACCGGCCTCTTGTGAATCCATGCAGAGTATCATTAATCAAGCTATGCTTATCGAGATGGCTTCTTATAAACTCAGCTATAATTGACTCTAGAAATTTGCCTACAATTGAGGTCAGGCTTATTGGGCGGTAATTTGACGGTAACGACTTCTCACCTGTTTTAAAAATAGGAATTACATTAGCCAACTTTCCACATATCAGACATTACACCTGTTTGACGAGATAAATTAAAAATATTAGTTAATGGTTCACAGAGTTCCATTTTGCATTCCTTAAGAACCCTTGAAAAAACCTCATCAGGACCCGGCGACTTATTTTGCTTCAGTCGGTCTATCTGCTTCACAACCATTTCACTAGTGACTGTGATGTTACATAATTTATCTTCTTCTGGCCCACTATAAAAATTAATTACTGGAATATTGTTAGTGTCTTCCTGTGTAAAAACCGAGAGAAAATAATTATTTAAAATCGAGCACATTTCATTCTCTTTGTCAGTAAGATGCCCATAGTTATTTTTAAGAGGACCTATCTTATCTCTAACTTTTGTTCTATAGACCTGGAAAAACCTTTTGGGTTAGTTTTCGAATCTCTAACAACTTTAATTTCATAGTCCCTTTTAGCTTTTCTTACCCCCTTTTTAATGTCCCTCTTAATGTCAATATACTGATTCATAAGTTGACCCTCACCTCTTTTGATACGCCTATAAATTCCTTTCTTATGCCCTAGTAGATATTTCAGCCTATTATTCATCCATTTTGGGTCATTTCTATTTGATCTAATTTCTTTATACGGGATAAACGTTCTTTGAGCAGCATGTATAGTGTTCAGAAAACTGTCATATTGACAGCTCTCTTCGTTACCCCAGTCAACAGATGATAAGTGTTCTCTAAGCCCATCGTAATCTGCTAAGCGAAAATCTGGGACTGTTACTGAGTTATTCCTACTATAGCACTTCCATTCAATGCCAAATGTAATTGATTTGTGGTCGCTAGCAACGAGTTCCTCTGAAATTTCTAAATTATTAACAAGGGATTCATTGTTTGCCAGAACTAAGTCAAGCAGATTATTTCCCCTCGTAGGTTCTGTCACAAACTGCTTCAAAAAACAATGCTGAACTACTTCTAAGAAGTCGTATGATTCTAAATTCCCAGTCACGAAATTCCAATCAATATGACTAAAGTTAAAGTCTCCTAGAATTACTACATTATCGTGAATTGTGGCCCTAAAAATTTCCTCCCATAGTAGTCTCCCCTGGTCCCTATCAAAGTTTGGCAACTTTACTGGGTGAACGAGAGAGAACAGGCAGTACAGTGTAGAAAATATTCTCACACAAAACTGAGTCAATAGTTGTTATATTTCTGCAGTTGGCACGGTGACTGGGACGTAGTACAACAGATTAACACTGTTCCAACATTACCAAACACATCACTAATCTTCAGTGTTGCAACAAGCATGCAACACATCACTAGTGTTGAGTATTGCAGCAAGCATGCAACACATCACTAGTCTTGAGTATTGCAGCAAGCATGCAACACATCACTAGTCTTCAGTGTTGCAGCAAGCATGCAACACATCACTAGTCTTCAGTGTTTCAACAAGCATGCAACATATCACTCAATGTCACCGTAATACTTTTCTAACACTATTTAATTTCTTCCAATGTTGTCCTCAACATATTTTGATAGGTCAAAGGGTATTATACACACACACACACACACACACACACACACACACATATATATATAGATATATATATATATATATATATATATATATATATATATATATATATATATATAAGAAAGCCTAGGGAAAGTATGGATTTGTCCGTTAAAAACAGAGTAGGGGAGTTAGTAGATGGGGAGAGGGAGGTATTAGGTAGATGGCGAGAATATTTTGAGGAACTTTTAAATGTTGAGGAAGAAAGGAAGGCGGTAATTTCATGCACTGGCCAGGGAGGTATACCATCTTTTAGGAGTGAAGAAGAGCAGAATGTAAGTGTGGTGGAGGTACGTGAGGCATTACGTAGAATGAATGGGGGTAAAGCAGCTGGAACTGATGGGATCATGACAGAAATGTTAAAAGCAGGGGGGGATATAGTGTTGGAGTGGTTGGTACTTTTGTTTAATAAATGTATGAAAGAGGGGAAGGTACCTAGGGATTGGCGGAGAGCATGTATAGTCCCTTTATATAAAGGGAAAGGGGACAAAAGAGATTGTAAAAATTATAGAGGAATAAGTTTACTGAGTATACCAGGAAAAGTATACGGTAGAGTTATAATTGAAAGAATTAGAGGTAAGACAGAATGTAGAATTGCGGATGAGCAAGGAGGCTTCAGAGTGGGTAGGGGATGTGTAGATCAAGTGTTTACATTGAAGCATATATGTGAACAGTATGTAGATAAAGGTAGGGAAGTTTTTATTTCATTTATGGATTTAGAAAAGGCATATGATAGAGTGGATAGAGGAGCAATGTGGCAGATGTTGCAAGTTTATGGAATAGGTGGTAAGTTACTAAATGCTGTAAAGAGCTTTTATGAGGATAGTGAGGCTCAGGTTAGGGTGTGTAGAAGAGAGGGAGAATACTTCCCGGTAAAAGTAGGTCTTAGACAGGGATGTGTAATGTCACCATGGTTGTTTAATATATTTATAGATGGGGTTGTAAAAGAAGTAAATGCTAGGGTGTTCGGGAGAGGGGTGGGATTAAATTATGGGGAATCAAATTCAAAATGGGAATTGACACAGTTACTTTTTGCTGATGATACTGTGCTTATGGGAGATTCTAAAGAAAAATTGCAAAGGTTAGTGGATTAGTTTGAGAATGTGAGTAAAGGTAGAAAGTTGAAAGTGAACATAGAAAAGAGTAAGGTGATGAGGGTATCAAATGATTTAGATAAAGAAAAAATGGATATCAAATTGGGGAGGAGGAGTATGGAAGAAGTGAATGTTTTCAGATACTTGGGAGTTGACGTGTCGGCGGATGGATTTGTGAAGGATGAGGTTAATCATAGAATTGATGAGGGAAAAAAGGTGAGTGGTGCGTTGAGGTATATGTGGAGTCAAAAAACTTTATCTATGGAGGCAAAGAAGGGAATGTATGAAAGTATAGTAGTACCAACACTCTTATATGGATGTGAAGCTTGGGTGGTAAATGCAGCAGCGAGGAGACGGTTGGAGGCAGTGGAGATGTTCTGTCTAAGGGCAATGTGTGGTGTAAATATTATGCAGAAAATTCGGAGTGTGGAAATTAGGAGAAGGTGTGGAGTTAATAAAAGCATTAGTCAGAGGGCAGAAGAGGGGTTGTTGAGGTGGTTTGGTCATTTAGAGAGAATGGATCAAAGTAGAATGACATGGAAAGCATATAAATCTATAGGGGAAGGAAAGAGGGGTAGGGGTCGTCCTCGAAAGGGTTGGAAAGAGGGGGTAGAGGAGGTTTTGTGGGCGAGGGGCTTGGACTTCCAGCAAGCGTGCATGAGCGTGTTAGATAGGAGTGAATGGAGACGAATGATACTTGGGACATGACGATCTATTGGAGTGTGAGCAGGGTAATATTTAGTGAAGGGATTCAGGGAAACCGGTTATTTTCTTATAGTCGGACTTGAGTCCTGGAAATGGAAAGTACAATGCCTGCACTTTAAAGGAGGGGTTTGGGATATTGGCAGTTTGGAGGGATATGTTGTGTATCTTTATACGTATATGCTTCTAAACTGTTGTATTCTGAGCACCTCTGCAAAAGCAGTGATAATGTGTGAGTGTGGTGAAAGTGTTGAATGATGATGAAAGTATTTTCTTTTTGGGGATTTTCTTTCTTTTTTCTGGGTCACCCTGCCTCGGTGGGAGACGACCAACTTGTTGAAAAAAAAAATATACATATATATATATATATATATATATATATATATATATAAAAAAAAAAAAAAATATATAATATATATATATAATTATATATATATATATATATATATATATATATATATATATATATATATATATATATATATATATATATATATATGTATGTAGGTAGTAGGTTGGTAGACAGCAACCACCCAGGGAAGTACTACCGTCCTGCCAGATGACTGTGAAACAGAAACCTGCATGCATATGCATATATATATATACTTACATCTAGGTTTTTCTCCTTTTTCTAAATAGCTCTTGTTCTTCTTTATTTCTTCTGTTGTCCATGGGGAAGTGGAAAAGAATCTTTCCTCCGTAAGCCATGCGTGTCGTATGAGGCGACTAAAATGCCGGGAGCAATGGGCTAGTAGCCCATTCTCCTGTAGACATTTACTAAAAAAGAGAAGAAGAAAAACTTTATAAAACTGGGATGCTTGAATGTGCGTGGATGTAGTGCGGATGACAAGAAACAGATGATTGCTGATGTTATGAATGAAAAGAAGTTCGATGTCCAGGCCCTAAGCGAAACAAAGCTGAAGGGGGTAGGGGAGTTTCGGTGGGGGGAAATAAATGGGATTAAATCTGGAGTATCTGAGAGAGTTAGAGCAAAGGAAGGGGTAGCAGTAATGTTGAAGGATCAGTAATGGAAGGAGAAAAGAGAATATGAATGTGTAAATTCAAGAATTATGTGGATTAAAGTAAAGGTTGCATGCGAAAAGTGGGTCATAATAAGCGTGTATGCACCTGGAGAAGAGAGGAATGCAGAGGAGAGAGAGAGATTTTGGGAGATGTTAAGTGAATGTATAGGAGCCTTTGAACCAAGTGAGAGAGTAATTGTGGTAGGGGACCTGAATGCTAAAGTAGGAGAGACTTTTAGAGAGGGTGTGGTAGGTAAGTTAGGGGTGCCAGGTATAAATGATAATGGGAGCCCTTTGATTGAACTTTGTGTAGAAAGGGGTTTAGTTATAGGTAATACATATTTTAAGAAAAAGAGGATAAATAAGTATACAAGATATGATGTAGGGCGAAATGACAGTAGTTTGTTGGATTATGTATTGGTAGATAAAAGACTGTTGAGTAGACTTCAGGATGTACATGTTTATAGAGGGGCCACAGATATATCAGATCACTTTCTAGTTGTAACTACACTGAGAGTAAAAGGTAGATGGGATACAAGGAGAATAGAAGCATCAGGGAAGAGAGAGGTGAAGGTTTATAAACTAAAAGAGGAGGCAGTTAGGGTAAGATATAAACAGCTATTGGAGGATAGATGGGCTAATGAGAGCATAGGCAATGGGGTTGAAGAGGTATGGGGTAGGTTTAAAAATGTAGTGTTAGAGTGTTCAGCAGAAGTTTGTGGTTACAGGAAAGTGGGTGCAGGAGGGAAGAGGAGCGATTGGTGGAATGATGATGTAAAGAGAGTAGTACCTGCAGTTTACCTGGAGAGAGTTCCGGGGGTCAAACCAGGCCTCCTTAGTCAGTGTCCCAGGATGAGTCGAAGTACCCATTTTTTGGGGAACATAGACAAAGTAGTCCAATGTTTCTAGAATGATGAAGCGAGAGCGCAAGGAGGGAAGAGTTTTTACAAAGTAGAAGTGATGCAAGGAGGGAAGAGTATATAGAGAAAGAGAGAGGTTAAGAGAGTGGTGAAGCAATGTAAAAAGAGAGCAAATGAGAGAGTGGGTGAGATGTTATCAACAAATTTTGTTGAAAATAAGAAAAAGTTTTGGAGTGAGATTAACAAGTTAAGGAAGCCTAGAGAACAAATGGATTTGTCAGTTAAAAATAGGAGAGGAGAGTTATTAAATGGAGAGTTAGAGGTATTGGGAAGATGGAGGAAATATTTTGAGGAATTGTTAAATGCTGATGAAGATAGGGAAGTTGTGATTTCGTGTATAGGGCAAGGAGGAATAACATCTTGTAGGACTGAGGAAGATCCAGTTGTGAGTGTGGGGAAAGTTCGTGAGGCAGTAGGTAAAATGAAAGGGGGTAAGGCAGCCGGGATTGATGGGATAAAGATAGAAATGTTAAAAGCAGGTGGGGATATAGTTTTGGAATGGTTGGTGCAATTATTTAATAAATGTATGGAAGAGGGTAAGGTACCTAGGGATTGGCAGAGAGCATGCATAGTTCCTTTGTATAAAGGCAAAGGGGACAAAAGAGAGTGCAAAAATTATAGGGGGATAAGTCTGTTGAGTATACCTGGTAAAGTGTATGGTAGAGTTATTATTGAAAGAATTAAGAGTAAGACGGAGAATAGGATAGCAGATGAACAAGGAGGCTTTAGGAAAGGTAGGGGGTGTGTGGACCAGGTGTTTACAGTGAAACATGTAAGTGAACAGTATTTAGATAAGGTTAAAGAGGTCTTTGTGGCATTTATGGATTTGGAAAAGGCGTATGACAGGGTGGATAGGGGGGCAATGTGGCAGATGTTGCAGGTGTATGGTGTAGGAGGTAGGTTACTGAAAGCAGTGAAGAGTTTTTATGAGGATAGTGAGGCACAAGTTAGAGTAAGTAGGAAAGAGGGAAATTATTTCCCAGTAAAAGTAGGCCTTAGACAAGGATGTGCGATGTCACCGTGGTTGTTTAATATATTTATAGATGGGGTTGTAAGAGAAGTAAATGCGAGGGTCTTGGCAAGAGGCCTGGAGTTAAAAGATAAAGAATCACACATAAAGTGGGAGTTGTCACAGTTGCTCTTTGCTGATGACACTGTGCTCTTGGGAGATTCTGAAGAGAAGTTGCAGAGATTGGTGGATGAATTTGGTAGGGTGTGCAAAAGAAGAAAATTAAAAGCGAATACAGTAAGGTTATGAGGATAACAAAAGGATTAGGTGATGAAAGATTGGATATCAGATTGGAGGGAGAGAGTATGGAGGAGGTGAATGTATTCAGATATTTGGGAGTTGACGTGTCAGCGGATGGGTCTATGAAAGATGAGGTGAATCATAGAATTGATGAGGGAAAAAGGGTGAGTGGTGCACTTAGGAGTCTGTGGAGACAAAGAACTTTGTCCTTGGAGGCAAAGAGGGGAATGTATGAGAGTATAGTTTTACCAACGCTCTTATATGGGTGTGAAGCATGGGTGATGAATGTTGCAGCGAGGAGAAGGCTGGAGGCAGTGGAGATGTCATGTCTGAGGGCAATGTGTGGTGTGAATATAATGCAGAGAATTCGTAGTTTGGAAGTTAGGAGGAGGTGCGGGATTACCAAAACTGTTGTCCAGAGGGCTGAGGAAGGGTTGTTGAGGTGGTCCGGACATGTAGAGAGAATGGAGCGAAACAGAGGTTTTGTGTTCGAGGGGCTTGGACTTCCAGCATGCACGCGTGAGCGTGTTTGATAGGAGTGAATGGAGACAAATGGTTTTTAATACTTGACGTGCTGTTGGAGTGTGAGCAAAGTAACATTTATGAAGGGGTTCAGGGAAACCGGCAGGCCGGACTTGAGTCCTGGAGATGGGAAGTACAGTGCCTGCACTCTGAAGGAGGGGTGTTAATGTTGCAGTTTAAAAACTGTAGTGTAAAGCACCCTTCTGGCAAGACAGTGATGGAGTGAATGATGGTGAAAGTTTTTCTTTTTCGGGCCACCCTGCTTTGGTGGGAATCGGCAATTGTGATAAATTATATGTATATATATATATATATATATATATATATATATATATATATATATATATATATATATATATATATATATATATATATATATATATATATATATATGTATATATATATATATATATATATATATATATATATATATATATATATATATATATATATATATATATATATATATATATATATATATATATATATACATATATATTCGTTTAAAGATATATTTTTTTCATTAATGTTAATGAAAAAAATTTAAATCTTGCTCCAAAAGAATCTTAGAAAACTTACCTAACCTTATTATAACAATTTATTTTAGCGTAACCAAACTAAATATGTTTTAGATTTGTTTACAATAATTTAATACTAAACAAACACATTGAAATATATTGTTTTCGTTAGGTTCAGAATGATTTTGGCGAGATTATTGCATACACAAATTTTCATTTGTCCTATATGGCAAGATGAGTGTTGCTTTTTAAGCCAAGAACGCAAGTTCTGCCTATTCGGCACGACATATATATATATATATATATATATATATATATATATATATATATATATATATATATATATATATATATATATATATATATATATATATATATATATATATATATATATATATATATATATATATATATATATATATATATATATATATATGTCGTGCCGAATATGTAAAACTGGTCAATTAGCAAGAACTCATTTAAAATTAAGTCCTTTCTGAAATTTTCTCTTATTCGTTTGAAGATATAATTTTTTCATTAATGTTGATGTGAAAATTAATAATTTTGCACCAAAAGAATCTTAGAAAACTTACCTAACCTTATTATAACAAGAACAATTTATTTTAGCCTAACCCAACTACATATATTTTAGATTTGTCTACAATAATTTAATACTAAACAAACACAGTGAAATATATTTTTTTCGTTAGGTTAAGAATGATTTTGGCGAAATTATTGCATACACAAATTTTCGCTTGTCCTATATGGCAAGATGAGCGTTGCTGTTTAAGCCAAGATCGCAAATTCTGCCTATTCGGCACGACATATATATATATATATATATATATATATATATATATATATATATATATATATATATATATATATATACATATATATATATATATATATATATGCGTGAGCGTGTTTGATAGGAGTGAATGGAGACAAATGGTTTTTAATACTTGACGTGCTGTTGGAGTGTGAGCAAAGTAACATTTATGAAGGGATTCAGGGAAACCGGCAGGCCGGACTTGAGTCCTGGAGATGGGAAGTACAGTGCCTGCACTCTGAAGGAGGGGTGTTAATGTTGCAGTTTAAAAACTGTAGTGTAAAGCACCCTTCTGGCAAGACAGTGATGGAGTGAATGATGGTGAAAGTTTTTCTTTTTCGGGCCACCCTGCCTTGGTGGGAATCGGCCAGTGTGATAATAAAATAAAATAAAATATATATATATATATGTATAATATATATATAATATAAATATATATATATATAATATATAAATAATATAAATATATATATATATAATATATATATGTATGTATATATATATATATATATATATATATATATATATATATATATATATATATATATATATATATATATATATATATATATATATTATATATATATATATATATATATATATATATATATATATATATATATATATATATATATATATATATATAAATATATACATGCAAAACAACCACTGTCGAAGAGTAGTGAAATTCCAAGCGCTTTCGTGACTACTCACATTGTCAAGGAACTATGAAAGTAATACATCAAAGGAAGGAAATTAAAGGGCTTAGACCACACCTCAGAGTCAACTCCCACAATAAAGAAAAAGCTGACGCACGACAATAACCGACTCATAAGAAAAGAGGAACACTGCAGTAGGTCCGCTGGTCCAACTAGACAGGTCCACACGACATTCCACTAACAAAATATTCTACCCAAGAAATAAGGTTTTTTATTTGTCCAATGTATTATTAAATTCTTCCCAAATTTTATTAATTTTAAATGAATCTAATTTATATAAACCAAAGGAAATATTCATATTATTTTCAAAACTGCTTTTTATGAAACAAGATTCAATTATATTTCTGTCAACCATGGACTTGCTTGATACAACTTTCTCAACTTTTTGAAAATCAAATGGATGGTTAAAATCTCTCAAATGAATAAATAGAGCATTGAAATCTTGTCCATTTCTAATGCTATATTTATGTTGTTTTAATCTAAGTTCGAGACTTTTACCAGTTTGACCGTAATAAACTTTATCGCAAATTTTACAAGGAATCTTATAGACACAACCGTCAGCATTTTGGGGTGATTTCTTTATCAAAAGTTTTTTTACTGTATCAAGATTTTTAAATACAACTTTAATATTAAAAGTCTTAAGAAGAGAAGGAATATCAACCAAGTTTTCATGGTAAGTCAGAACCAACATATTTTTGGTTGAATAAGGCTGGTAGCCCCTTTTTGGGTTGTAAAAAGTATTTCTAGCAATTTTAAATGATTTATCTATTACATTTCTCGGGTATTTCAGATCATTGGCTATTTCATAAATTTTGGATATTTCTTCATCTATGAACTCTGGATTACAAATTCGTAAAGCTCTCAAAAACATTGATGAGAAAACAAACAGTTTAACTCTATCTTCATGGGAAGAATAATAGTGTACATAGGAACAGGTATTTGTAGGTTTTCTGTAAATTTTAAATTTCAATTCATTATTACTCTTAATAATTAAAACATCTAGAAAATGCAATGAGTTATTTTCCTCAAACTCAACAGTAAAATTTATAGAATGGGCTAAGCTGTTTAATTTGCCTAGGAAATGGTGTTTATCTACATTCTTGGGCATAAGACATAAAATATCATCAACATATCTGAACCATTTTGCTCTATTAGGGAGGATTGTGTTCAGCAACCTTGTTTCAAAAAATTCCATGTATAGATTACTAAGAACTTAGTATGTTAGATCATTGCTATAATAAACTCAGAAGAATTTGTAATGAACTCATAAATAAACTACATAATAATGTTGATATTGCAAAAGCCTTTTGTAACTTTGATAAATCTTCTGATTTATCCAATGATGAAATTAATAATAGTAAAGGAATGGTATATAGCTCTATGTTAATACAAAACATTCCCAATTACCCTCAAAGATTCTTTAAGTCTTATGATACACTTACTAATAATAAAAATTTGCGCCTTACCAAAGCAGATAAAATAAATGCAATAGTAATTATGAAAGAAAATGATTACCAAGAAAAAATGAATAATATCTTAGATGATACTGAAAACTATTCTAAACTTAGAAAGAATCACTTAGAAACCATTAACAGCAATTTCAATAAAATAGTAAAACTTCTACTGTATGTACTAATAAAAACACACAAACCAGGTAATCCAATCAGACCAATTATTAGCTCCATAGGATCAGTTTCATATAAATTATGCATATGGCTTGTTGACCTTTTGAGCCCTATTGTTTGCAAAATTTCTAACTTTAATGCTAAAAACAACTTAAATTTAGTTGATAAATTAAGCTCCTTGACTGACTTAAATGAGTTTAATATGGTTAGTTTTGATGTTACTTCCTTGTTTACGAAAGTTCTTGTTGATGATTTATTAATTTTCTTATCAGAAGAACTCGTTAATTATGATTTACCATTGCCAGTTCCTACCATCATTAAACTTATTAAACTTTGCATTGTTGATGCAAAATTTGCATTTAATAAATTTTACACTCAGAAATTTGGTATGACAATGGGAAATCCTCTTTCACCTGTTCTTAGTAATCTATACATGGAATCTTTTTTGAAACAAGGCTGCTTAACACAATCCTCCCAAATAGAGCAAAATGGTTCAGATATGTTGGTGATATTTTATGTCTTATGCCCAAGAATGTAGATATACACCATTTCCTTGGCAAATTAAACAGCTTAGCACATTCTATAAACTTTACTGTTGAGTTTGAGGAAAATAACTCATTGCCTTTTCTAGATGTTTTAATTATTAAGAGTAATAATGAATTCAAATTTAAAATTTACAGAAAACCTACAAATAACTGTTTCTATGTACACTATTATTCTTCCTATGAAGATAAAGTTAAACTGTTTGTTTTCTCATCAATGTTTTTGAGAGCTTTACGTATTTGTAGTCCAGAGTTCATAGATGAAGAAATATCCAAAATTTATAAAATAGCCATTGATCTGAAATACCCGAGAAATGTAATTGATAAATCATTTAAAATTGTTAGAAACATCTTTTACAGCCCAAAAAGGGACAACCAACCTTATTCAACCAAAAATATATATACCATGAAAACTTGGTTGATATGTCTTCTCTTCTTAAGACTTTTAATATTAAAGTTGTATTTAAAAATCTTGATACAGTAAAAAAAACTTTTGATAAAGAATTCCCTCCAAAATGCTGACGGTTGTGTCTATAAGATTCCTTGTAAAATTTGAGATAAAGTTTATTACGGTCAAACTAGTAAAAGTCTCGAACTTAGATTAAAACAACATAAATATAGCATTAGAACTGGACAAGATTCCAATGCTCTATTTATTCATTTGAGAGAATTTAACCATCCAATTGATTTTCAAAAAGTTGAGAAAGTTGTATCAAGCAAGTCCATGACTGACAGAAATATAATTGAATCTTGTTTCATAAAAAGCAGTTTTGAAAATAATATGAATATTTCCTTTGGTTTATATAAATTAGATTAATTTATAATTAATAAAATTTGGGAAGAGTATAATAATACATTGGACAAATAAAAAACCTTATTTCTTGGGTAGAATATTTTGTTAGTGGGATGTCGTGAGGTCCTGTCTAGTTGGACCAGCGGACCTACTGCAGTGTTCCTCTTTTCTTATGAGTCCGGTATTGTCGCGCGTCAGGTGTTTCTTTGTTGTGGGAGTTGACTGTGAGGTGTGGTCTAAGCCCTTTAATTTCCTTCCTTTGATGTATTACTTTCATAGTTCCTTGACAATGTGAGTAGTCACGAAAGCACTTGATATTTCACTACTCTTTCACAGTGGTTGTTTTGCATATATATATATATATATATATATGTATAAATATATATATATACATATATATACATATATATATATATATATACATATATATACATATATATATATATATACATATATATATACATATATATATATGCCGTGCCGAATATGTAAAACTGGTCAATTAGCAAGAACTCATTTAAAATTAAGTCCTTTCTGAAATTTTCTCATTGTATGGTAAAACTAGTACATTTTACCTGGCCATCACTTCTTTAGGTTCAGCCCTGTAGAAAGTCCTTTTTGCTGACATTAGTGCCTTCTCGACAAAATCCCAAGGATATCTTAGTTTTATGGCTATGTTGAATATCTTGCAGATTTCGTCCTCTAGGTACTCTGGACGGCAGATGCGCAATGCTCTCAGAAACATTATGAGGAACACTCTCCTATTTACCCTGGTTTCGTGGTTGGAATACTAGTAAATGTATGACGACACATTGCTGGACTTCCTATAAACTGTAAATTTGAATTTTGTATCGACACGATAAAATGCTGAGAGGAATTGAGAAGCTGGACAGAGAGAGAATTTTCCAGAGTTGGGACACAGCAACAAGGGGGCACAGTTGGAAGTTGAAGACACAGACGGATCACAGGGATGTTAGGAAGTATTTCTTCAGTCACAGAGTAGTCAGGAAGTGGAATAGTTTGGGAAGCGATGTAGTGGAGGCAGGATCCATTCACAGCTTTAAGCAGAAGTATGGTAAACCTAATGGTGCAGAGAGAGTGACCCAGTAGCGGCCAGTGAAGAGGCGGGGCCAGGAGCTATGACTCGACCCCTACAACCACAAATAGATTAGTACACACACACACACACACACACACACACACACACACACACACACACACATATACATATATGTATATATGTGTATATATATACATATATATATATATTTGTAGGTAGTAGGTTGGTAGACAGCAACCACCCAGGGAGGTACTACCGTCCTGCCAAGTGAGTGTAAAAAGAAAGCCTGTATTTTTTTTACATGATGGTAGGATTGCTGGTATCTTTTTTCTCTCACATAAACATGCAAGATTTCAAGTACTTCTTGCTACTTGTCTCCAGGTAAACTCCAGGTAAACTCACACTACACATACGAATACACGTTTCTGTATACACACTCATCTGAGTTTCCTTTGATTTTTTATCTTAATAGTTCTTGTTCTTATTTCTTTTCTTTTCATATCCATGGGGAAGTGGAATAAGAATCTTTCCTCCGTAAGTCATGTGTGTTGTTAAAGTCAACTTAAATGCCGGGAACAATGGGCTAGTAACCCCTTTTCCCGTATAATTTACTAAAAAGAAAAAGAAGTAAACCGTCAAAGTGAGATGTTTGAATGTGCGTGGATGTTGTGCGAATGATAAGAAGAGATGATTGTGGATGTTATGAATGAGTAGAAGCTGGATGTCCTGGCTTTAAGTGAAACAAACATGAAGGAGGTGGGAGAGTTTCAGTGGGGAGAATTAAATGGGATTAGGTCAGGGTTTTCAAATAGAGTTAGAGATAAAGGAGTTGCAATAATGTTGAAGGATGAGTTATGGCAGGAAAAGAGGGAATATAAATGTATAAATTCAAGGATTATGTGGAGTAAAATAAGGGTTGGATGTGAAAAGTGGGTTATAGTAAGTGTTTATGCACCTGGAGAAGAGAGAACAGTAGAGGTGAGAGAGAGATTTTTGAGTGCGTGGTGAGTTTTGAACCAAGTGTGAGAGTACTTTTGGTTGGGGATCTCAATACTGAAGTGGGTAAAAATGTTGTGGAGTGAGTAGTAGGTAAATTTGGGGTGCCAGAGGTAAATGAAAATTGGGAGCCTTTAATTGAGCTATGTGTGTAAAGAGGCTTGGTAATAAGTAATACATATTTTTAAGAAAGAAGATAAATAAGTAGACAAGGTATGATATAGCACGTAATGAAAGGACTTTGTTACAATATGTATTGGTGGATTATTATTATTAAAGATTCGCCGGTATTCTCCCGGCCCGGGACTTTTACAAGTAGTGGCCCGGCCTATTGGTGGATAAAAGGTTGATGGGTAGGCTTCAGGATGTACATGTTTATAGAGGGGCAACTGATATATCGGATCATTATTTAGTTGAAGCTACAGTTAGAGTAAGAGGAAGATGGGACAAAAGGACAATGGCACCAACAAGTAAGAGGGAGGTGAAAGTGTATAAACAAAGGGAGGAGGGAGTTAGGGTGAGATACATGCAACTATTGGCAGAAAGTGGGCTGGTGCAAGTATGAGTAGTGGCCGGGATGGGGGGGTTGAAGAGGGCTGGAATAATTTAAAAAATGCAGTATTAGAATGTGGGGCAGAAGTTTGTGGTTATAGGAGGGTGGGTACAGGAGGAAAAAGGAGTGATTGGTGGAATGATGAAGTAAAGGGTGTGATAAAAAGAAAAAGGTAGCTTATGAGTGGGTTTTACAAAGCAGAAGTGTTATACGAAGAGTAGAGCATATGGAGAGTAAACGAAAGGTGAAGAGAGTGGTGAGAGAGTGCAAAAGGAGAGCAGATGATAGAGTGGGAGAGGCACTGTCAACAAATGTTGATGAAAATAAGAAAAAAATTTGGAGTGAGATAAACAAGTTAAGAAACCCTAGGAAACGAATGGATTTGTCAATTAAAAAAAGGAGTAGGGGATTACTAGATGGTGTGATGGAGGTACTGGGTAGATGGCGGGAATATTTTGAGGAACTTTTAAATGTTGATGAAAAAAGGGAGGCGGTAATTTCATGCACTGGTCAGGGAGGAATAACATCTTTTAGGAGTGAAGAAGAGCAGGATGTGAGTGTGGGGGAGGTGCGTGATTCATTACGTAGAATGAAAGGGAGTTAAGCAGCTGGAACTGATGGGATCATGACAGAAATGTTAAAGCAGGGGGATACATAGTGCTGCAGTGGTTGGAATTTTTCTTTAAAAAATGTATGAAAGAGGGGAAGATACCTGGGGATTGGCAGAGAACATATTTAGTTCCTTTATATAAAGGGAAGGAGTACAAAAGAGATTGCAACAATTATAGGGGAATAAGTTTACTGAGTATACCAGGAAAAGTGTACTGTAGGGTTATTATTGAAAGAATTAGAGGTAAAACAGAGAGTAGGATTGTAGATGAGGAAAGAGGCTTTAGAGTGGGTAGGGGCTGTGTAGATCAAGTGTTTACATTGAAGCATATATGTGAACAGTATTTAGATAAAGATAAGGAAGTTTTCATTGCATTTTTCGATTTAGAAAATGCATATTATAGAGTGAGTAGGATAGCAATGTGGCAGATGTTGCAAGTATATGGAATAGGTAGTAAGTTACTAAATGCTGTATAGATTTTTTATGAGGATAGTGAGGCTCAGGTTAGGGTGTGTAGGAGAGAGAGGGAGATTACTTCTCGGTAAAAGGAGGCCTTAGACAGGGATGTGTAATGTCACCAAGGTTGTTAGGGAGGGGGGTGGTATTAAATTATGGGGAATCAAATTCAAAATGGGAGTAGCCTCAGCTACTTTTTGCTGATGATATTGTGCTTATGAGAGATGCTAAAGAAAAGTTGCAAAGGTTAGTGGACGAATGTGGGAGGGTATGTGAAGGTAGAAAGTTGAAAGCGAACATAGATAAGTGTAAGGTGATGAGGGTATCTAACGATGTAAATAAAGAAAAATTGGATATCACATTGGAGAGATGGAGTATGGAAGAAGTGAATGTTTTCAGATATTTTGGAGTTGACTTGTCAGCAGATGGGGTTATGGAGGATGAGGTTAATCATAGAATTGATGAAGAAAAAAAGGTGAGTGGTGCGTTGAGGTATCTGTGGAGACAAAAAAACGTTATCTATGGGAGCAAAGAAGGGAATGTATGAAAATATAGTGGTACCAACACTCTTAGATGGGTGTGAAGCTTGGGTTGTAAATGCTGCAGCGAGAAGGCGGCTGGAGGCAGTGGAGATGTCCTGTCTAAGGATAATGTGTGTTGTAAATATTATGCAGAGAATTCGTAGTGTGGAAATTAGGAGAAGGTGTGGAGTTAATAAAAGTATTAGTCAGAGGGCTGAAGAGGGGTTGTTGAGGTGGTTTGGTCATTTGGAGAGAATGGATCAAAGTAGAATGACTTGGAGAGCTTATAAATCTGTAGGGGAAGGAAGGGGGGGTAGGGGTCATCCTCGAAACTGTTGGAGGGAGGGGTTAAAGAAGGTTTTGTGGGCTAGGGGCTTGGATTTTCAGCACGTTTGTGTGAGCGTGTTAGATAGGAGTGAATGGAGACGAATTGGTTTTGAGACCTGACGAGCTGTTGGAGTGTGAGCAGGGTAATATTTAGTGAAGGGATTTAAGGAAACCGGTTAGCCGGACTCGAGTGCTGGAAATGGTAAGTACAATACCTGTACTTTAAAGGAGGGGTTTGGGAAATTGACAGTTTGGAGAGACTTCTAAACTGTCGTATCTGAGCATCTCTGCAAAGATAGTGATTATGTATGAGTGATGTGAAAGTATTTAATGATGATGAAAGTAATTTTCTTTTTGAGGATTTTTGGGTCACTCTGCCTCGGTGGGAGACGGCCCACTTGTTGAAAAAAAATTATATATATATATATATATATATATATATATATATATATATATATATATATATATATATATATATATATATATATATATATATATATATATATATATATATATATATATATATATATATAGTGGAGGAGAGTTATTAAATGGAAAGTTAGAGCTATCAGGAAGATGGAGGGAATATTTTGAGGAATTGTTAAATGTTGATGAAGATAGGGAAGCTGTGATGTTATGTAAGGTCAAGGAGGAATAACATCTTGTAGGACTAAGGAAGAGCCAGTTGTGAGTGTGAGAGATGTTCGTGAGGCAGTGTGTAGAATGAAAAATAGGTAAGGCAGCAGGGATTGATGGGATAAAGATAGAAATGTTAAAACCAGGTGGTGATATAGTTTTGAAGCAGTTAGTGCTTTTATTTAATAAATGTATGGAATAGAGCATGCATAGTTCCTTTGTATGAAGGCAAAGGGGACTAAAGAGAGTGCAAAAATTTTAAGGGAATAAGCCTGTTGAGTACACCTGGTAAAGTGTAGCGTAGAGTTATTATTGAAAGAATTAAGAGTAAGACGGAGAGCAGGATAGCAGATGAACAAGGAGGCTTTAGGAAAGGTAGGAGGTGCTTGGACCATGTGTTTGCAGTGAAACATAAAGGTGAACAGTATTTAGATAAGGGTTGAAGAGGTTTTTGTGGCATTTATGGATTTGGAAAACGCATATGACAGGGTGAATAGGGGGAAATGTGGCAGATATTGCAAATGTATGGAATGGAAGGTAGGTTACTGAAAGCATTGAAGAGTTTTTACGGGAAGAGTGAGGCTCAGGTTAGAGTATGTATAAGATAGGGAGATTGTTTCCAAGTAAAAGTAGGCCATAGACAAGGATGTTTGATATTACCATGATTTTCAATATGTTTACAGATGGGGTTATAAGAAAAGTGAATACTCAGGTGTTGGCAAGAGGTGTGGGGTTAAAAGGTAAAGAATCTAACACAAAGTGAGAGTAGTCACTGTTGCTATTTGCTGATGACACTGTGCTTTTAGGAGATTCTGAAGAGAAGTTGCAGAGGTTGGTGGATGAGTTTGGTAGGGTATATAAATAGGAAAATTAAATGTGAATATAGGGAAGAGAAAGATGATGATGCTAACAAAAAAATTAGGTGACGAATGATGGATATCAGATTGGAGAGAGAGAGTATGGAGGAGGTGAATGTATTGTTATTTAGGAGTGGATGTGTCAGCAGATGGGTCTATAAAAGAAGAGGTGAATCCTCTAATTAATATGGGAAAAAAGGTGAGTGATGCACTTAGGAGTCTGCGGAGGGAAAGAGCTTTGTCCATGGAAGCAAAGAGGGGAATGTATGAGAGTATAGTTATACTAACGCTCTTATATGGTGACTGTTGCAACTACGAGAAGGATGGAGACAGTGGAGATGTCATGTCTGAGGGCAATGTGTGGTGTGAATATAATGCAGAGAATTCGTAGTTTGGAATTTAGAAGGAGGTGCGGGATTACCAAAACTGTTGTCCAGAGGGCTGAGGAGGGGTTGTTGAGGTGGTTCAGACACGTAGAGAGGCTTAAACAAAATAGAAAGAGTTCGAGAGGGGTAAAGGAGGCTTTGTGTGCGATGGGCCTGGACTTCCAGCAAGCATACGTGTATTAGATAGGAGCGAATTGAGACAAATGGTTTTTAGGACATGACGTGCTGTTGGAGAGTGAGCAAAGTAACATTAAAGGATTCAGGGAAACCGGCAGACCGGATTTGAGTCCTGGAGATGGGAAGTACAGTGTCTGTACTCTGAAAGAGGGGCGTTAATGTTGCAGTTTTATAACTGTAATGTGAGCACTCCTCTGTCAAGACAGTGATGGAGTGAATGATGATGAAAGTTTTTCTATTTTGGGCTACCCTCTCTTGGTGGGAGATGGCCGATGTGTTAATTATATATATATATATATATATATATATATATATATATATATATATATATATATATATATATATATATATATATATATACATATATATATATATATATATATATATATATATATATATATATATATATATATATATATATATATATATATATATACATATATATATATATATATATATATATATATATATATATATATATATATATATATATATGTATATATATATATATATATATAAATATATATATATATATATATATATATATATATATATATATATATATATATATATATATATATGTATATATAATATATATATATATATATATATATATATATATATATATATATATATATATATATATATATATATATATATTATATATATATATAGTGGGGGGAAATAAATGGGATTAAATCTGGAGTATCTGAGAGAGTTAGAGCAAAGGAAAGGGTAGCAGTAATGTTAAATGATCAGTAATGGAAGGAGAAAAGAGAATATGAATGTGTAAATTCAAGAATTATGTGGATTAAAGTAAAGGTTGGATGCGAAAAGTGGGTCATAATAAGCGTGTATGCACCCGGAGAAGAGAGGAATGCAGAGGAGAGAGAGAGATTTTGGGAGATGTTAAGTGAATGTATAGGAGCCTTTGAACCAAGTGAGAGAGTAATTGTGGTAGGGGACCTGAATGCTAAAGTAGGAGAAACTTTTAGAGAGGGTGTGGTAGGTAAGTTTGGGGTGCCAGGTGTAAATGATAATGGGAGCCCTTTGATTGAACTTTGTGTAGAAAGGGGTTTAGTTATAGGTAATACAAATTTTAAGAAAAAGAGGATAAATAAGTATACAAGATATGATGTAGGGCGAAATGACAGTAGTTTGTTGGATTATGTATTGGTAGATAAAAGACTGTTGAGTAGACTTCAGGATGTACATGTTTATAGAGGGGCTACAGATATATCAGATCACTTTCTAGTTGTAGCTACACTGAGAGTAAAAGGTAGATTGGATACAAGGAGAATAGAAGCATCAGGGAAGAGAGAGGTGAAGGTTTATAAACTAAAAGAGGAGGCATTTAGGGTAAGATATAAACAGCTATTGGAGGATAGATGGGCTATTGAGAGCATAGGCAATGGGGTCGAAGAGGTATGGGGTAGGTTTAAAAATGTAGTGTTAGAGTGTTCAGCAGAAGTTTGTGGTTACAGGAAAGTGGGTGCAGGAGGGAAGAGGAGCGATTGGTGGAATGATGATGTAAAGAGAGTACTAAGGGAAAAAAAGTTAGCATATGAGAAGTTTTTACAAAGTAGAAGTGATGCAAGGAGGGAAGAGTATTTGGAGAAAAAGAGAGAGGTTAAGAGAGTGGTGAAGCAATGTAAAAAGAGAGCAAATGAGAGAGTGGGTGAGATGTTATCAACAAATTTTGTTGAAAATAAGAAAAAGTTTTGGAGTGAGATTAACAATTTAAGAAAGCCTAGAGAACAAATGGATTTGTCAGTTAAAAATAGGAGAGGAGAGTTATTAAATGGAAAGTTAGAGGTATTGGGAAGATGGAGGGAATATTTTGAGGAATTGTTAAATGTTGATGAAGATAGGGAAGCTGTGATTTCGTGTATAGGGCAAGGAGGAATAACATCTTGTAGGAGTGAGGAAGAGCCAGTTGTGAGTGTGGGGGAAGTTCGTGAGGCAGGAGTTAAAATGAAAGGGGGTAAGGCAGCCGGGATTGATGGGATAAAGATAGAAATGTTAAAAGCAGGTGGGGATATAGTTTTGGAATGGTTGGTGCAATTATTTAATAAATGTATGGAAGAGGGTAAGGTACCTAGGGATTGGTAGAGAGCATGCATAGTTCCTTTGCATAAAGGCAAAGGGAATAAAAGAGAGTGCAAAAATAATAGGGGGATAAGTCTGTTGAGTATACCTGGTAAAGTGTATGGTAGAGTTATAATTGAAAGAATTAAGAGTAAGACGGAGAATAGGATAGCAGATGAACAAGGAGGCTTTAGGAAAGGTAGGGGGTGTGTGGACCAAATGTTTACAGTGAAACATATAAGTGAACAGTATTTAGATAAGGCTAAAGAGGTCTTTGTGGCATTTATGGATTTGGAAAAGGCGTATGACAGGGTGGATAGGGGGGCAATGTGGCAGATGTTGCAAGTGTATGGTGTAGGAGGTACGTTACTGAAAGCAGTGAAGAGTTTTTACGAGGATAGTGAGGCTCAAGTTAGAGTATGTAGGAAAGAGGGAAATTTTTTCCCAGTAAAAGTAGGCCTTAGACAAGGATGTGTGATGTCACCGTGGTTGTTTAATATATTTATAGATGGCGTTGTAAGAGAAGTAAATGCGAGGGTCTTGGCAAGAGGCGTGGAGTTAAAAGATAAAGAATCACACACAAAGTGGGAGTTGTCACAGCTGCTCTTTGCTGATGACACTGTGCTCTTGGGAGATTCTGAAGAGAGGTTGCAGAGATTGGTGGATGAATTTGGTAGTGTGTGCAAAAGAAGAAAATTAAAGGTGAATACAGGAAAGAGTAAGGTTATGATGATAACAAAAAGATTAGGTGATGAAAGATTGGATATCAGATTGGAGGGAGAGAGTATGGAGGAGGTGAACGTATTCAAATATTTGGGAGTGGACGTGTCAGCGGATGGGTCTATGAAAGATGAGGTGAATCATAGAATTGATGAGGGAAAAAGAGTGAGTGGTGCACTTAGGAGTCTGTGGAGACAAAGAACTTTGTCCTTGGAGGCAAAGAGGGGAATGTATGAGAGTATAGTTTTACCAACGCTCTTATATGGGTGTGAAGCGTGGATGATGAATGTTGCAGCGAGGAGAAGGCTGGAGGCAGTGGAGATGTCATGTCTGAGGGCAATGTGTGGTGTGAATATAATGCAGAGAATTCGTAGTTTGGAAGTTAGGAGGAGGTGCGGGATTACCAAAACTGTTGTCCAGAGGGCTGAGGAAGGGTTGTTGAGGTGGTTCAGACATGTAGAGAGAATGGAGCGAAACAGAATGACTTCAAGAGTGTATCAGTCTGTAGTGGAAGGAAGGCGGGGTAGAGGTCGGCCTAAGAAAGGTTGGAGGGAGGGGGTAAAGGAGGTTTTGTGTGCGAGGGGCTTGGACTTCCAGCAGGCATGCATGAGCGTGTTTGATAGTAGTGAATGGAGACAAATGGTTTTTAATACTTGACGTGCTGTTGGAGTGTGAGCAAAGTAACATTTATGAAGGGATTCAGGGAAACCGGCAGGCCGGACTTGAGTCCTGGAGATGGGAAGTACAGTGCCTGCACTCTGAAGGAGGGGTGTTAATGTTGCAGTTTAAAAACTGTAGTGTAAAGCACCCTTCTGGCAAGACTGTGATGGAGTGAATGATGGTGAAAGTTTTTCTTTTTCGGGCCATCCTGCCTTGGTGGGAATCGGCCAGTGTGATAATAAATAAAAAAATATATATATATATATATATATATATATATATATATATATATATATATATATATATATATATATATATATATATATATATATATATATATATATATATATATATATATATATATATATATATATATATAATATATATATACATATATATATATATATATATATATATATATATATATATATATATATATATAATATATATATATACATATATATATATATATATATATATATATATATATATATATATATATATATATATATAAATATATATATATATATATATATATATATATATATATATATATATATATATATATATATATATATATATATATATATATATATATATATATATATATATATATATATATATATATATATATTAACAAGTCGGCCGTCTCCCACCGAAGCAGGGTGACCCAAAAGGAAAGAAAATCCCCAAAAAGAAAATACTTTCATCATCATTCAACTCTTTCACCTCACTCACATGTAATCACTGTTTTTGCAGAGGTGCTCAGAGCACAACAGCTTAGAAGCATATACGTATAAAGATACACAACATATCCCTCCAAACTGCTAATATCCTGTACTTCCCATTTCCAGGACTCAAGTCCGGTTATATAAAAATAACCGGTTTCCCTGAATCCCTTCACTAAATATTACCCTTCTCACACTCCAACAGATCGTCAGGTCCAAAATATCATTCGTCTCCATTCACTCCTATCGAACACACTCACGCAAGCCTGCTGGAAGTCCAAGCCCCTCGCCCACAGAACCTCCCTTACCCCTTCCTTCCAACCTTTTCGAGGATGACCCCTACCCCGCCTTCCTTCCCCTACAGATTTAAACGCTTTCCATGTCATTTTACTTTGATCCATTCTCTCTAAATGATCAAACCTCCTCAACATCCCTTCTTCAGCCCTCTGACTAATACTTTTATTAACTCCACACCTTCTTCTAATTTCCACACTTCGAATTTTCTACATAATATTTACACCACACATTGCCCTTAGACAGGACATCTCCACTGCCTCCAACCGCCTCCTCGCTGCTGCGAGGAGGCGGTTGGTACTACTGTACTTATACATATTCCCTTCCTTGCCTCCAAAGATAACGTTTTTGGTGAACATCATATACATCAACCCACCACTCACCTTTTTTCCCTCATCAGTTCTGTGATTAACCTCATCCTTCATAAATCCATCCGCAGACACGTCGACTCTCAAGTACCTGAAAACATTCACTTTTTCCGTACTCCTCCTCCCCAATTTGATATCCAATTTTTCTTTATCTAAATCATTTGATACCCTCATCACCTTACTCTTTTCTATGTTCACTTTCAACTTTCTACCTTTACACACATTCTTAAACTCGTCCACTAACCTTTGCAGTTTTTCTTTAGAATTTCCCATAAGCACAGTATCATCAGCAAAAAGCAACTGTGTTAATTCCCATTTTGTATTTGATTCCCCATAATTTAATCCCACCCCTCTCCCGAACACCCTAGCATTTACTTCTTTTACAACCCCTGTGAGGGAAAGTTCCATAGATAGGAGTAGAGATATAGTAACGATATTTTCATTACCGGCTACTAGTTAAGGTAGGGTAAGTCACGCTCCCGCCTTTCTTCCCCCTCCCCAAAAGTGATAGTTTCATTGCCGGCTACTAGTTAAGGTAGGGCAAGTCACGCTCCCGTTTTTCCCACCTTTTCTCCCCCACCCCTAAAGTGATAGTTTGATTGCCGGCTGCTTGTTAACGTAGGGTCAGTCTAGCTCCCGCTATCCCTTCCCCTCCCTCTTCCACCCCCCCCTCGAAAGGTGACGTGTGGGGCTCTGGTCAAACAGTAAATCACTCGACTCACAGCTCCCAACACTACTGTAAGTACATGCCTGCCTTGTATTCTAGTGGATTTATTGGTTAAAAGCTTCACTTTTGACCAACAATAAACTTAGTCCTTTCAGTCTTGCTCTAGGTTGACTGTTGTAATAATCACCACGTCTTTTGAATATTGTACACTACCATGGAGAGTGATTATTTAAGCAGTGGGTAACCTGTCTATCTTTCCAGCTTGGATGTCAGAGAGGGTCACCTGGCAATCAACGAGCAGAACAGGAGAAGGACTAACGTCCAGAGACTTCTCCAAGTTGTATTGAAGTACCTGTGCACCTGTATGAAATTGCAGGACGTAACTCCACAGCATTGCAGCGGTAAAGAACCTGCTTTCCTGTCTTCGGGATAGAATACTCACTGGTATACTGTGAAGAACTAGCCAGTGGTGGTCACCAACACCTGAGACCCCCCCCCCCATCATCAGCAACGGCTATGATTTCAACAACAGTGTCACCAACACCAGACACCCACGTTTTATGTACATTTAAATTAGCGTTGAATTCAGTTATCATTTATATTTTTCATTTTTCATTTTCTTTAATGTAGGATTAATATTTCATATTTAAGTGTTTTACATTTTATATTTTCTACATAATAAAGTGTTTATGTTTGTTATTATTTCTTTTTCTACTCACTAATTTTCTGAGGAGGAGCCAGCCTTGGTAATACTGACTGAAGTTGTTACAGGGCTGAGTAAGCTTTCACAACCCCTACTATAAATATATTAAACAACCATGGTGACATTACACATCCCTGTCTAAGACCTACTTTTACCGATAAGTAGTCTCCCTCTCTTCTTCACACCCTAACCTGAGCCTCACTATGCTCATAAAAACTCTTTACAGCATTTAGTAACTTACCACCTATTCCATATACTTGCAACATCTGCACATTGCTCCCCTATCCACTCTATCATATGCCTTTTCTAAATCCTTAAACGCAATAAAAACTTCCCTACCTTTATCTAAATACTGTTCACATATATGCTTCAATGTAAACACTTGATCTACACATCCCCTACCCAATCTAAAACCTCCCTGATCATCCGCAATCCTACATTCTGTCTTACCTCTAATTCTTTCAATTATAACCCTACCATACACTTTTCTCTGTATACTCAGTAAACTTATTCCTCTATAATATTTACAATCTCTTTTATCCCCCTTACCTTTATATGAAGGGACTATACATGCTCTTCGCCAATCCCTAGGTACCATCCCCTGTTTCAAACATTTATTAAACAAAATTACCAACCTTTCCAACACTATATCATCCCCTGCTTTTAACATTTCTGTCATGATCCCGTCAGTTCCAGCTGCTTTACCCCCTTTCATTCTACGTAATGCCTCACACACTTCCCCCACACTCACATCCTGTTCTTCTTCACTCCTAAAAGATGGTATTCCTCCCTGGCCAGTGCATGAAATCACCGCCTCCCTTTCTTCGTCGACATTTAAAAGTCCCTCAAAATATTCTCGCCATCTACCCAAAACCTCCATCTCCCCATCTGCTAGCTCCCATACTCTGTTTTTAACTCCAAGTTTTTTTCTTATTTTCATTAAAATTTCTTGACAGTGTCTCTCCCACTCTATCATCTGCTCTCCTTTTGGACTCGCCACTTTCTTCACCTTTCTTTTACTCTCCATATACTCTACCCTTCTTATAACACTTCTGCTTTGTAAAAACCTCTCATAAGCTAACTTTTTCTCTTTTATCACACCCTTTACTTCATCATTCCACCAATCACTCCTCTTTCCTTCTGCACCCACCCTCCTATAACCACAAACTTCTACCCAACATTCTAATGCTGCATTTTTAAAACTATTCCAACTCTCTTCAACCCCCCCCCCCTCTACTCATACTTGCACCAGTCCACCTTTCTGCCAATAGTTGCTTATATCTCACCCGAACTTCCTCCTCCCTTAGTTCATACACTTTCACCTCCTTCTTACTTGTTGTTGCCATTTTCCTCTTTTCTCATCTTCCGCTTACTCTAACTGTAGCTACAACTAAATAATGATCCGATATATCAGTTGCCTCTCTATAAACGTGTACATCCTGGAGCCTACCCATCAACTCTTTATCCACCAATACATAATCTAACAAACTACTTTCATTACGTGCTATATCATACTTCGTATATTTATTTATCCTCTTCTTCATAAAATATGTATTATTTATTACCAAACCTCTTTCGACACATAGCTCAATTAAAGGCTCCCTATTTTCATTTACCCATGGCACCCCAAATTTACCTACTACTCCCTGCACACATTTTTGTCCACTTTAGCATTGAAATCCCCAACCACCATTACTCTCACACTTGGTTCAAAACTCCCCACGCATTCACTCAACATTTCCCAAAATCTCTCTCTCTCCTCTACACTTCTCTCTTCTCCAGGTGCATACACGCTTATTATAACCCACTTTTCACATCCAACCTTTATTTTACTCCACATATTCCTTGAATTAATACATTTATAGTCCCTTTTTTCCTGCCATAACTCATCCTTCAACATTATTGCTACTCCTTCTTTAGCTCTAACTCTATTTGAAACCCCTGACCTAAACCCATTTATTCCTCTCCACTGAAACTCTTCCACCCCCTTCAGCTTTGTTTCAATTAAAGCCAGGACATCCAGCTTCTTGTCATTCATAACATCCACAATTATCTTTTTCTTATCATTTGCACAACGTCCACGCACATTCACACTTCCCATTTTGACAATTTTCTTCTTATTCTTTTTAGTAATTATTACAGGAAAAGGCGTTACTAGCCCATTGTTCCCAAGCTGGCTGCCTTGGATCAACGTCTAGCGTGAGCTGGGCGCCAAGGTATTG
>NC_091304.1:23214969-23229969 GCF_038502225.1 Cherax quadricarinatus
GAACGTCACTGTTATGTCACTTCTACGTCATTGCTATATCACTGCTACGTCACTGCTATGTCACTGCGTCACTACTATGTCATTTACAATAAATTGTTACCATACGTAATTCTTTTAAATTTGTAAACAAAGTATGTTGGTCAAACCTCAGCCTGTATGGCTAGTACAGATGTACAACCATTATTTACAAATGTTCCATTGGATATATTAACACTCGATAACGTTACTCATATTTAGTTAGAATAATGCATGCTAAACGTCTGAAAACTGCAAAGTTTGAAAACTGCAATGTCTGAAAATTGCAAAGTCTGAATCAGTTTTTACGTCTGGTAGTAACGTGTACTAGCCAGTGGATGGGATGCTGATGGGTTCTCATCTCACTTCGACTTTACTGAATGTCTTTCTTACTGTGACGAGTTAGACACTTTACCATTTCCTTTCACACTCATATATTATCCTATGTCCATGACTTTTTTCTATATTTTCTTTTTTTTTTAAGATAAATCTTATGTAGGCAAATTTATAACACTTCTGAACTCCAAACGTGAAGTTTACTTTTAAACATCATAGAAAACTGACTTATGATATTAATGATAAATCCGCAACTACTACACATTGACAACCAATATATGCTGACCAAGGGTCAAATAAATAATCTTTCAACACTCCAGTAAAGCCTACGAAATATTTTTTAAAGTCTAATATCGAGGTTAAATATTTGCTGAATTATTTTCAGCAAAAGGCTTATCCACGTAAATTATTTTATTGTTCTGAGAACCTCTGTGAACAACAAATTTAGATCATCTCTAGTAACCTACACAGTCTCTAAAGTTATAAATACACTCGTGCGCCTTACTTAAGCAACCAAAGTTTTTACACTCGTAAAGAATTGCGTAATATATTAAAGAGCTCTTCCACTGATTAATTTTCAATTCGAATTCAGTAAATAGCATAATAGCTGTGCTTTTTAAAGTAGAAACCTTGTACCCTGTGACCTGAGGTCCACTCATGTTTAGATGTTTCAGTGTCCGTCCTGTAATTCTTGATGTATTGGAGTACCTCGCGGTACATGGGAGCACTTCACGATACGTGGGGGTACCTCACGATACGTGGGAGTACTTCACGATACGTGGGGGTACCTCACGATACGTGGGAGTACTTCACGATACATGTAGGTACGTCACGATACGTGGGAGTACCTCACGATAGGTGAAAGTACGTCACGATACGTGGGAGTACCTCACGATACGTAGGAGTACTTCACGATACATGGAAGTACGTCACGATACGTGGGAGTACCTCACGATACGTGGGACCACTTCACAAAACGTGGGAGCACCTCACAAAACGTGGGAGTACCTCATAAAACGTGGGAGCACCTCACAAATCGTGAAAGTACCTCACGATACGTGTGAGCACCTCACAAAAAGTGAGGAGTACCTCACGATGCTATCACTACGTCATCTCAGAACGTATGAGTCACTGGTTCCACACTGGTCGTTCCTATCTAAGAGCTCTCACTCTGCGATCATAAATCACGTGGTGATTTAACTAACTTCAGTCTTACCTTTGGACACTTGATAGTTCTCACATTAAGATAAGGTTCTCGACATCCGCGCCTTTCCTTCCCTAGTTTACCTAAACTTGGGCCTCGACTGAACAGCTCTATTCCAACCATTCAACTTTTTATACACAATTTTTGAGTTTATATGTTGTGTTATCACAACACATTTAGGTTAGACTTCTGTACCTTAGTTCTGTTTTAATTTTTGCGAATTTGTAGCACTGATGATAGAGTTTAAGATTCCGGAAACCTTGGAGAATTAAAATGAAAATGTTTACTGTGGCTACGGCATCTATGTTCCTCACACTCCTCTTTCTTACCGTCTTTCTCATTTTCTCTCGCTGCAGGCAGTGCTGAGACGTCGGATCAAATAACAAGTTCAAATTTACTGCTTCGCTAGCCGTGATGGTCTCAGATGTAGCCATTTTTCACTAATTTAAAACTTTCAAACTCACACGCCCACGCTGAAAAGAAAAGATTTTCTTGGGTGCACCAGCACCTATGTTTCATAATTACAAAAATTATCTTCAGCGTTTTCTTCTTTCTACTGTGAATTATAGGAGACGCTTTCAAGATTCAATAATCACACATGGAATAGATTTATCTTAGTATTTGATATTCAATTTTCTTCCCATTCGGGTCATCCATGACGTTTTAAATAACCACCTTTCTACATAAGGTTTCAGGCGACCTTCGATAGCCAGCTGTCTCGTTCTTTACCCTGATTTCTAGTTTATGGAGTAACATTTTCAATTTTTTTTTTCATTATTTCACTACTCTTCTTATGGTAAATTTATGCTTAATACAGGTTGCTTTTGAAACCATTAAATGCTGTAAATTTCCCCCTCGATATCCAAGAGAAAGGCACACATGCATGCATTCTCATATCCTGCTGGACTCTACCAGCCCTGGTCTTCTAATCCTCGCGGCTTTCCCCCAGCACTCTGCAGAGGACACTCTTATTTTCCTTTCCCACACTTCCCTGTCATATGAGTTGGTCCAGTGAGCCCCGCTGCGCACAATACCCGTCCAGTCTCTCACATATATTGTGAGCAAAGTGAGAATTCGAAGAGGGTAAAAGTTGAACGCAGGAAAGGTTTGGAGGGAGCCAATCACGGAGGAAAGATTTATTGCGATGAGAAAACTCCAGGAAGATGTAAGAAGAGGAAGGTGATTTTGAGGGATCTGATTCAATTACTGGACCGAGAATCATATTGGAAATGAAAGATTTAGATGGATTTGCCCACATTTCTTATGAATAACCTAACAGCTGGCCAGAGTAATATTGGTAGTCTCGGAGTGTGTTAATAATAATAATAATAATGATAATAATAATAATAATAATAATAATAATAATAATAATAATAATAACAATAATAATAATAATAATAATAATAATAACAATAATAATAATAATAATAATAATAATAATAATAATAATAATAATAATAATAATAATAATAATAATAATAATAATAATAATAATAATAATAATAATAATAATAATAATAATAATAATAATAATATATTATAATTATTGCTAACAACATCAATAAAAACAATAATAAAATCAAGACACACAAACACACACACACACACACACACACACACACACACACACACACAACTTTTACAAAGCCCAGTCTCTCGCCAACTCCTCGCAGTTGCTGTGAGTTCCGTGTTTTAATTTTCAGGGCGGGTAATCCGAGCTGGGGAGCAAAAGGTGTCAATTATCCCGGCTGAGGGAGAGGAGAGTTAATTCAGAACGAGCGCAACACGCCTGCAAGAAAAAAAAAGCTAATTAATTCCGAGTTTACTACGATTCTGACAATTTGGCGGTGAACCATAATAGCCAGGAGGAAACGTTTTGGATTATTGTAATATTTATAGTTTTTTCAGGGGTCTCCGGCCCCTACATACCCCATACACACGCCACACACTCCACACCCCTAACACACTCCCACACCCCCACACCCTTTACACACTCCCACACCCCCCAAAACCCCCACGCCCCCACACTCCCACACTACCACACACTCAAGTGTGTGAGGGTGTGGGAGGATCACTTTGTCCTGGAGGATCACGTTCTGCTGTAGGACCACGTTGAACTGGAGGATCACGTTGTCCTGGAGGATCACGTTGTCCCGGAGGATCACGTTGTCCTGGAAGATCACGTTGTCCTGGAGGATCACGTTGTTCCGGAGGATCATGTTGTCACAGAAGATCACGTTGTCCTGGGGGATCACGTTGTCCTGGATGATCACGTTGTTCCGGAGGATCATGTTGTCACGGAGGATCATGTTGTCACAGAAGATCACGTTGTCCTGGATGATCACGTTATCCTGGAGGATCACGCTGTCCTGGAGGATCACGTTGTCCTGGAGGATCACGTTGTCACGGAGGATCACGTTGTCCCGGAGGATCATGTTGTCACGGAGGATCACGTTGTCCTGGAGGATCACGTTGTCCTGGATGATCACGTTGTCCCGGAGGATCATGTTGTCACGGAGGATCATGTTGTCACGGAGGATCACGTTGTCCTGGATGATCACGTTATCCTGGAGGATCACGTTGTCCTGGAGGATCACGTTGTCCTGGAGGATCACGTTGTCCCGGAGGATCATGTTGATACGGAGGATCATGATGTCACGGAGGATCACGTTATCCTGGAGGATCACGTTGTCCTGGAGGATCACGTTGTCCTGGAGGATCACGTTGTCCTGGAGGATCACGTTGTTCTGGAGGATCACGTTGTCCCGGAGGATCATGTTGATACGGAGGATCATGTTGTCACGGAGGATCACGTTATCCTGGAGGATCACGTTGTCCTGGAGGATCACGTTGTCCTGGAGGATCACGTTGTCCTGGAGGATCACGTTGTCCTGGAGGATCACGTTGTCCCGGAGGATCATGTTATAACGGAGGATCGCCTTGAACTGGAGGATTTAGTTGTTTTGCACGATCTTCTTGTCTTGAAAGATCTTATCATGAAAGATTTTGTCCTGAAAGATCTAGTCTTGAAAGATCATATCCTGAAAGATCTTGTCCTGAAAGATCTTGCCATGAAAGATCTTGTCCTGAAAGATCTTGTCTTGAAAGATCTTGTCTTGAAAGATTTTGTCTTGAAAGATCTTGTCATGAAAGATCTTGTCCTGAAAGATCTAGTTTTGAAAGATCATATCCTGAAAGATCTTGTCTTGAAAGATCTTGTCTTGAAAGATCTTGTCTTGAAAGATTTTGTCTTGAAAGATCTTGTCCTGAAAGATCTTATCCTGAAAGATCTGATCTTGAAAGATCTTATCTTGAAAGATCTTGTTCTGAAAGATCTTGTCTTGAAAGATCTTGTTCTGAAAGATCTGGTGCTGAAAGATCTTGTCTTGAAAGATCTTGTCCTGAAAGTTCTTGTCTTGAAAAATCTTGTCTTGAAAGATCTTGTCTTGAAAGATCTTGTCCTGAAAGATCTTCTCTTCAAAGATTTTGTCTTGAAAGATCTTGTCAAGAAAGATCTTGTCATGAAAGATCGTGTTCTGAAATATCTTGTCCTGAAAGATCTTGTCATGAAAGAGCTTGTCCTGAAAGATCTTGTCTTGAAAGATCTTGTCCTGAAAGATCTTGTCTTGAAAGATATTGTCTTGAAAGATCTTGCCTTGAAAGATCTTGTCTTGAAAGATCTTGTCATGAAAGATCTTGTCTTGAAAGATCTTGTCCTGAAAGATCTTGTCTTGAAAGATTTTGTCTTGAAAGATCTTGTCTTGAAAGATCTCATTCTGAAAGAACTTGTCCTGGAAGATCTTGTCCTAAAAGATCTTGTCCTGAAAGACCTTGTCTTGAAAGATCTTGTCTTGGAAGAGCTTGTCCTGAAAGATCTTGCTCTAAAAGACCTTGTCCTAAAAGATCTTGTCCTGAAAGATCTTGTCCTGAAAGATCTTGTCCTGAAAGATCTTCTCCTGAAAGATCTTGTCTTGAAAGATCTTGTCCTAAAAGATTTTGTCCTGAAAGATCTTCTCCTAAAAGATCTTGTCCTTGAAAGATCTTGTCCTAAAAGATCTTGTCCTGAAAGATCTTGTCCTGAAAGATCTTGTCCTGAAAGATCTTCTCCTGAAAGATCTTGTCTTGAAAGGTCTTGTCCCAAAAGATCTTGTCCTGAAAGATCTTCTCCTAAAAGATCTTGTCCTGGAAGTTCTTGTCCTAAAAGATCTTGTCCTGAAAGATCTTGTCTTGAAAGATCTTGTCCTGAAAGATCTTGTCTTGAAAGAGCTTGTCCTGAAAGATCTTGCCTTGAAAGATCTTGTCCTGAAAGATCTTGTCCTGAAAGATCTTGTCCTTGAAAATCTTGTCCTGGAAGATCTTGTCCTAAAAGATCTTGTCTTGAAAGATCTTTTCCTGAAAGATCTTGTCTTGAAAGATCTTATTCTGAAAGATCTTGTCCTGAAAGATCATGTGCTGAAAGATCTTGTCCTGAAAGATCTTGTCTTGAAAGATCTTGTTCTGAAAGACCTTGTCTTGAAAAATCTTGTCCTGAAACATCTTATCCTGAAAGATCTTGTCCTGAAAGATATTGTCTTGAAAGATCTTTTCTTGAAAGATCTTCTCCTGAAAGATCTTGTCTTGAAAGATCTTCTCCTGAAAGATCTTCTCCTGAAAGATCTTGTCTTGAAAGATCTTGTCCTAAAAGATCTTGTCCTGAAAGATATTGTCTTGAAAGATCTTTTCTTGAAAGATCTTGCACTGAAAGATCTTGTCCTAAAACATCTTGTCCTGAAAGATCTTGTCCTGAAAGATCTTGTCCTGAAAGATCTCCTGAAAGATCTTGTCTTGAAAGATCTTGTCCTAAAAGATCTTGTCCTGAAAGATATTGTATTGAAAGATCTTGTCTTGAAAGATCTTGTCCTGAAAGATCTTGTCCTAAAAGATCTTGTCCTGAAAGATCTTGTCCTGAAAGATCTCCTGAAAGATCTTGTCCTGAAAGATCTTGTCCTAAAAGATCTTGTCCTGAAAGATCTTGTCCTGAAAGATCTTGTCCTAAAAGATCTTGTCCTAAAAGATCTTGTCCTAAAAGATCTTGTCCTGAAAGATCTTGTCCTGAAAGATCTTGTCCTAAAAGATCTTGTCCTAAAAGATCTTGTCCTAAAAGATCTTGTCCTGAAAGATCTTCTCCTGAAAGATCTTGTCTTGAAAGATCTTGTCCTAAAAGATCTTGACTTGAAAGATCTTATTCTGAAAGATCTTGTCTTGAAAGATCTTGTCCTAAAAGATCTTGTCCTGAAAGATCTTCTCCTGAAAGATCTTGTCCTGAAAGATCTTCTCCTGAAAGATCTTGTCTTGAAAGATCTTGTCCTAAAAGTTCTTGTCCTGAAAGATCTTCTCCTGAAAGATCTTGTCTTGAAAGATCTTGTCCTAAAAGATCTTGTCCTGAAAGATCTTCTCCTGAAAGATCTTGTCCTGAAAGATCTTGTCCTGAAAGTTCTTGTCCTGAAAGAACTTGTTCTGGAAGAACGGAAGTTTCCTTGGAACTTATTTATCGCCAGAATTTTGTACGGAAAATAACAATTTACCGTATAAGAATTTATCAAATTGTACAGGATTTACAGAAGCTCTCGCTGTGTAAGATACAGAAGTGTAAATAGCATGTAAAAAGGTACTCAGAACCCATTATCAAATGACAACTGCAAAGAAATATCTCCAATAAACTGACATCTATCACCTTGCACTTTTTTTCTTATTAAAGAGATCATAATTTCTACTGGACGTGTTATTGATTTTAAATCTGACGAGCAACGTTGTGGGATTCAACTACAGATGATCTGAGACCATGACAAGTCTCGTCCAATTGGATTTCTGACGTGCAGAATCCCAGCTTTATCTCTCATATTCTATGAATGGCGGGGTCGAGGCAGATAAAAAAAATATATAAGGCCATATTGGCTTCACATCCAAGTCAGATGCAATTATCATAAAGTAACAGGAGTGAATTACACACACACACACACACACACGCGCACACACACACACACATACACACACATACACACACACATACACACACACACATACACACACACACACACACACACACACACATACACACACACATACACACACACATACACACACACACACACACACACACACACACACACACACACACACACACACACACACACAAACACACACACACACACAAACACACACAAACAGTATGTAAGGAACTCAACATGAGATTCAAATAAGTGTTCACAGAGGAGACAGAAGAGACTCTAGAAAGACAGAGAAGTGCCAACACACCACAAAGTGTTGGACACAAAACACAACCGAAGAAGAAGTGAAGAAGCTGCTGAGCGAGCTAGACACCTTAAAGGCGATGGGGCCGGATATCATCTCTCCATGGGTCGTGAGAAACGGTGCAGAGGTGCTATGTGTTCCTTTAGCAACAATATTCAACACATCTATGGAAGACAGCAAATGTAACCCCAATTTTTAAAAAAGGAGACAGACAAGAAGCACTCGACTATAGACCAGTGTCAGTGACATATTTAGTATGCAAAGTCATGGAGAAAATTATCAGGAGAAGAATGGTGGAACACCTAGAAAGAAATGAGCTTATCAACAACAGCCAACACGGTTTCAAGGACGGGAAATCCTGTGTCACAAACATACTATGACAGGGTGGCAGCAGTAAGACATGAGAGAGAGGGTAGATTGCATTTTCTTGAACTGAAAGAAGGCGTTTGACACAGTTTCACACAAGAGATTAGTGTAAAAACTGGAGGACCAGGCTGGGATAACAAGGAAAGCATTACAATGGATCAGGGAATACCTGTCAGGAAGACAGCAGCGAATCATGGTACGAAGCGAGGTGTCAGAGTGGCCGCCTGTGACGAGTGGGGTTCCACAGGGGTCAAACATAGAACCGGTGCTGTTTCTGGTATTTGTGAACGACATGACGGAAGGAATAGACTCCGAAGTGTCCCTGTTTGCAGATGATGTGAGGTTGATGAAAAGAATTCAGTCGGACGAGGACCAGGCAGAACTACAAAGGAATTTGGACAGGCTGCAGGCCTGGTCCAGCAACTGGCTCCTGGAGTTCAACCCCACCAAGTAAAAAAGTCATGAAGGTTGGGGAAGAGCAAAGAAGACCGCAGACGGAGTACAGTCTAGTGGGGGCCAGAGACTATAAACCTCACTCAGAGAAAAAGATATTTGGGTGAGTATAACACTAGGCACATCTCCTGAGGCGCTCATCAACCAAATAACTGCTGCAGCATATGGGCGCCTAGCAAACCTAAGAACAGCATTCAGCCATCTTAATCAGGAATTGTTCAGGACCCTATACACAGTGTACGATAGGCCCATAATGGAGTATGCAGCACCAGTTTGGAACCCACATCTAGCCAAGCACATAAAGAAGCTAGAGAAAGTGCAAAGGTTTGCAACAAGAATAGTCCCATAGCTCAGGGGCATGTCCTACGAGGAGAGGTTAAGGAAAATCGACCTGACGACACTGGAGGACAGTAGAGATAGGGGGGACGTGATAACGACATATATAATACTTAGAGGAATTGACAAGGTGGACAGAGATAGAATGTTCCAGAGATGGGGCACAGCAACAAGGGGACACAGTTGGAAGTTGAAGGCACAGATGAATCACAGGGATGTTAGGAAGTATTTCTTCAGTCCCAGTGTAGTCAGGAAGTGGAATAGTTTGGGAAGCGATGTAGTGGAGGCAGGATTCATTCATAGCTTTAAGGAGAGGCATGATAAAGCTCTTGGTGCAGGGAGAGTGAGCCAGTAGCACCAGTGAAGAGGCGGGGCCAGGAGCTATGAATCACACACACACACACACACCAGATAACTGCTGCAGCATATGGGCGCCTGGAAACCTGAGAATAGCGTTCCGATACCTTAGTAAGGAATCGTTCAAGACACTGTGCACCGTGTACGTCAGGCCCATACTGGAGTATGCAGCACTTGTTTGGAACCCACACTTGATCAAGCACGTCAAGAAATTAGAGAAAGTGCAATATTAGTTCCAGAGCTATGAAAAAAGGTTAAGGGAAATCGGACTGACGACACTGGAGGACAGGAGGGCTAGGAGAGACATGATAACGACATACAAAATACTGCGTAGAATAGACAAGGTGAACAGAGAAAAGATGTTCCAAAGAGACACAGAGACATGGGGTCACAATTGGAAGCTGAAGACTCAGATGAGTCAAAGGGATGTTAGGAAGTATTTCTTCGGTCATAGAGTAGTCAGGAAGTGGAATAGCCTAGCAAGTGAGGTAGTGGAGGCAGGAACCATACGTAGCTTTAAGATGAGGTATGGTAAAGCTCATGGAGCAGAGAGAGAGAGGACCTAGTACCACTCGGTGAAGAGGCGGGGTCAGGAGCTGAGTCTCGACCCTTGCAACCATAATTAGGTGAGTACAGTTAGGTCAGTACACACACACACACACACACACACACGGGCGCGCTCGCGCGCACATCACTACACCGTAATATAAAATACTGTGGTATCAGAGCATCAGATACAGGTTGAGTGAAGAATAAATGTAGGATTATAACAGGCTATAAGAGGGTGAGGGAAGGCAGGAAATATGCCAGAGAGACCCACAACCCTGAGGGCAGGCAACCATTTTTGCCCGTAACATTACCATGATCATCAACGAAGGGTAAGGCAGGGAAGGTAAGGTAGGGAAGGGTAACGTAGGGAAGGGTAACGTAAGGAAGGGTAAGGTAGGGAACGGTAGGGTGACCCGAGGGTCAAACCAAATTTAGGCGCGATATTAACATGTTGACTGGAGGAGGGGGAAGCTGAGTGGCCAGGGTCGTGCCTTGCTGAGTGGTCAGGGTCGTACCTTGCTGAGTGGTCAGGGTCGTACCTTGCTGAGTGGTCAGGGTCGTACCTTGCTGAGTAGCCAGGGTCGTGCCTAGCTGAGTGAGTCCTACTTCATTCTAAAGGGTCAGTGCCAGGACTTCCTTCAAAGGTGACGGTGAAAGAGGGAGCTTGATATGAGGAATCATTGTTACTCTCCCTTTCTTCTGATCAAACCTGGTTACCGCTCATTCACATATGCTATATAACCAAATCAAATTTATACACTCACAGGAATATATATATATATATATATATATATATATATATATATATATATATATATATATATATATATATATATATATATATATATATATATATATATATATATATATATATATATATATATATATATATATATATATATAATTTTGCACCAAAAGAATCTTAGAAAACTTACCTAACCTTATTATAACAAGAGCAATTTATTTTAGCCTAACCCAACTAAATATATTTTAGATTTGTTTACAATAATTTAATACTAAACAAACACAGTGAAATATATTTTTTTCGTTAGGTTCAGAATGATTTTGGCGAAATTATTGCATACACAAATTTTCACTTGTCCTATATGGCAAGATGAACGTTGCTATTTAAGCCAAGATCGCAAATTCTGCCTATTCGGCACGACATATATATATGTCGTGCCTATATATATATATATATATATATATATATATATATATATATATATATATATATATATATATATATATATATATATATATATATATATATATATATATATATATATAGGTAGTAGGTTGGTAGACAGCAACCACCCAGGGAAGTACTACCGTCCTGCCAGATGACTGTGAAACAAAAACCTGTAACTGTTTTGCATGATGGTAGGATTGCTGGTTTCTTTTTCTGTCTCATAAACACGCTAAGATAACAGGGATATCTTGCTACTCCTACTTACACTTTGGTCACACTTCACAGACACGCACATGCATATATATATATACATACATCTAGGTTTTTCTCCTTTTTCTAAATAGCTCTTGTTCTTTTTTATTTCTTCTATTGTCCATGGGGAAGTGGAAAAGAATCTTTCCTCCGTAAGCCATGCGTGTCGTATGAGGCGACTAAAATGCCGGGAGCAATGGGCTAGTAACCCCTTCTCCTGTATACAATTACTAAAAAAGAGAAGAAGAAAAACTTTATAAAACTGGGTTGCTTAAATGTGCGTGGATGTAGTGCGGATGACAAGAAACAGATGATTGCTGATGTTATGAATGAAAAGAAGTTGGATGTCCTGGCCCTAAGCGAAACAAAGCTGAAGGGGGTAGGAGAGTTTCAGTGGGGGGAAATAAATGGGATTAAATCTGGAGTATCTGAGAGAGTTAGAGCAAAGGAAGGGGTAGCAGTAATGTTAAATGATCAGTTATGGAAGGAGAAAAGAGAATATGAATGTGTAAATTCAAGAATTATGTGGATTAAAGTAAAGGTTGGATGCGAGAAGTGGGTCATAATAAGCGTGTATGCACCTGGAGAAGAGAGGAATGCAGAGGAGAGAGAGAGATTTTGGGAGATGTTAAGTGAATGTATAGGAGCCTTTGAACCAAGTGAGAGAGTAATTGTGGTAGGGGACTTGAATGCTAAAGTAGGAGAAACTTTTAGAGAGGGTGTGGTAGGTAAGTTTGGGGTGCCAGGTGTAAATGATAATGGGAGCCCTTTGATTGAACTTTGTATAGAAAGGGGTTTAGTTATAGGTAATACATATTTTAAGAAAAAGAGGATAAATAAGTATACACGATATGATGTAGGGCGAAATGACAGTAGTTTGTTGGATTATGTATTGGTAGATAAAAGACTGTTGAGTAGACTTCAGGATGTACATGTTTATAGAGGGGCCACAGATATATCAGATCACTTTCTAGTTGTAGCTACACTGAGAGTAAAAGGTAGATGGGATACAAGGAGAATAGAAGCATCAGGGAAGAGAGAGGTGAAGGTTTATAAACTAAAAGAGGAGGCAGTTAGGGTAAGATATAAACAGCTATTGGAGGATAGATGGGCTAATGAGAGCATAGGCAATGGGGTCGAAGAGGTATGGGGTAGGTTTAAAAATGTAGTGTTAGAGTGTTCAGCAGAAGTTTGTGGTTACAGGAAAGTGGGTGCAGGAGGGAAGAGGAGCGATTGGTGGAATGATGATGTAAAGAGAGTAGTAAGGGAGAAAAAGTTAGCATATGAGAAGTTTTTACAAAGTAGAAGTGATGCAAGGAGGGAAGAGTATATGGAGAAAAAGAGAGAAGTTAAGAGAGTGGTGAAGCAATGTAAAAAGAGAGCAAATGAGAGAGTGGGTGAGATGTTATCAACAAATTTTGTTGAAAATAAGAAAAAGTTTTGGAGTGAGATTAACAAGTTAAGAAAGCCTAGAGAACAAATGGATTTGTCAGTTAAAAATAGGAGAGGAGAGTTATTAAATGGAGAGGTAGAGGTATTGGGAAGATGGAAGGAATATTTTGAGGAATTGTTAAATGTTGATGAAGATAGGGAAGCTGTGATTTCGTGTATAGGGCAAGGAGGAATAACATCTTGTAGGAGTGAGGAAGAGCCAGTTGTGAGTGTGGGGGAAGTTCGTGAGGCAGTAGGTAAAATGAAAGGGGGTAAGGCAGCCGGGATTGATGGGATAAAGATAGAAATGTTAAAAGCAGGTGGGGATATAGTTTTGGAGTGGTTGGTGCAATTATTTAATAAATGTATGGAAGAGGGTAAGGTACCTAGGGATTGGCAGAGAGCATGCATAGTTCCTTTGTATAAAGGCAAAGGGGATAAAAGAGAGTGCAAAAATTATAGGGGGATAAGTCTGTTGAGTGTACCTGGTAAAGTGTATGGTAGAGTTATAATTGAAAGAATTAAGAGTAAGACGGAGAATAGGATAGCAGATGAACAAGGAGGCTTTAGGAAAGGTAGGGGGTGTGTGGACCAGGTGTTTACAGTGAAACATATAAGTGAACAGTATTTAGATAAGGCTAAAGAGGTCTTTGTGGCATTTATGGATTTGGAAAAGGCGTATGACAGGGTGGATAGGGGGGCAATGTGGCAGATGTTGCAAGTGTATGGTGTAGGAGGTATGTTACTGAAAGCAGTGAAGAGTTTTTACGAGGATAGTGAGGCTCAAGTTAGAGTATGTAGGAAAGAGGGAAATTTTTTCCCAGTAAAAGTAGGCCTTAGACAAGGATGTGTGATGTCACCGTGGTTGTTTAATATATTTATAGATGGGGTTGTAAGAGAAGTAAATGCGAGGGTCTTGGCAAGAGGCGTGGAGTTAAAAGATAAAGAATCACACACAAAGTGGGAGTTGTCACAGCTGCTCTTTGCCGATGACACTGTGCTCTTGGGAGATTCTGAAGAGAAGTTGCAGAGATTGGTGGATGAATTTGGTAGGGTGTGCAAAAGAAGAAAATTAAAGGTGAATACAGGAAAGAGTAAGGTTATGAGGATAACAAAAAGATTAGGTGATGAAAGATTGAATATCAGATTGGAGGGAGAGAGTATGGAGGAGGTGAACGTATTCAGATATTTGGGAGTGGACGTGTCAGCGGATGGGTCTATGAAAGATGAGGTGAATCATAGAATTGATGAGGGAAAAAGAGTGAGTGGTGCACTTAGGAGTCTGTGGAGACAAAGAACTTTGTCCTTGGAGGCAAAGAGGGGAATGTATGAGAGTATAGTTTTACCAACGCTCTTATATGGGTGTGAAGCGTGGGTGATGAATGTTGCAGCGAGGAGAAGGCTGGAGGCAGTGGAGATGTCATGTCTGAGGGCAATGTGTGGTGTGAATATAATGCAGAGAATTCGTAGTTTGGAAGTTAGGAGGAGGTGCGGGATTACCAAAACTGTTGTCCAGAGGGCTGAGGAAGGGTTGTTGAGGTGGTTCGGACATGTAGAGAGAATGGAGCGAAACAGAATGACTTCAAGAGTGTATCAGTCTGTAGTGGAAGGAAGGCGGGGTAGGGGTCGGCCTAGGAAGGGTTGGAGGGAGGGGGTAAAGGAGGTTTTGTGTGCGAGGGGCTTGGACTTCCAGCAGGCATGCGTGAGCGTGTTTGATAGGAGTGAATGGAGACAAATGGTTTTTAATACTTGACGTGCTGTTGGAGTGTGAGCAAAGTAACATTTATGAAGGGATTCAGGGAAACCGGCAGGCCGGACTTGAGTCCTGGAGATGGGAAGTACAGTGCCTGCACTCTGAAGGAGGGGTGTTAATGTTGCAGTTTAAAAACTGTAGTGTAAAGCACCCTTCTGGCAAGACAGTGATGGAGTGAATGATGGTGAAAGTTTTTCTTTTTCGGGCCACCCTGCCTTGGTGGGAATCGGCCGGTGTGATAATAAAAAAAAATAATAAAAAAATATATATATATATATATATACATATATATATATAAATATATATATATATATATATATATATATATATATATATATATATTATATATATATATATATATACATATATATTTTATGTATATATATATATATATATATGTCGTGCCGAATAGGCAGAACTTGCGATCTTGGCTTAAATAGCAACGTTCATCTTGCCATATAGGAC
>NC_091304.1:23234969-23244969 GCF_038502225.1 Cherax quadricarinatus
AAGGGTCAGTGTCTTGTGGTAATGGAAGTGCCAGTGTCTTGTGGCAATGGAAGTGTCAGTGTCTTGTGGTAATGGAAGTGCCAGTGTCTTGTGGTTATGGAAGTGTCAGTGTCTTGTGGCAATGGAACTGGCAGTGTCTTGTGGTAATGGAAGTGTCAGTGTCTTGTGGTTATTGAAGTGCCAGTGTCTTGTGGTAATGGAAGTGTCAGTGTCTTGTGGTTATGGAAGTGTCAGTGTCTTGTGGTTATGGAAGTGTCAGTGTCTTGTGGTAATGGAAGTGTCAGTGTCTTGTGGTTATGGAAGTGTCAGTGTCTTGTGGTTATGGAAGTGTCAGTGTCTTGTGGTTATGGAAGTGCCAGTGTCTTGTGGTAATGGAAGTGTCAGTGTCTTGTGGTTATGGAAGTGTCAGTGTCTTGTGGTAATGGAAGTGTCAGTGTCTTGTGGTTATGGAAGTGTCAGTGTCTTGTGGTAATGGAAGTGTCAGTGTCTTGTGGTTATGGAAGTGTCAGTGTCTTGTGGTTATGGAAGTGCCAGTGTCTTGTGGTAATGGAAGTGTCAGTGTCTTGTGGTAATGGAAGTGTCAGTGTCTTGTGGTTATGGAAGTGTCAGTGTCTTGTGGTTATGGAAGTGCCAGTGTCTTGTGGTAATGGAAGTGCCAGTGTCTTGTGGTTATGGAAGTGTCAGTGTCTTGTGGTAATGGAAGTGTCAGTGTCTTGTGGTAATGGAAGTGCCAGTGTCTTGTGGTTATGGAAGTGTCAGTGTCTTGTGGTAATGGAAGTGTCAGTGTCTTGTGGTAATGGAAGTGCCAGTGTCTTGTGGTTATGGAAGTGTCAGTGTCTTGTGGTAATGGAAGTGTCAGTGTCTTGTGGTAATGGAAGTGCCAGTGTCTTGTGGTAATGGAAGTGTCAGTGTCTTGTGGTAATGGAAGTGCCAGTGTCTTGTGGTAATGGAAGTGTCAGTGTCTTGTGGTAATGGAAGTGCCAGTGTCTTGTGGTAATGGAAGTGCCAGTGCCTTGTGGTAATGGAAGTGTCAGTGTCTTGTGGTAATGGAAGTGTCAGTGTCTTGTGGTAATGGAAGTGTCAGTGTCTTGTGGTAATGGAAGTGTCAGTGTCTTGTGGTAATGGAAGTGTCAGTGTCTTGTGGTTATGGAAGTGTCAGTGTCTTGTGGTTATGGAAGTGCCAGTGTCTTGTGGTAATGGAAGTGCCAGTGTCTTTTGGTTATGGAAGTGTCAGTGTCTTGTGGTAATGGAAGTGTCAGTGTCTTGTGGTAATGGAAGTGTCAGTGTCTTGTGGTAATGGAAGTGCCAGTGTCTTGTGGTAATGGAAGTGTCAGTGTCTTGTGGTAATGGAAGTGCCAGTGTCTTGTGGTAATGGAAGTGTCAGTGTCTTGTGGTAATGGAAGTGTCAGTGTCTTGTGGTAATGGAAGTGCCAGTGTCTTGTGGTAATGGAAGTGTCAGTGTCTTGTGGTAATGGAAGTGTCAGTGTCTTGTGGTAATGGAAGTGCCAGTGTCTTGTGGTAATGGAAGTGTCAGTGTCTTGTGGTAATGGAAGTGTCAGTGTCTTGTGGTAATGGAAGTGCCAGTGTCTTGTGGTAATGGAAGTGCCAGTGTCTTGTGGTAATGGAAGTGTCAGTGTCTTGTGGTAATGGAAGTGCCAGTGTCTTGTGGTAATGGAAGTGTCAGTGTCTTGTGGTAATGGAAGTGTCAGTGTCTTGTGGTAATGGAAGTGCCAGTGTCTTGTGGTAATGGAAGTGCCAGTGTCTTGTGGTAATGGAAGTGTCAGTGTCTTGTGGTAATGGAAGTGCCAGTGTCTTGTGGTAATGGAAGTGTCAGTGTCTTGCGGTAATGGAAGTGTCAGTGTCTTGTGGTAATGGAAGTGCCAGTGTCTTGTGGCAATGGAAGTGTCAGTGTCTTGTGGTAATGGAAGTGTCAGTGTCTTGTGGTAATGGAAGTGTCAGTGTCTTGTGGTAATGGAAGTGTCAGTGTCTTGTGGTAATGGAAGTGTCAGTGTCTTGTGGTAATGGAAGTGTCAGTGTCTTGTGGTAATGGAAGTGTCAGTGTCTTGTGGTAATGGAAGTGTCAGTGTCTTGTGGTAATGGAAGTGTCAGTGTCTTGTGGTAATGGAAGTGCCAGTGTCTTGTGGTAATGGAAGTGTCAGTGTCTTGTGGTAATGGAAGTGTCAGTGTCTCGTGGTAATGGAAGTGTCAGTGTCTTGTGGTAATGGAAATGCCAGTGTCTTATGGTAATGGAAGTGTCAGTGTCTTGTGGTAATGGAAGCGTCAGTGCCTTGGGGTAATGGAAGTGTCAGTGTCTTGTGGTAATGGAAGCGTCAGTGCCTTGGGGTAATGGAAGTGTCAGTGTCTTCTGGCAATGAAAGTGTCAGTGTCTTTTGGTAATGGAAGTGTCAGTGTCTTGCGGTAATGGAAGTGCCACTGTCTCGTCGTAATGGAAGTGCCAGTTTTAAAAGCACCAAGTGAGCTCCGGTCACTGTGAGTAATGTTATATTTTGTTATACGAGCACAAGTGAGCTCTGGTCTCTGTGGGAAATATTATACAAGTTGAAAGAGCATCAAGTGAGCTCTGGTATCTGTGGGTAATATTAAACAAGTTGAAAGAGCACCAAGTGGGCTCTGATCTTTGTGAGTAATATTATACAAGTTGAAAGAGCACCAAGTAAGCACTGGTTTTTGTGAGTAATATTATAATAATAATAAGAGCACCAAGTGAGCTCTGGACTTTGTGAGTAATATTATACTAGTAATAAGAGCACCAAGTGAGCTAGTAATAAGAGCACCTGGCTCTTTGTGTGAGTAATATTATACTAGTAATAGTGAGCTCTGGTCTGTGTGAGTAATATTATACTAGTAATAAGAGCACCAAGTGAGCTCTTGTCTATGTGAGTAATATCATACTAGTAATAAGAGCTCCAAGTGAGCTCTGGTCTGTGTGAGAAATATTATACTAGTAATAAGAGCACCAAGTGAGCTCTGGTCTGTGTGAGTAATATTATACTAGTAATAAGAGCACCAAGTGAGCTCTGGTCTGTGTGAGTAATATCATACTAGTAATAAGAGCTCCAAGTGAGCTCTGGTCTGTGTGAGTAATATTATACTAGTAATAAGAGCACCAAGTGAGCTCTGGTCTGTGTGAGAAATATTATACTAGTAATAAGAGCACCAAGTGAGCTCTGGTCTGTGTGAGTAATATTATACTAGTAATAAGAGCACCAAGTGAGCTCTGGTCTGTGTGAGTAATATTATACTAGTAATAAGAGCACCAAGTGAGCTCTGGTCTGTGTGAGTAATATTATACTAGTAATAAGAGCACCAAGTGAGCTCTGGTCTGTGTGAGTAATATTATACTAGTAATAAGAGCACAAAGTGAGCTCTGGTCTGTGTGAGTAATATTATAGTAGTAATAAGAGCACCAAGTGAGCTCTGGTCTGTGTGAGTAATATTATACTAGTAATAAGAGCACCAAGTGAGCTCTGGTCTGTGTGAGTAATATTATACTAGTAATAAGAGCACAAAGTGAGCTCTGGTCTGTGTGAGTAATATTATACTAGTAATAAGAGCACCAAGTGAGCTCTGGTCTGTGTGAGTAATATTATACTAGTAATAAGAGCACCAAGTGAGCTCTGGTCTGTGTGAGTAATATTATACTAGTAATAAGAGCACAAAGTGAGCTCTGGTCTGTGTGAGTAATATTATACTAGTAATAAGAGCACCAAGTGAGCTCTGGTCTGTGTGAGTAATATTATACTAGTAATAAGAGCTCCAAGTGAGCTCTGGTCTGTGTGAGTAATGTCTCGCGTTAAGGGACACATTAAAGCTAAATCGTTGCCTCTCACAAAGGTCTTTAACTGAAAAATTATGCGAAGTGGTAAGGAGTGTTGGAGGCAGGGAAGTGTGGGAGGCAGGGAAGGTGTGGGAGGCAGGGATGTGTGGGAGGCAGGGATGTGTGGAAGGCAGGGAAGTGTGGGAGGCAGGGAAGTGTGGGAGGCAGGGAAGTGTGGGAGGCAGGGATGTGTGGAAGGCAGGGAAGTGTGGGAGGCAGGGATGTGTGGGAGGCAGGGAAGTGTGGGAGGCAGGGAAGTGTGGGAGGCAGGGAAGTGTGGGAGACAGGGAAGTGTGGGAGACAGGGATGTGTGGGAGGCAGGGAAGTGTGGGAGGCAGGGAAGTGTGTGAGGCAGGGAAGTGTGGGAGACAGGGAAGTGTGGGAGACAGGGATGTGTGGGAGGCAGGGAAGTGTGGGAGGCAGGGATGTGTGGGAGGCAGGGAAGTGTGGGAGGCAGGGGAGTGTGGGAGACAGGGAAGTGCGAGGCAGGGAAGTGTGGGAGGCAGGGAAGTGTGGGAGGCAGGGAAGGTGTGGGAGGCAGGGAAGTGTGGGAGGCAGGGAAGTGTGGGAGACAGGGAAGTGTGGGAGACAGGGAAGTGTGGGAGGCAGGGAAGTGTGGGAGGCAGGGAAGTGTGGGAGGCAGGGAAGTGGAAGGCAGGGAAGTGTGGGAGGCAGGGAAGTGTGGGAGGCAGGGAAGTGTGGGAGGCAGGAAAGTGTGGGAGGCAGGGAAGTGTGGGAGGCAGGGAAGTGTGGTACGCAGGGAAGTGTGGGAGGCAGGGAAGTGTGGGAGGCAGGGAAGTGTGGGAGGCAGGGAAGTGTGGGAGGCAGGGAAGTGTGGGAGGCAGGGAAGTGTGGGAGGCGGGGAAGGTGTGGGAGGCAGGGAAGTGTGGGAGGCAGGGAAGTGTGGGAGGCAGGGAAGTGTGGGAGGCAGGGAAGTGTGGGAGGCAGGGAAGTGGGAGGCACGGAAGTGTGGGAGGCAGGGAAGTGCGGGAGGCAGGGAAGTGTGGGAGGCAGGGAAGTGTGGGAGACAGGGAAGTGTGAGAGGCAGGGAAGTGTCGGAGGCAGGGAAATGTGGGAGGCAGGGAAGTGTAGGAGGCAGGGAAGTGTGGGAGGCAGGGAAGGTGTGGGAGGCAGGGAAGTGTGGGAGGCAGGGAAGTGTGGGAGGCAGGGAAGTGTGGGAGGCAGGGAAGTGTGGGAGGCAGGGAAGGAGTGTGGGAGGCAGGGAAGGTGTGGGAGGCAGGGAAGTTGTGGGAGGCAGGGAAGGAGTGTGGAAGGCAGGGAAGGTGTGGGAGGCAGGGAAGGTGTGGGAGGCAGGGAAGGAGTGTGGGATGCACGAAAGGTGTGAGAGGCAGGGAAGGTGTGGGAGGCAGGGAAGGAGTGTGGGAGACAGGGAAGGTGTGTGGGAGTCATGGAAGTGTGGGAGGCAGGGAAGTGTGGGAGGCAGGGAAGTGTGGGAGGCAGGGAAGTGTGGGAGGCAGGGAAGTGTGGGAGGCAGGGAAGTGTGGGAGACAGGGATGTGTGGGAGGCAGGGAAGTGTGTGAGGCAGGGAAGTGTGGGAGACAGGGAAGTGTGGGAGACAGGGATGTGTGGGAGGCAGGGAAGTGTGGGAGGCAGGGAAGTGTGTGAGGCAGGGAAGTGTGGGAGACAGGGAAGTGTGGGAGACAGGGATGTGTGGGAGGCAGGGAAGTGTGGGAGGCAGGGATGTGTGGGAGGCAGGGAAGTGTGGGAGGCAAGGGAGTGTGGGAGACAGGGAAGTGCGAGGCAGGGAAGTGTGGGAGGCAGGGAAGTGTGGGAGGCAGGGAAGGTGTGGGAGGCAGGGAAGTGTGGGAGGCATGGAAGTGTGGGAGACAGGGAAGTGTGGGAGACAGGGAAGTGTGGGAGGCAGGGAAGTGTGGGAGGCAGGGAAGTGTGGGAGGCAGGGAAGTGGAAGGCAGGGAAGTGTGGGAGGCAGGGAAGTGTGGAAGGCAGGGAAGTGTGGGAGACAGGGAAGTGTGGGAGACAGGGATGTGTGGGAGGCAGGGAAGTGTGGGAGGCAGGGAAGTGTGTGAGGCAGGGAAGTGTGGGAGACAGGGAAGTGTGGGAGACAGGGATGTGTGGGAGGCAGGGAAGTGTGGGAGGCAGGGATGTGTGGGAGGCAGGGAAGTGTGGGAGGCAGGGGAGTGTGGGAGACAGGGAAGTGCGAGGCAGGGAAGTGTGGGAGGCAGGGAAGTGTGGGAGGCAGGGAAGGTGTGGGAGGCAGGGAAGTGTGGGAGGCAGGGAAGTGTGGGAGACAGGGAAGTGTGGGAGACAGGGAAGTGTGGGAGGCAGGGAAGTGTGGGAGGCAGGGAAGTGTGGGAGGCAGGGAAGTGGAAGGCAGGGAAGTGTGGGAGGCAGGGAAGTGTGGGAGGCAGGGAAGTGTGGGAGGCAGGAAAGTGTGGGAGGCAGGGAAGTGTGGGAGGCAGGGAAGTGTGGTACGCAGGGAAGTGTGGGAGGCAGGGAAGTGTGGGAGGCAGGGAAGTGTGGGAGGCAGGGAAGTGTGGGAGGCAGGGAAGTGTGGGAGGCGGGGAAGGTGTGGGAGGCAGGGAAGTGTGGGATGCAGGGAAGTGTGGGAGGCAGGGAAGTGTGGGAGGCAGGGAAGTGTGGGAGGCAGGGAAGTGGGAGGCACGGAAGTGTGGGAGGCAGGGAAGTGCGGGAGGCAGGGAAGTGTGGGAGGCAGGGAAGTGTGGGAGACAGGGAAGTGTGAGAGGCAGGGAAGTGTCGGAGGCAGGGAAGTGTGGGAGGCAGGGAAGTGAGGGAGGCAGGGAAGTGTGGGAGGCAGGGAAGGTGTGGTAGGCAGGGAAGTGTGGGAGGCAGGGAAGTGTGGGAGGCAGGGAAGTGTGGGAGGCAGGGAAGTGTGGGAGGCAGGGAAGGAGTGTGGGAGGCAGTGAAGGTGTTGGAGGCAGGGAAGAGTGGGAGGCAGGGAAGTGTGGGAGGCAGGGAAGTGTGGGAGGCAGGGAAGTGTGGGAGGCAGGGAAGGAGTGTGGGAGGCAGGGAAGGTGTGGGAGGCAGGGAAGTTGTGGGAGGCAGGGAAGGAGTGTGGAAGGCAGGGAAGGTGTGGGAGGAAGGGAAGGTGTGGGAGGCAGGGAAGGAGTGTGGGATGCACGAAAGGTGTGAGAGGCAGGGAAGGTGTGGGAGGCAGGGAAGGAGTGTGGGAGACAGGGAAGGTGTGTGGGAGTCATAGAAGTGTGGGAGGCAGGGAAGTGTGGGAGGCAGGGAAGTGTGGGAGGCAGGGAAGGAGTGTGGGAGGCAGGGAAGTGTGGGAGGCAGGGAAGGAGTGTGGGAGGCAGGGAAGGTGTGGGAGGCAGGAAAGTGTGGGAGGCAGGGAAGTGTGGGAGGCAGGGAAGGTGTGTGGGAGTCAGGGAAGTGTGGGAGTCAGGGAAGTGTGGGAGGCAGGGAAGGAGTGTGGGAGGCAGGGAAGTGTGGGAGGCAGGGAAGGAGTATGGGAGGCAGGGAAGGTGAGGGAGGCAGGGAAGTGTGGGAGGTAGGGAAGTGTGGGAGGCAGGGAAGTGTGGGAGGCAGGGAAGTGTGCGAGGCAGGGAAGGAGTGTGGGAGGCAGGGAAGGTGTGGGAGGCAGGGAAGGTTTGGGAGGCAGGGAAGGAGTGTGGGAGGCAGGGAAGGAGTGGGAGGCAAGGAAGGTATGGGAGGCAGGGAAGGAGTGTGGGAGGCAGGGAAGGTGTGGGAGGCAGGGAAGGTGCGGGAGGCAGGGAAGGAGAGTGGGAGGCAGGGAAGGTGTGTGGGAGTCAGGGAAGTGAGTGAGGCAGGGAAGTGTGGGATGCAGGGAAGTGTGGGAGGCAGGGAAGGAGTGTGGGAGGCGGGGAAGGTGTGGGAGGCAGGGAAGGTGTGGGAGGCAGGGAAAGAGTGTGGGAGGCAGCGAAGGTGTGGGAGGCAGGGAATGTGTGGGATGCAGCGAAGGAGTGTTGGAGGCAGGGAAGGTGTGGGAGGCAGGGAAGGAGTGTGGGAGGCAGGCAAGGAGTGGGAGGCAGGGAAGGTGTGGGAGGCAGGGAAGGTGTGGGAGGCAGGGAAGGAGTGTGGGAGGCAGGCAAGGAGTGGGAGGCAGGGAAGGTGTGGGAGGCAGGGAAGGAATGTGGGAGGCAGGGAAGGTGTGGAAGCCAGGAAAGGAGTGTGGGAGGCAGGGAAGGTGTGGGAGGCAGGGAAGGTATTTGAGGCCAGGGAAGGTGTGGGTGGCAGGGAAGGTGTGGGAGGCAGGGAAGGTGTGGGAGGCATGGAAGGTGTGGGAGGCAGGGAAGGTGTGGGAGGCAGGGAAGGTGTGGGAGGCAGGGAAGGTGTGGGAGGCAGGGAAGGTGTGGGAGGCAGGGAAGGTGTGGGAGGCCAGGGAAGGTGTGGGAGGCAGGGAAGTGTGGGAGGCCAGGGAAGGTGTGGGAGGCAGGGAAGGTGTGGGAGGCAGGGAAGGAGTGTGGGAGGCAGGGAAGGAATGTGGGAGTCAGGGAAGGAATGTGCGAGTCGGGGAAGGAATGTGGGAGTCAGGGAAGGAATGTGGGAGTCAGGGAAGGAATGTGGGAGTCAGGGAAGGAGTGTGGGAGACAGGGAAGGAGTGTGGGAGTCACGGAAGGAGTGTGGGAGTCAGGGAAGGAGTGTGGGAGTCAGGGAAGGAATGTGGGAGTCAGGGAAGGAATGTGGGAGTCAGGGAAGGAATGTGGGAGTCAGGGAAGGAATGTGGGAGTCAGGGAAGAAATGTGGGAGTCAGGGAAGGAATGTGGGTGTCAGGGAAGGAATGTGGGAGTCAGGGACGGAATATGGGAGACAGGGAAGGAATGTGGGTGTCAGGGAAGGAATGTGGGAGTCAGGGAAGGAATGTGGGAGACAGGGAAGGAATGTGGGAGTCAGGGAAGGAGTGTGGGAGTCAGGGAAGGAATGTGGGAGTCAGGGAAGGAATGTGGGAGACAGGGAAGGAATGTGAGAGTCAAAGAAGGAGTGTGGGAGTCAGGGAAGGAGTGTGGGAGTCAGGGAAGGAATGTGGGAGACAGGGAAGGAATGTGGGAGTCAGGGAAGGAGTGTGGGAGTCAGGGAAGGAATGTGGGAGTCAGGGAAGGAGTGTGGGAGTCAGGGAAGGAATGGGGGAGACAGGGAAGGAATGTGGGAGTCGGGGAAGGAATGTGGGAGTCAGGGAAGGAATGTGGGAGACAGGGAAGGAATGTGGGAGTCAGGGAAGGAATGTGGGAGTCAGGGAAGGAATGTGGGAGACAGGGAAGGAATGTGGGAGTCAGGGAAGGAGTGTGGGAGTCAGGGAAGGAGTGTGGGAGTCAGGGAAGGAATGTGGGAGACAGGGAAGGTGTGTGGGAGTCAGGGAAGGAGTGTGGGAGTCAGGGAAGGAATGTGGGAGTCAGGGAAGTAGTGTGGGAGTCAGGGAAGGAATGTGGGAGTCAGGGAAGGAGTGTGGGAGTCAGGGAAGGAATGTGGGAGTCAGGGAAGGAGTGTGGGAGTCAGGGAAGGAATGTGGGAGTCAGGGAAGGAGTGTGGGAGTCAGGGAAGGAATGTGGGAGTCAGGGAAGGAATGTGGGAGTCAGGGAAGGAATGTGGGAGTCAGGGAAGGAGTGTGGGAGTCAGGGAAGGAATGTGGGAGTCAGGGAAGGAGTGTGGGAGTCAGGAAAGGAATGTGGGAGTCAGGGAAGGAGTGTGGGAGTCAGGGAAGGAATGTGGGAGACAGGGAATGAGTGTGGGAGTCAGGGAAGGAATGTGGGAGTCAGGGAAGGAGTGTGGGAGTCAGGGAAGAAGTGTGGGAGTCAGGGAAGGAGTGTGGGAGTCAGGGAAGGAATATGGGAGACAGGGAATGAGTGTGGGAGTCAGGGAAGGAATGTGGGAGTCAGGGAAGGAATGTAGGAGTCAGGGAAGGAATGTGGGAGTCAGGGAAGGAGTGTGGGAGTCAGGGAAGGAGTGTGGGAGTCAGGGAAGGAGTGTGGGAGTCAGGGAAGGAATGTGGGAGTCAGGGAAGGAGTGTGGGAGTCAGGGACGGAATGGGGGAGACAGGGAAGGAATGTGGGAGTCGGGGAAGGAATGTGGGAGACAGGGAAGGAATGTGGGAGTCAGGGAAGGAATGTGGGAGTCAGGGAAGGAATGTGGGAGACAGGGAAGGAATGTGGGAGTCAGGGAAGGAGTGTGGGAGTCAGGGAAGGAGTGTGGGAGTCA
>NC_091304.1:23249969-23262469 GCF_038502225.1 Cherax quadricarinatus
GTTATAAAGGTATTGGGTCTTTTTTAGAAAATTATTAAAACATTCGTCAATATCTGTATAGATTTCTAGCTCAGTGTGCCAGTCAATGTTTGTTACTGCTGTTGTGAAGTTATTAATGGCTGCCTCATTGTGAAGTCTGAAGGTGACTTTAGTAGTGTCTTGGGGTATTTTACCAAGAGTTGTTATGAGGAAAGTAGGGTAGTGGTCTGTGGTATTATCTGTAATTATGCCTGATTTTAAAGGGGATATGGTGTTGGTCCAGATGTGGTCAAGTAGGGAAACACTAGTCTCTGTAACTCTTGTAGGTTTTGTTACTGTTGGTAGCAACATGCAGTTACTCATTGTGTTTGTGAATTCAGTAACGTGTGGGTCCTGGTCTTGCAGGAGATTTATATTGAAGTCACCTGAGAGTAGTAAGTGATCTTTGTTCATGCGTGCATCAGTTATCATACTTCCTAGGTTTTCACTAAAACGGCTAATGTTTGACTGTGGTACTCTGTAGATGTTTATCACTGTGAGAGGTTTTTGTAGGTATTTGGATTTGAATTTAGCTATTATATATTCCCCATGTTCATCCCTTGTGCAAGTATTAGTGATACATTCTAGTTGGTCTGAGTAGTATATAGCTGTGCCACCCCCTTGTTGGTCTGGCCTACAGTTGTGTATGGCTGTGTAACCAGGAATGGCATAGACATCTGTAGTATCAGGCTTTAGCCAGGTTTCAGTTAGTGTAATGATGGACATATTGGCATGCAAGGAATTTAGTAATGCTAGGAGGTCATCATAATGCTTGCTTAAAGATCTGATATTGTAGTTAAAGATAGTTATGTTGTTGTTGGCTCTGAGAAGTGCCTTTGATTGTTCTGCTGTGTAGTAATTACAGTAACTGTTTGAATCATTTAAGTCATTAAATAAGAGGTTGGTATCAGGATCAATGCTTGTAATCATAAGATTTGTAGTGAATCTATAGTTAGAATTAAGTAAAAAATAAAGTAAATATTCTAAAGCTAAAAAAAAAAAAAAAAAAAAAAAAAAAAAAAAATTAAAAGCAAAGAAAAAAAAAACAAAAGAAAAAAATAGCACCTGAATTATTTAACAAATGTAAAAAATAATGAGCTAAGGTAGTTTTTAAAGCTAAAATAAAGGAGACAATATAAAAGGGACTAAAATAATTTGTGGTGAACAAATAAAGTGATGATCAAATAATGGAGCTTGGGAATATGATAGTAGGTAGTACTTTAAAGGTAATTCTTTAAAGTTAGAATTATAATATAAGATTATAATATAAAAGGGACTAATATAAGTTGTGGTGAACAATAAAGTGGTAATCAAATAAATGAGCTTTGGAGTATAATGGCAAAATAGTGAACTTATTAACTTTAGCACCTGAGAATAGCACCTTGATTAGTTTAACAATTGCGAATATATGATCTAAGGTAGTTATATAAAGCTAAAATAAAGGACAAAAAAATATATAAGGGACTACAATTAAGTAATGGTAAACAAGTTAAATGGACAGATAGTCACTATGAAATAATATTGGTTTAGGAGTAAGATCTGATTTGTAATATTAAATAAGTTGAGCAGTTTATTGCACAATAAAAAGTAAAATAAAAAATGAGGTAGTTGGTACTAGCTAGCAAAAGATAGTTTTGGTACTTGCAAAAAAAGTAATTGGAATATACACTAATTGCACACACAATAAAAAGTGACTAAAAAAACAAGTAGTGGTAAACAAAATTAAATGGACAGGTAAGAACAATGAATAATGGTAATGTCTTGGTTATAATATGATAGTAAGATGGTACACAGGTACAAAGGATAATATAAAGGTTGGAGTTGAATATACAAACTTGAAAATTTGGCAACAAAATGTTATGGGAAGTATAAAATAATGTTTAATGTACAAAAGTAAAATTGACTGGTAGTAAATATGGTGTTTAATAAAATTTTAGTAAGTAATAATGATTACAAAAAAAGTGAAAAAGTAATGTTTATTTCATTCAATATTGCACTGGTAGTTATACTAGAGGTTATATGGCAGTACAAGGTAATTAAGAGTACTCTAAGATAGTAAATGTGGTATAAAACAGGTAAAGGTAATTAGACAAGTAATGGTTATTAAATGTCAAAAATGTTAAGAGTAAATTGAAATTATAGTAAAAATGATAATTATTAATTTTAGTAAGTAATATCAATTGATAGTATTTAAAAAAATATGAGGTAGTAATATGGACAGAGAAAGTATCAATTCAGCTAATGTTTAAGCAAACAATAGTAAATAAGAAAATTACATAAGGTGACTTATGCTTACTAGTAAAATCACAAAATGAGGTAGTTGATTATTTAAATACTGAGAGATTGTACAATGAAATTTGAACAATAATGGAGCAAAACATACACTACACTACGTAGGCTTTTAAGTTGGACATTGTTTAGTTATTCTCTGTAAGATTAGTATCCCTGAGAAATCGTGATAGATCATTCTCGTTCGTGATTGTGTACAGTTGACCTACATTTGTTTTCCTAACAAGAATTTTCCCATCCCGTGTGAAGCATTGGTGTATTGTGTCGTTATTCTCCCGCTTAAGTTTTCTGACTCTATACAGGAGGTTCTGACGTTTTTTTGGTAAGACACTCGTTTATGTATACTCTTTCTTTACTTTAATAGATGCAATAATTAAGTCTTTTTCCTGTCATGTGAGTGGAATCTAAGCTGGAGGATCAGGCGCATGTAAAAGGGAGAGCACTGCAATGGATAAGGGAATACCTCACAGGGAGGCAGCAACGAGTCATGGTACGTGAAGTGGTATCACAGTGGGCGCCTGTTACGAGCGGGGTCCCACAGGGGTCAGTTCTAGGACCAGTGCTATTTTTGATATATGTGAACGACATGATGGAAGGAATAGACTCTGAAGTGTCCCTGTTCGCAGATGTGAAGTTGATGAGAAGAATTAAATAGGACGAGGATGAGGCAGGACTGCAAAGAGACCTGGACAGGCTGGACATGTGGTCCAGTAACTGGCTTCTCGAATTCAATCCAGCCAAATGCAAAGTCATGAAGATTGGGGAGGGGCAAAGAAGACCGCAGACAGAGTATAGGCTAGGTGGACAAAGACTACAGACCTCACTCAGGGAGAAAGACCTTGGGGTGACCATAACACCGAGCACATCACCGGAGGCACACATCAACCAAATAACTGCTGCAGTATACGGGCGCCTGGCAAACCTGAGAATAGCGTTCCGATACCTTAATAAGGAATCGTTCAAGACACTGTTCACTGTGTATGTTAGGCCCATACTGGAGTATGCAGCACCAGTCTGGAACCCATACCTGGTCAAGCACGTCAAGAAGTTAGAGAAAGTACAAAGGTTTGCAACAAGGCTAGTCCCAGAGCTCAAGGGAATGTCGTACGAGGAAAGGTTAAGGGAAATCAGACTGACGACACTGGAGGACAGAAGGGTCAGGGGAGACATGATAACGACATACAAGATACTGCGGGGAATAGACAAGGTGGACAGAGATAGGATGTCCCAGAGAGGGGACACAGGGACAAGGGGTCACAACTGGAAGCTGAAGACTCAGACGAGTTACAGGGACGTTAGGAAGTATTTCTTCAGTCATAGAGTTGTCAGCAAGTGGAATAGCCTAGCAAGTGAAGTAGTGGAGGCAGGAACCATACATAGTTTTAAGAAGAGGTATGACAAAGCTCAGGAAGCAGAGAGAGAGAGGACCCAGTAGCGATCAGTGAAGAGGCGGGGCCAGGAGCTGAGTCTCGACCCCTGCAACCACAATTAGGTGAGTACAATTAGGTGAGTACACACACACACACACATACATACACACACACACAAACACACACACTCACACACACACACACACACACACACACACACACACACACACACACACACACACACACACACACACACACACGCAGCAACCCCCCATAGTTTCAAGCCAAGTCTTCCGCTCCCCCAACCTCAATTTTCTCCCTGGACCACGGTTTAACAAATGAAGGTGAATGTGGAGAGAATAACAAATAAATGTGAGGAGTGGCATGAAGGAGTCAAAGAGTTGCCCCCAGACATCGTAGCACTCACCGAAACGAAACTCACGTGGATAATAATAGACGCAATCTTCCCACCCATATTTCAGATCCTGAGAAAAGATAGAGAGAGCAGAATGGGAGGAGTTGTCCTTCTCATTAAAAACCGATGGGGTTTTCAGAAAATGTAAGGAATGGGCGAACTGGGCGATAGGGACTATAGTAGCAGTAACAATTTAGTCTGGGGACATACGGTAATCATTGCATTGATTTACAACCCGCTAAGGAACTGCAGGAGGCTTAGAGAAGAATTTGAAGAGAAAAACAGAGCAGTGATGGACACACTAGTTGAGGCGGCCGGAAGAGCTCACATGGGTAGAGCAAATTTCCTAGTTATGTGTGATTTCAATCACAAGGAGACTGAGTGGAAAACCTGGAGTCACATGGGGGTCCCAAAACATGGAGAGCCAAGATGATGGATGAGGTACTGGAAATCCTCATGTATCAACATGTTAGGGACACTGCCAGAGAGAGAGGTGAGGATGAACCAGCAAGACTAGACCTTGTAATTCACCCTGAGTAGCTCGAATATCGTGGACATCACATATGAAAGGGTCCTCAGAGCTAGTGATCACGTGGTTCTAGGCTCTGAATGCATAGTAAAGTTACAGGTGGAGAAGTGGAAAAGGTAACAGGAGTAGGATGGGAAAAGCCAAACTACAAAAGTGAGGGACTACACAGGCATTTGGAACTTCCTGCAGGAGGTTCACTGGGAAGGAGAATTGATAGGAAAGTCAGTAAAGGAAAGGATTGATTATGTCACAACACAATGTAAGGAGTCATAGGAAAGTATTTTTTCCCAAGGGCAACAGAAATAATAGGAAGACCATAACGAGTCCTTGGTTTACTCAGAGGAGTAAGGAGGCACAAACTAAGTCTGCTAGAGAATGAAAGTGGTACAGAAGACAAAGGACCCGGGAATGTAAAGAGATTAGTCGAAGATCCAGAAACGAATATGTACAGATAACGAGGGAGGCCCAGGGACAGTACAAAAGCGACATAGTATAGAAAGTTAAGTTTGATCCAAAGCTGTTGTATAGCCACATCAGGAGGCAGACAAGAGTCAGGGACCAGGTGATAAGGCTGAGGAAAGAAGGTGGAGAACTCACAAGAAACGATCAAGAAGTATGTGAGAAGTTTAACATGAGATTTAAGGAAGTATTTACAGTGGAAACAGAAATGACTCCAGGAAGTAAATTTTAATATTACTGTTTGCGAAAAGGATTTGGGAGTTCTGGTTAGCAGCAATCTAAAAACAAGACAACAGTGCATAATTGCTCGCAAAAAAGCGAACAGAATCCATGGCTTTATATCAAGAAGCATAAGGAGTACTCAGGTTGTTCTTCAGATCTATATATCCTTGGTTAGGCCTCATTTAGATTATGCTGCATAGTTTTGGTCACCGTATTACAGAATGGATATAAATGCTCTGGAAAAAGTACAAAGGAGGATGATAAAGTTGATCCCATGTATCAGAAATCTTTCCTATAAGGATAGACTGAGGGCCCTGAATCTACACTCTCTTGAAAGGCATAGAATTAGGGCATATGATTGAGGTGCATAAATGGAAAACAGGAATAAGTAAAGGGAATGTAAATAGCGTGCTAAAAATATTTAGCCAAGACAGGACTCACAGCAATGGTTTTAAGCTGGAAAAAGTCAGATTCAGGAAGGATACAGGGAAGCACTGGTTGTGGATGAGTGGAACAACCTCCCGAGTACCGCCATAGAAGCTAAGACCTTGTGTAGTTTTAAAAATAAGATACTGAGTGGGTGTGGGTGGGTGTGAGATGGACCTGACTAACTTGTGCTACTAGGTCAGATGCCGTGCTCCTTCCTTAAGTGAATGTGTCCTGATCTGACTAGGTTGGGGCATTGGCTTGGACCAATGGAGGATTTGGACCTGTCTCGCATGGGCCAGTAGGCATGCTGCATTGTTTCTATTTTCTAATGTTCTTAAGTCAGAATAGCGGGGTACACCAACAAGGGATATACCAACAGTTTCTGGTTAAAATACACGCTGCCCAGGAGGTGAAGAAGCTGCTAAGTGAACTTGATACTTCAAAGGCAGTGGGACCGGACAACATCTCTCCGTGGGTTTTTAGAGAGGGACTAGACACGCTGTGTGTGCCACTAACAGCAATTTTCAACACATTAATTGAAACTGAGCAACTACCAGGTATTGAAGATGGCAAATGTAGTCTCCAGTTTTAGAAAAGGAGACAGATATGAGGTACTAAACTACAGACAAGTGTCGCTGACGTGTATAGTATGCAAAGTCATGGAGAAGATTATCAGGAAGTGAGTGGTGGAGCACCTAGAACAGATTCAAGGAAGAAAAATCCTGTGTCACAAACCTACTGGAGTTTTATGGCAAGGTAACAGAAGTAAGACAAGAGAGAGAGGGGTGGGTAGATTGCATTTTCTTGGACTACAAGAAGTCCTTCGACAGAGTTTCTCAAAAGAGATTAGCGCAAAACCTAGAGGATCAAGCACGCATAACAGAAGGGCATTGCAATGGATCAAAGAATACCAGACAAGAAGGTAACAACGAGCCTTGGTACTTGGCGAGGTGTCAAAGTGGGCGCTTGTGACGAGCGGGGTTCCACAGGGGGTCAGTTCTAGGACCAGTTCTATTTTTGGTATATGTGAATGATATATGTTCTTGTTTGCAGATGATGTGAAGTTAATGAGGAAAATTAAATCGGATGAGGATCATGTAGGACTACATTGAGACTTGGACAGGCTTGAAGCTTGGTCCAACAACTGGCTCCTCGAATTTAACCCCTCCAAGTTCAAAATCATAAATATCGGGGAAGGGTGGCTAGGTGGCCAAAGACTGCAGACCTCACTCAAGGAAAAGGATCTTCGGGGGTGAGTATAATACCGAGCACATCTCAAGCGCACATCAACCAGATAAATGCTGCAGCATATGGGCGCCTGGCAAACCTGAGAGTAGCGTTCCGATACTTCATTAAGGAATCGTTCAAGACTCTGTACACCGTGTACATCAGGCCCATACTGCAGTATGCAGCACCATATTAAAACTCACACCTGGTCAAGCACGTCAAGAAATTAGAGAAAATGCAAATGTTTGCAACAAAATTAGTTCCAGAGCTAAGGGGAATGTCCTACAAAGGAAGGTTAAGGGAAATCGGCCTGACAACACTGGAGGACAGGAGGGTTAGGGGAGACGTACAAAATACTATGAGGAATTGACAAGGTGGACAGTGACAGGATATTCCTGAGATGGGACACAGAAACAAGGCGTCACAACAGGAAGCTGAAGACTAAGATGAGTCAAAGGGATGTTAGGAAGTAATTCTTTAGTCATAAAGTTGTCAGGAAGTGGAATAGTTTTGCAAGTGACGTAGTGGAGGCACATAACACAGGGCTGCTGTTGCCACCTAGGTTGAGTGTGTGTGTGTGTGTGTACTCACCTTGTTTTGGGTGCAGGGGTCGAGTCACAGCTCCTTACCCCGCCTCTTCACTGGTCTCTACGCGATCACTCTCCCTGCTGCATAAGCTTTATCATACCTCTTCTTAAAGCTATGTATGGATCCTGCCTCCACTACATCTCTTCCCAGACTGTTCCACTTCCTGACAACTCTGTGACTGAAGAAATACTTCCTAACATCCCTGTCATTCATCTGAGTCTTCAGCTTCCAACTGTGACCCCTTCTTGTTGTGTCCCATCTTTGGAACATTCTGTGTCAGTCCACCTTGTTCATTCCTCTCACTATTTTATATGTCGTTATCATATCCCCAATATCTCTCCTGTCTTCCAGTATCGTCACGTCGATTTTCCTTAACCTCTCCTCGTAGCTCCTGGACTAGTCTTGTTGCAAACCTTTGCACTTTCTCTAGTTTCCTTGCGTGCTTGGTTAGGTGTCGGTCCGAAATTGGTTCCGCATACTCCAATAAAGGCTTAACGTACACAGTGTACAGAGTCCTGAACGATTCCTTATTAAAATGACGGAATGTTGTTCCTAGGTTTGCTAGGCGCCCATATGCTGCAGCAGTTATTTGGTTGATGTGCACCTCAGGAAATGTGCCCGGTGTTATACTCACCCCAGGGTTGAACTCCAAGAGCCAGTTGCTGGACCAGACCTGAGCCTGTCCAGATCCCTTTGTAGTTCTGCCTGGTCCTCGTCCGATTGATTTTTTCTCTTCAACTTCAAAACATCTGTAAACAAAGACACTTCTGTTTCTAATTTTTCTGCCATGTCGTTCACATATACCAGAAACAGCACCGGTCCTAGGACTGACTCCTGTGGAACCACGCTCGTCACAGGCGCCCACTCTGACACTTCTTCTCGAGCCATGACTCTGATGTCTTCCCGAAAGGTATTCCTTGATGCAGTCCAAGAAAACGCAGGCTACACACCCTTATCTCTCTTGTTTTACTGCTGTCACCCTGTCATAGAACTCCAGCAGGATTTGACACAGAATTTCCCATCCCTGAAACCGTGCTGGTTATCGTTGATAAGCTCATTTCTCTCTAGGTGCTCCACAGCTCTTCTAATAACCTTCTCCATAACTTTGCATAATAAACATGTTAGTGACACTAGTCTGTAGTTTAATGCTTCGTGTCTGTATCGTTCTTTTAAAAATTGGGACTACATTTGTTGTCTTCCATACTTGTTGAAGTCGTACACAGAGCTCCTCTGCTCCCTCTCTCAGGACCCATGGAGAGATGTCATCCTGCAACATCTTCTTTGAGGTACGTACTCACCTATTTTTGGTTGCAGGGGTCGATTCACAGCTCCTGGACCGTTCTTTTCACTGACTGCCTACTAGGTCCTCTCTCTTCCTGCTCCATGAACTTTATCAAACCTCGTCTTAAAACTATGTATGGTTCGTGCCTCCATTACGTCACTTTCCAGGCTGTTCCACTTCATGACTCCTCTATGACTGTGTGTGATTGTGAGTGTGTGTGTGTGTGTGTGTGTGTGTGTGTGTGTGTGCGTGTGTGTGTGTGTGTGTATGCGTACGTGTGTGTGTGTGTATGCGTGTGTGTGTGTGTACTCACCTAGTTGTACTCACCTAGTTGAGGTTGCGGGGGTCGAGTCCGAGCTCCTGGCCCCGCCTCTTCACTGATCGCTACTAGGTCACTCTCCCTGAGCCGTGAGCTTTATCATACCTCTGCTTAAAGCTATGTATGGATCCTGCCTCCACTACATCGCTTCCCAAACTATTCCACTTACTGACTACTCTGTGGCTGAAGGTGTGTGTGTGTGTGTGTGTGTGTGTGTGTGTGTGTGTGTGTGTGTGTGTGTGTGTGTGTGTTTGCGTCTTTGTGTCTGTGTGTGTGTCAGTGTGAGTCTGTGTGTGTGTGTCTCTGTGTGTGTCTCTGTGTGTATGCGTGTGTGTGTGTGTGTGTGTGTGTATGAGTCTGTGTGTTTGTGTGTGTGTGTGTGTGTGTGTGTGTGTGTGTGTGTGTGTGTGTGTGTTTGCGTCTGTGTGTCTGTGTGTGTGTCAGTGTGAGTCTGTACTCACCTATTTGTACTCACCTATTTGTGGTTGCAGGGGTCGAGTCACAGCTCCTGGCCCCGCCTCTTCGCTGATTGCTACTAGGTCCTCTCTCTCCCTGCCCCATGAGCTCTATCATACCTCGCCTTAAAACTATGTATGGTTCCTGCCTCCACTACATCACTTTCTAGGCTATTCCATGGCCTGACTACTCTATGACTGAAGAAATACTTCCTAACATCCCTTTGATTCATCTGAGTCTTCAACTTCCAATTGTGACCTCTTGTGTCTGTGTCCCATCTCTGGAACATCCCGTCTTTGTCCACCTCGTCTATTCCGCGCAGTATTTTATATGTCGTTATCATGTCTCCCCTGACCCTCCTGGTCTCCAGTGTCGTCAGGCCGATTTCCCTCAACCTTTCTTCATAGGACAATCCCCGTAGCTCTGGACTAGTCTTGTTGCAAACCTTTGCACTTTCTCTAATTTCTTGACGTGCTTGACTAGGTGTGGATTCCAAACTGGTGCTGCATACTCCAGTATGGGCCTGACGTAGATGGTATACAGAGTCTTGAACAAATCCTTACTGAGGTATCGGAACGCTATCCGTAGGTTTGCCAGGCGCCCGTATGCTGCAGCAGTTATCTGATTGATGTGCGCCTCAGGAGATATGTTCGGTGTTATACTCACCCCCAGATCTTTTTCCTTGAGTGAGGTTTGCAGTCTTTGGCCATCTAAACTATATTGTGTCTGCGGTCTTCTTTGCCCTTCCCCAATCTTCATGACTTTGCATTTGGCAGGGTTAAACTCAAGGAGCCAGTTGCTGGACCAGGCTTGCAGCCTGTCCAGGTCTCTTTGTAGTCCTGCCTGATCCTCATCCGATTTGATTCTTCTCATTAACTTCACATCATCTGCAAACAAGGACACTTCTGAGTCTATCCCTTCCGTTATGTCGTCCACATATACCAAGAACAGCACAGGTCCTAGGACTGACCCCTGTGGAACCCCGCTTGTCACAAGCGCCCACTCTGACACCTCGTCACGTACCATGACTCGTTGTTGCCTCCCTGTCAGGTATTCTCTGATCCATTGCAGTGCCTTTCCTGTTATGTGTGCCTGATCTTCTAGCTTTTTCAGTAACCTCTTGTGAGGAACTGTGTCGAAGGCCTTTTTGCAGTCCAAAAAAATGCAGTCGATCCACCCCTCTCTCTCTTGTCTTACTTCTGTCACCTTGTCATAAAACTCTAGTAGGTTTGTGACACAGGATTTTCCTTCCCTGAAACCATGCTGGTTGTCAATTATACACTTGTTTCTTTCCAGGTGCTCCACCACTCTCCTCCTGATGATCTTCTCCATGACCTTGCATACTATACACGTTAGTGATACAGGTCTGTAGTTTAGTGCCTCATGTCTGTCTCCCTTTTTAAAAATTGGGACTACATTTGCCATCTTCCATACCTCAGGGAGTTGCCCAGTTTCAAATGATGTGTTGAAGATCTTTGTTAATGGCACACACAATATCTCTGCTCCCTCTTTAAGGACCCACGGAGAGATGTTGTCTGGTCCCACCGCCTTTGAGGTGTCAAGTTTGCATAGCAGCTTCTTCACTTCCTCCTTGGTTATATGTACCTCATCCAGCACTTGCTGGTGTACCCCCCTGTTCTGATTTCCTGGAGTCCTACTGGTTTCCACTGTAAATACTTCTTTAAATCTCGTGTTGAGCTCCTGACATACCTCTCGGTCGTTGCTTGTGAATTCCCCATCACCCTTCCTCAGTCTGATTACCTGGTCCTTGACTGTTGTTTTCCTCCTGATGTGGCTGTACAACAGCTTCGGGTCAGTCTTGACTTTCGATGCGATGTCATTTTCATATTGTCGCTGAGACTCCCTTCTTATCTGTGCATATTCATTTCTGGCTTTTCAGATAATCTCTTTATTTTCCTGAGTTCTCTGTCTTCTGTACCTTTTCCATTCTCTAGTACACCTAGTTTTTGCCTCCCTACACCTTTGGGTGAACCAAGGACTCGTTCTGTTCTTCCCATTATTTCTGTTTCCCTTGGGAACAAACCTCTCCTCTGCCTCCTTGCATTTTGTTCCCACATAGTCCATCATTTCTTGTACTGGTTTTCCTGTCAGTTCCCTCTCCCACTGAATGTTTTGAAGGAAGTTCCTCATGCCTGAGTAGTTCCCCCTTTTGTAGTTTGGTTTTTCCCATCCTATTCCTGCTACTCTCTCCACTTGGAGCTCAACTATGTAGTCGAAGCACAGAACCACATGATCACTAGCTCCCAGGGGCCTTTCATACAAGATATCCTCGATGTCTGAACTACTCAAGGTGAATACAACGTCCAGTCTTGCTGGTTCATCTTCTTCTCTCTCTCTGGTAGTGTCTCTAACATGTTGATGCATGAGGTTTTCCAGTACTACATCCATCATCTTGCCTCTCCATGTTTCGGAACCCCCATGGGGCTCCAGGTTTTCCCAGTCAATCTCCTTGTGATTGAAATCACCCATAACTAGTAACTTTGCTCCCCCCACGTGTGCTCTCCTGGCCACCTCGGCTAGTGTGTCGACCATGGCTCTGTTGCTCTCATCGTATTCTTCTCTTGGTCTCCTGCAGTTCTGTGGTGGGTTGTACATTACTGCAATTATCACCTTATGTCCCTCAGACTGGATTGTTCCTACTAAGTAGTCCCTTTCACCCGTGCCATCCATTCCTTCCATTTTCTCAAAACCCCACTGGCTTTTAATGAGCAGTGCAACTCCTCCTCCCCCTCTCCTCCCTCTGTCTTTCCTGAAGATTTGATATCCGGGTGGAAAGATTGAATCTGTTATTATTCTGGTGAGTTTTGTTTCTGTGAGTGCTATTATGTCTGGGGATGTCTCCTTGATTCTTTCGTGCCACTCCTCATACTTATTTG
>NC_091304.1:23267469-23282469 GCF_038502225.1 Cherax quadricarinatus
ATGATAACAGATGCAATCTTTCCAACCCGGATATCAAATCCTCAGAAAAGACAGAGGGAGGAGTTGAGAAAATGGAAGGAATGGATGGCATGGGCGAAAGAGACTACTTAGTAGGAAAAATCCAGTCTGAGGGCCATAAGGTGATAATTGCAGTAAAGTACAACCCGCCACAGAACTGCAGGAAGCCAAGAGAAGAGTACGATGAGAGCAACACAGGAATGGTCGACACACTAGCCGAGGTGGCCAGAAGAGCTCACGTGGGGGGAGCAAAGTTACTAGTCATGGGTGATTTCAATCACAAGTAGATTGACTGGGAAAACCTGGAGCCCCATGGGGTCCCAAAACATGGAGAGCCAAGATGATGGATGTGGTACTGGAAAACCTCATGCATCAACATGTTAGAGACACTACCAGAGAGAGAGAGGTGAGGATGATCCAGCAAGACTGGACCTTGTATTCACCTTGAGTAGTTCGGACATCTAGGATATCATGTGTGAAAGGCCCCTAGGGGCTAGTGATTATGTGGTTCTGTGCTTTGACTACATAGTTGAGCTACAAGTGAAGAGAGTAGCAGGAATAGGATGGGAAAAATCAAACCACAAAAGGGGGTCGACTCAGGCATGAGGAACTTCCTGCAAGACGTTCAGTGGGAGAGAGAACTGACAGAAAAATCAGAACAAGAAATGATGGACTATGTGACAACAAAATGCAAGGAGGCAGAGGAGTGCTTTGTTCCCAAGGGAAACAGAAATAATGGGAAGAACAGAACGAGTCCTTGGTTTACCCAAAGGTGTAGAGAGGCAAAAACTAGGTGTACTAGGACTCGGTAAAATAAAGAGATTAACCGAGGAGCCAGAAACGAATATGCACAGATAATAAGGGAGGCTCAGAGACAATATGAAAATGACAGTATCGAAAGTCAAGTCTGACCCGAATCTGTTGTATAGCCACATCAGGAGGAAAACAACAGTCAAGGACCAGGTAATCAGACGACCGAGAGGTATGCGAGGAGCTCAACACGAGATTTAAACAACTATTTACAGTGGAAACCAGTAGGACTTCAGGAATTCAGAACAGGGAGGTACACCAACAAGTGCTGGATGCGGTACACATAACCAAGGAGGAGGTGAAGAAGCTGCTATGTGAACCTGACACTTCAAAGACGGTGGGACCAGACAAATCTCTCCATTGGTCCTTAGAGAGGGAGCAGAGCTGCTGTATATGCCACTAACAAAGATCTTCAACACATCCATTGAAACTGGTCAACTCCCTGAGGTATGGAAGACGGCAAATGTAGTCCCAATTTTTAAAAAAGGAGACAGACATGAGGCATTAAACTACAGACCTGTGTCACTAACGTGTTTAGTATGCAAAGTCATGGAGAAGATCATCAGGAGGAGAGTGGTGGAGCACCTGAAAAGAAACAAGTGTATAATCGACAACCAGCACAGTTTCAAGGAATGAAAATCTTGTGTCACAAACTTACTGAAGTTTTATGACAAGGCGACAGAAGCAAAACAAGAGAGAGAGGGGGGAAGAGATTGCATTTTCTTGGACTGCAAGAAGGCCTTCGGCACAGTTCCTCACAAGAGGTTACTGCAAACGCTAGAGGATCAGGCACACATAACAGGAAAGGCACTACAATGGATCAGAGAGTACCTAACAGGGAGGCAACAACGAATCATGGTACGAGACGAGGTGTCAGAGTGGGCGCCTGTGACAAGCGGGGTTCCACAGGGGTCAGTCCTAAGACTTGTGCTGTTCTTGGTACATATGAATAACATAACAGAAGGGATAGACTAAGAAATGTCCTTGTTTGCAGATGATGTGAAGTTAATGCGGCGAATCAAATCGGTCGAGGATCAGGCAGGACTACAAAGAGACCTTGACAGGCTACAAGCCTGGTTCAGCAACTGGCTCCATGAATTTAACCTGCCAAATGCAAAGTCATGAAGACTGGAGAAGGGCAAAGAAGACCGCAGACACAGTATAGTCTAGGTGGCCAAAGACTGCAAACCTCACTCAAGAAAAAAGATCTTGGGGTGAGTATAACACCGAGCACATCTCCTGAGGCGCACATCAATAAGATAACTGCTGCAGCGTACGGGCGTCTGGCAAACCTAAGGATAGCGTTCCGATACCTCATTAAGGAATCGTTCAAGACTCTTTACACCATTTACGTCAGACCCATACTGGAGTATGCAGCACCATTCTGGAATCCACACCTAGTCAAGCACGTCAAAAAATTAGAGAAAGTGCAAAGGTTTGCAACAAGACTAGTCCCAGAGCTACGGGGATTGTCCTACGAAGAAAGGTTGAGGGAAATCGGCCTGACGACACTGGAGGGCACGACGGTCAAGGGGAGACATAATAACGACATATAAAATACTGCGCGGAATAGACAAGGTGGACAAAGACGGGATGTTCCAGAGAAGGGACACAGACACAAGAGGTCACAATTGGAAGCTGAAGACTCAGATGAATCAAAGGGATGTTAGGAAGTATTTCTTCAGTCATAGAGAAGTCAGGCCGTGAAATAGCCTAGAAAGTGACGTAGTGGAGGGGGGAACCATTCATAGTTTTAAGGCGAGGTATGATAAAGCTCATGGGGCAGGGAGAGAGAGGACCTAGTAGCAATCAGCGAAGTGGCGGGGCCAGGAGCTATGATTCGACCCCTTTAACCACAAATAGGTGAGTACATACACACACAGACACAGACAGACAGACAGACAGACACACACACACACACACACACACACACACACACACACACACACACACACACACACACACACACACACACACACACACACACACACACACACACACATTGTTTAACTCCACATATTAAAACACACATTCTAACAAATCTGATTTTATATAATACATTCACCGTTACTTCCTAACATCCAGGATAGCACCGTAATGCTGCTGAAGGGTTCTTGATCCCAGAAGCTGGAGCTCTTTGAAGCCAGTCACTCTAAAGATCTCCTTCCAGCCACTGAATATTTACTGTGTATTAAGCGTTTCCCTATAACTGTAATGATAATTTTGATAATGATAACAATAGTAATAATAATAATAATAATAATAATAATAACAATAATAATAATAATAATAATAATAACACGCAAATAACCCACACGTAGGAGAAAGAAAGTTATGACAACGTTGGGTCCGACTTGGACCATGAACTGACTAGTTAATGGTCCAAGTCAGACCGAAACGTCGTCCTAACTTCCAGTGTTCCATCTGCAGGTTATCTGTGTATCGTTCCAGTCACTGTATTAAAATTGCATTTTAATGTTTTACTTACACCGGATGACACCAAGTCAGGGATTACAGTGGTGTAGGTTGGTCACTCTCAGGTAGGCCTTTTGCTCTTTAATGGAAATAATAATAATAATTATAATAATGATAATAATAATAATAATAATAATAATAATAATAATAATAATAATAATAATAATAATAATAATAATAATAATAATTATGATAATAATAATATTAATAATAATGATGATGATGATTATAATAATAGTAATAATAATAATAATAATAATAATAATAATAATAATAACAATAACAATAATAATAATAATAATAATAATAATAATTGTGGAAAATTGCATTTATCTGTATGTATATTTATGTACATAACAATAAATGAAAAGATAATTATTATTTATCAGTTAGACAAGTAGGAATTTGGGACACCTAGGTCGCAAAAATGTCCCCCTTCGATACCTACCACTGTCATGTCCACAAGTTGCTCTGGACCTATTAATTAAATGAATTATACATCCCCAGGAATTCTGGTAAATATATAAATTTGTGGACTGTATATTAAAAATAATAAATGGTTATATATATACACAATTACATAACAGAAGGAAAATATATCTTAATATCACTCACCAATTTGACTGGAGATTAGCTTATTTACCAACCAGCTCGGTCCTTTAAACCATGATACAGCATTTACAAATTTAGCATAAGGTAAACCTCGAGACAAGAAATCAGCTGGTTCTCCTCACCAGGTATATGATTAAATGCTAACATATGCTGACCCAAACTATTATACTTCTCTTGCATCTGATTAATTTCAGCGACTCTGTTTTGTACGTACACAATTTTACTGTTTCCATTACGAATCCATTGTAAGGATACATCATTACCAGACCAAATTACAGTGTTGCTAATATTTATCTCCTGAAACTTATTTCTTATATAATTAGTTAATTTGACACCTATATAAATGGCTATTAATTCCAACTGAGGCAAGGTACGTGATTTAATTGGAGACACTTTATCCTTAGACATAAGAGAAATAACACTATTACATTGAAGGTAAGCAACTGCTCCATATGCCAATTTTGAAGCATCACAAAAAATGTGGAGTACATTTTTCCCATTTGGATTGGCCACCTGGCATGGGAACTCCAACATTGGAATTTTCTCATACTCACCAATTAATTCATCCCACCTGTTAATGAATTCCTCAGGTAGAGTTTCATCCCAAGCACATTTAAGTTTCCATGCTTCTTGAATTAATAATTTCCCTCTTATAGTAAGGGGTGACACTAAACCTAGTGGATCAAACCATTTGGAAACTTCAGCAAGCAAAACTCTCTTAGTTAATTTATTGGGCATACTGTAATTATTAGGTTTTAACATTAACAAATCTCTCTCAGTGTCCCAAGTTAAATCCAATACATTACTACATTTTGGCACTTCATCTCCAGGGTAATCTTTACTTATTTTGTCCTTTAATTTGGATGAATTACTGTTCCATTCCCTCAGAGGCATATTTGCACTTTGCATTATTTTATTAGCCTCTCCATAAGTCATTAACAGTTCCTCTTCAGTTTATGTCACACCCAGGAAATTCTCCACATAAAATTGTTTACTCATTACTTTACTCAATGGACTTCCCATACGTTTAAGGTGTGCATTTATCGTCGCTTGAAGTAGGAACGGACTGGATGTAGCACCAAATAATACGCTTCTAAAGCGAAAGGTTTTCAGAGGGCTAAGTGGGTCACTAGGATTCTCAGGTCATAAGAAGCGGGTACAATCCCGGTCAGCCTCTTGTAAACCCACTCTTAGGAAAGCTTTACTTATGTCAGCCGTAAAGACATAGTGCTTCACTCTGAAATTTAATAAGGTATCTCCTAATTTTCCCGTCAACGACGGACCTGTCATCAAACAGTCATTTAAACTAGGTACATTTTTGTTACTCCTGGCACTACAATTAAACACAATCCTCAAAGGAGTGGTCTTAGAATCCTTCTTCACTCCGTGATGGGGCAAATAGTGACCATAAATTTTGGCTTGCTCAGGAGGTACCTCTTCTATAAATTTATTAATTAACTGTTCAGCAATTATATCATTATAGGCCGTTAACAATTCTGGTGTCTTACTCAGTTCGCGGAGCTGAGCCTTTAACTGTCCATATGCCATTCTGTAATTAGTGGGCAATTCTGGATGGTTCAGTCTCCACGGAAGTCGTACCCAGTATTGTCCAGATTCAAATTTTACATCTCTCAGGTATTGCTCCTGAGTAAAAGAATCGTCTGGACTTTCTTCATTTACATTTATTCCAATGCTGTCTAATTCCCACAATTTATGCACTGGCTCAACACCATCCTCTATGGAAGAATTATACTGGGGTATGATTTCATGAGTAAGACACACAGTTATGGTATTTGTAGTTTCCTCTAGTCATGAATTATTATTACGAGGAATCCTACCATACATTACATGGCCTCCTGCAGTCTTCAAAAGGGTGACACCACATTTCTTTACCATACCCTTTACAAAGGAGGCATAATAGTCACTACCTATCAAAATATTTATTGGGCCTACAGAATCATCACTTACACCAGAAGGTGCTAAATTTACATTATGTGAGTCTTTCTGTAGCTTTACTAAGTCCTACTGTAGATATTTTCTCTGGAAGTCTATCTACAATTACTGCATTAACACGTTTTTTCTCATTGCCCAACCTGACAGTTACATAAACAGTGTCATACAATTGAGCTCTTTTATCTGAGAGAAAACCAGATAATTTTAAAGTTGTGGGATCTCCCATCTGTACTTTCATACCATCAAGACATTTACCTTTTTATGAAAGTACGTTGGGATCCCTTGTATAATAATGCAGTTACATTTTTTGATTTATGCCTTTTATCATTAATTTTTACCTGTAACACAGGTAAGGCTACTTCAGCAAAACCATCATTATTAACATTAGCAGCAATTTTGACATTAGCCACTGTTGTGTCAGGATTGTCAACATTATCATTATTATCAACATTATCATACAGACCTTTACACATGACTATATGGTGTCTTCCTTTGTGACATTGATAACAGAAGTTTAATTTGGCATAACAATCCTTTACATTGTGATTACCCAAACATCTGATACATCTGTCAAGTTCCTCCAATCTTTCAACTTTATCATTCCATGAATTGTATGCATTGCAATACTTAGAAAAATGAGTACCCTTGCAGAAAAGACAATCTCTCTTTTCTCTGACTGATTTCTTATTAACTGGGCTACTCTTAGGAGGGTACTTATTCTTCTTACTTTGTGGAGAATCATTATTTCTGATTCCTGCTAATTGATATGCATCTATACCTGGTCACAGACCGGGCCGCGGGGGCGTTGACCCCCGGAACTCTCTCCAGGTAAACTCCAGGTATGCAACTCTTTTTAGGAAATGAAATTTGATTATTAACATAGGGATAATTTTTCCCTTTGTGAAACTTGACAGATACCTCAGAGTTATTATGTGTTGCATCTTTAAAATGAGTTAGTTGGCTGGTCTGCAACTGCACAATTAATTCTTGTAGACCTAGTCTTATTTCCTCCAGTCCAAAATAACCCTTGTGATATTTTTTGAGATCCATTCAAGTGTTTTACAGCTTAATTTATTCTGTACCATGGCACTCAATAACCAGTCTGATTCCTTCAGATTATATTTATTACTTAAAGTTTTGAGAGTGCTCTCCAGTTTAATTCTAAACTGCTGTAAACCTTTGTAAGTGTGATCTGGAGATTTTAAATTAACAATGATATTCACTAGATCCAACCTACTGTGCTCTATATTACCATAAGTGACCTTCAACAAGTAAGAGTCATCTACATTGGGAAAGGCTTGTATCAGTATGTGAGCATCTCCTCTTACCTGTCCTTTGAGGTAAAATAATTTAGTTACACAGTCTAGGTCACTCCTGTCAGGCACAGCTGCTTTAAAAATTGATCAAAATTCCTCCCAATTTTCTCCAGGATTAAACACAGGCAAACACAATTCTGGGAGTTTTGGCAAAGACATATTATTTGTTAGAGCAGACTGACCAACTGCCTGGTTTACACATTTTAATTTATTCAAGGCCTGACTTTTACAAGAAAGAATCATTTCCTCTAATTCATAATACTGATTAATCAGGAGATCTATTTCAGTCTCATCTACACAGTTTACTAATAAATCTCCTTCATATTTGTTGTAATATAATTTGTATGAATCATATCTATTCCCTAAAGCATCTAAATACAATTTTAAATCATCAGTATTCACAGTTTCTTGATTCATTAATTCCAAGCACTTATTATATGCCTTGGTTACATGAACTTTTCTAGCCTGTAATGATGCTTTCTTTACTCTATATTCCATATGTTTGTCTTCTATATTAATTTCCTCATTTTCAGCCATGATGCAATGTATTAAATTCAACTTAATAACACTGATTACAACTCACAACACTGATACAACTTAACTTTGAATAAATTCTAGCTACTTGAGCGTAGCAATTACATGTATAATATAAATTTTAAATGTACATTAATACAAACTTGGCTCATCAAAATTAATATTATACAAATTAATAAATCCTTGCCAGAATTTGGCATAGGAAAATTAATGTACACATTAATAATTAGCTACACATGGCTTATCAATTACACATACACTGATATAAATCTTGGCCAAAATTGGCTTATCAAATTAATATTATACAAATATAAATCCTTGCCAGAATTTGGCATAGCAAAATTAATATTATACACAATATAATCTTTATCCACACTTGTCTTATCAATTACACATACACTGATATAAATCTTGGCCAGAATTGTCTTACCAAATTAGTAGTGTGGAAAATAGCATTTATCTGAATGTAACTCATTATGTACATAACAGTAAATGATAACAAAGATAATTATTATTTATCAGAGTTACATAGACAAGTAGGAATTTGGGACACCTAGGTCGCAAAAATGTCTCCCTTCGATGCCTACCACTGTCATAACCACAAGTTGCTCTGGACCTATTAATTAAATGATATATACATACACCAGGAATACTGATAAACATATAAATTTGTGGACTGTATATTAAAAATAATAAATGGTTATATATATACACAATTACATAACAGAAGGAAAATATATCTTAATATCACTCACCAATTTGACTGGAGATTAATGTGTATCATACTCACAAAACCTCACTCTAACTAAATCTATGAAAATAATGCTGGCCAGAATTACACACAAATTTAGAGATCTTATCTGAGGTTCCTGGAGAGGTCTTGTCCAGTCGCTTGATATCTCAAGTTATGCAAGAATGCACATCCAACAATTTCGCCTCCTATTTGAGAGGTGTCAGCACAATTTTAACCTCTAGAGCACGAAAAATTCTTCCCCATTCACCAACGTTTGTACAAAATTCAAAACCAAGATGGCGAGTCTCCCTTCTCCCCAGGCTCAGTTTCCCATTTTCTATGACATACTTCTTTTAAAAATACAATATAGGGCATCTATTTACCTATAAATTATGGTATTTCCGGAAAATATAAACAGTATTTTCCAAAATAATAATAAGAGTAAACAAATAAGAATAATAATAAGATGAAGGAGGAGGAGAAGATAAATAACAACAATAACAACAAAAACAACAACAATAACAACATAAACAACAACAACAGCAAAAACAACAACAAAAAATAACAACAACAGTCACTTCCTTCTTAACCGTCTCGTCCTAGGATTTTTATATACTTTTAATATATGTTTTTATATATGAAATCTTGTGAGGTTAAGTTGAGAATGTGTAAGTGACTTAAAGTCATTAAGTTGAGAATGTGTAAGTGACTTAAAGTCATCAAGTTGAGAATGTGTAAGTGACTTAAAGTTTAATGATATGTTTTTATATATGAAATCTTGTGAGGTTAAGTTGAGAATGTGTAAGTGACTTAGTCACTAAGTTGAGGATGTGTAAGTGACTTAAAGTCACTAAGTTGAGGATGTGTAAGTGACTTAAAGTCACTAAGTTGAGAATGTGTAAGTGACTTAAAGTCACTAAGTTGAGAATGTGTAAGTGACTTAAAGTCATTAAGTTGAGAATGTGTAAGTGACTTAAAGTCACTAAGTTGAGAATGTGTAAGTGACTTAGTCATTAAGTTGAGGATGTGTAAGTGACTTAAAGTCACTAAGTTGAGAATGTGTAAGTGACTTAAAGTCATTAAGTTGAGAATGTGTAAGTGACTTAAAGTCATTAAGTTGAGGATGTATAAGTGACTTAAAGTCATTAAGTTGAGGATGTGTAAGTGACTTAAAGTCATTAAGTTGAGGATGTATAAGTGACTTAAAGTCATTAAGTTGAGGATGTGTGACTTAAAGTCATTAAGTTGAGGATGTGTAAGTGACTTAAAGTCATTAAGTTGAGGATGTATAAGTGACTTAAAGTCATTAAGTTGAGGATGTGTAAGTGACTTAAAGTCATTAAGTTGAGGATGTATAAGTGACTTAAAGTCATTAAGTTGAGGATGTGTAAGTGACTTAAAGTCATTAAGTTGAGGATGTATAAGTGACTTAAAGTCATTAAGTTGAGGATGTGTAAGTGACTTAAAGTCATTAAGTTGAGGATGTGTAAGTGACTTAAAGTCATTAAGTTGAGGATGTGTAAGTGACTTAAAGTCATTAAGTTGAGGATGTATAAGTGACTTAAAGTCATTAAGTTGAGGATGTGTAAGTGACTTAAAGTCATTAAGTTGAGAATGTGTAAGTGACTTAAAGTCATTAAGTTGAGGATGTGTAAGTGACTTAAAGTAATTAAGTTGAGAATGTGTAAGTGACTTAAAGTAATTAAGTTGAGGATGTGTAAGTGACTTAAAGTCATTAAGTTGAGGATGTGTAAGTGACTTAAAGTCATAAAGTTGAGGATGTGTAAGTGACTTAAAGTCATTAAGTTGAGAATGTGTAAGTGACTTAAAGTAATTAAGTTGAGGATGTGTAAGTGACTTAAAGTCATTAAGTTGAGAATGTATAAGTGACTTAAAGTCATTAAGTTAAGGATGTGTAAGTGACTTAAAGTCGTTAAGTTGAGGATGTGTAAGTGACTTAAAGTCATTAAGTTGAGAATGTGTAAGTGACTTAAAGTCATTAAGTTGAGGATGTATAAGTGACTTAAAGTCATTAAGTTGAGGACTTAAAGTCATTAAGTTGAGGATGTATAAGTGACTTAAAGTCATTAAGTTGAGGATGTGTAAGTGATTTAAAGTCATTAAGTTGAGGATGTATAAGTGACTTAAAGTCATTAAGTTGAGGATGTATAAGTGACTTAAAGTCATTAAATTGAGGATGTGTAAGTGACTTAAAGTCATTAAGTTGACAATGTGTAAGTGACTTAAAGTCATTAAGTTGAGAATGTGTAAGTGACTTAAAGTCATTAAGTTGAGAATGTGTAAGTGACTTAAAGTCATTAAGTTGACAATGTGTAAGTGACTTAAAGTCATTAAGTTGAGAATGTGTAAGTGACTTAAAGTCATTAAGTTGAGGATGTGTAAGTGACTTAAAGTCATTAAGTTGAGGATGTGTAAGTGACTTAAAGTTAATAAGTTGAGAATGAGTAAGTGACTTAAAGTTAATAAGTTGAGGATGTGTAAGTGACTTAAAGTCATTAAGTTGAGAATGTGTAAGTGACTTAAAGCCATTAAGGAACAATGTTCCAATGGATATCTGTACACAAACCTTTAATGGTATGAACCTTGGAAACTGATACCGACACTTTGGTTCACCAAGATACGTGAGCAAACTCTACGACACTTCTTAGTAAACGTCTCGGTGGTGGGACCTTGATCACTTGTAAGACACAGTGATCAACGTCTCGGTGGTGGGACCTTGATCACTTGTAAGACACAGTGATCAACGTCTCGGTGGTGGGACCTTGATCACTTGTAAGACACAGTGATCAACGTCTCGGTGGTGGGACCTTGATCACTTGTAAGACACAGTGATCAACGTCACGGTGGTGGGACCTTGATCACTTGTAAGACACAGTGATCAACGTCACGGTGGTGGGACCTTGATCACTTGTAAGACACAGTGATCAACGTCTCGGTGGTGGGACCTTGATCACTTGTAAGACACAGTGATCAACTTCTCGGTGGTGGGAACCTTGATCACTTGTAAGACACAGTGATCAACGTCTCGGTGGTGGGACCTTGATCACTTGTAAGACACAGTGATCAACGTCACTCTGGTGGGACCTTGATCACTTGTAAGACAGAGTGATCAACGTCACGGTGGTGGGACCTTGATCACTTGTAAGACACAGTGATCAACGTCTCGGTGGTTTGACCTTGATCACTTGTAAGACACAGTGATCAACGTCTCGGTGGTGGGACCTTGATCACTTGTAAGACACAGTGATCAACGTCTCGGTGGTGGGACCTTGATCACTTGTAAGACACAGTGATCAACGTCACGGTGGTGGGACCTTGATTACTTGTAAGACACAGTGATCAACGTCTCGGTGGTGGGACCTTGATCACTTGTAAGACGCAGTGATTAACGTCTCGGCGATGGGACCTTGATCACTTGTAAGACAGTGATCAACGTCTCGGCGATGGGACCTTGATCACTTGTAAGACAGTGATCAACGTCTCGGTGGTGGGACCTTGATCACTTGTAAGACACAGTGATCAACGTCTTGTTGGTGAGACCTTGATCACTTGTAAGACACAGTGATCAACGTCACGGTGGTGGGACCTTGATCACTTGTAAGACACAGTGATCAACGTCACGGTGGTGGGACCTTGATCACTTGTAAGACACAGTGATCAACGTCTCGGTGGTAGGACCTTGATCACTTGTAAAACACAGTGATCAACGTCTCGGTGGTGGGACCTTGATCACTTGTAAGACACAGTGATCAACGTCTCGGTGGTCGGACCTTGATCACTTGTAAGACACAGTGATCAGCGTCTCGGTGGTGGGACCTTGATCACTTGTAAGACACAGTGATCAACGTCACTGTGGTGGAACCTTGATCACTTGTAAGACACAGTGATCAACGTCTCGGTGGTAGGACCTTGATCACTTGTAAGACACAGTGATCAACGTCTCGGTGGTAGGACCTTGATCACTTGTAAAACACAGTGATCAACGTCTCGGTGGTGGGACCTTGATCACTTGTAAGACACAGTGATCAACGTCTCGGTGGTGGGACCTTGATCACTTGTAAGACACAGTGATCAACGTCTCGGTGGTGGGACCTTGATCACTTGTAAGACACAGTGATCAACGTCACGGTGGTGGGACCTTGATTACTTGTAAGACACAGTGATCAACGTCTCGGTGGTGGGACCTTGATCACTTGTAAGACGCAGTGATTAACGTCTCGGCGATGGGACCTTGATCACTTGTAAGACAGTGATCAACGTCTCGGTGGTGGGACCTTGATCACTTGTAAGACACAGTGATCAACGTCTTGTTGGTGAGACCTTGATCACTTGTAAGACACAGTGATCAACGTCACGGTGGTGGGACCTTGATCACTTGTAAGACACAGTGATCAACGTCACGGTGGTGGGACCTTGATCACTTGTAAGACACAGTGATCAACGTCTCGGTGGTAGGACCTTGATCACTTGTAAGACACAGTGATCAACGTCTCGGTGGTAGGACCTTGATCACTTGTAAAACACAGTGATCAACGTCTCGGTGGTGGGACCTTGATCACTTGTAAGACACAGTGATCAACGTCTCGGTGGTGGGACCTTGATCACTTGTAAGACACAGTGATCAGCGTCTCGGTGGTGGGACCTTGATCACTTGTAAGACACAGTGATCAACGTCACTGTGGTGGGACCTTGATCACTTGTAAGACACAGTGATCAACGTCTCGCTGGTGGGACCTTGATCACTTATAAGACAGAGTGATCAACGTCACTCTGGTGGGACCTTGATCACTTGTAAGACACAGTGATCAACGTCACTGTGGTGGGACCTTGATCACTTGTAAGACACAGTGATCAACGTCTCGGTGGTGGGACCTTGATCACTTGTAAGACATGGTGATCAACGTCTCGGTGGTGGGACCTTGATCCCTTGTAAGACACAGTGATCAACGTCACTGTGGTGGGACCTTGATCACTTGTAAGACACAGTGATCAACGTCACGGTGGTGGGACCTTGATCACTTGTAAGACAGTGATCAACGTCTCGGGGGCGGGACCTTGATCACTTGTAAGACACAGTGATCAACGTCTCGGTGGTAGGACCTTGATCACTTGTAAGACACAGTGATCAACGTCTCGGTGGTAGGACCTTGATCACTTTAAGACACAGTGATCAACGTCACGGTGATGGGACCTTGATCACTTGTAAGACACAGTGATCAACGTCTCGGTGGTAGGACCTTGATCACTTGTAAGACACAGTGATCAACGTCACTGTGGTGTGACCTTGATCACTTGTAAGACACAGTGATCAACGTCACGGTGGTGGGACCTTAATCACTTGTAAGACAGTGATCAACGTCTTGGGGGCGGGACCTTGATCACTTGTAAGACACAGTGATCAACGTCTCGGTGGTAGGACCTTGATCACTTGTAAGACACAGTGATCAACATCTCGGTGGTAGGACCTTGATCACTTTAAGACACAGTGATCAACGTCACGGTGATGGGACCTTGATCACTTGTAAGACACAGTGATCAACGTCTCGGTGGTAGGACCTTGATCACTTGTAAGACACAGTGATCAACGTCACTGTGGTGGGACCTTGATCACTTGTAAGACACAGTGATCAACGTCACGGTGGTGGGACCTTGATCACTTGTAAGACAGTGATCAACGTCTCGGTGGCGGGACCTTGATCACTTGTAAGACGCAGTGATCAACGTCTCGGTGGTAGGACCTTGATCACTTGTAAGACACAGTGATCAACGTCTCGGTGGTAGGACCTTGATCACTTGTAAGACACAGTGATCAACGTCTCGGTGGTAGGACCTTGATCATTTGTAAGACACAGTGATCAACGTCACGGTGGTGGGACCTTGATCACTTGTAAGACAGTGATCAACGTCTCGGTGGCGGGACCTTGATCACTTGTAAGACACAGTGATCAACGTCTCGGTGGTAGGACCTTGATCACTTGTAAGACACAGTGATCAACGTCTCGGTGGTGGGACCTTGATCACTTGTAAGACACAGTGATCAACGTCTCGGTGGTGGGACCTTGATCACTTGTAAGACACAGTGATCAACGTCTCGGTGGTAGGACCTTGATCACTTGTAAGACACAGTGATCAACGTCTCGGTGGTGGGACCTTGATCACTTGTAAGACACAGTGATCAACGTCTCGGTGGTAGGACCTTGATCACTTGTAAGACACAGTGATCAACGTCTCAGGACCGAACCGTTTTCTAAGAAATATGTCCTAGTGTTTGTTCACGTGTCTTTGTAAGCCATATTAACCCTTAGTACAATTTGTTTTCCTTCGTTGGTTGGGAAACGCACGCTCTAAGATATTACGGTACTCCCCTGTACAAATACTTCAGTGTTTGTAAACGATCACGACTCTCACCTTGACCAAGAGAACTGTTGCTGCCATTGTAGAGGAAGGAGTCTGGCAGGATTCATTAGGACGTGGGGTATTATACCTTGCTTCATCCTGCCACTTGTGGCAGGATGCAGCAGGGTTGTG
>NC_091304.1:23284969-23319969 GCF_038502225.1 Cherax quadricarinatus
GAGAGAGAGAGAGAGAGAGAGAGAGAGAGAGATCCCCTCTTCCACCAGCTCTAGAACTGAGATGTATAATAGTGTCTGTGGCCAGAGGATGAGAGGAAGACAAAGCTCGCTGGGGTACACAGACTCTCCAATATCGTCGTACAATACTGTGATATTCTTTATAGTATTTAATTCCTTATTTCAGTTACATTCTGGTATGCATGCCTGTATGTTCTTTGTATACCTGCTCTTGTATAATTCATGTTTGAGTAAGTGTATGTTTTATGTATACACTCTAGTATAACTCATGTGTTTAAGTACACACTCTCGTATAATTCAGGTGTCCATTGGTGTGTGTTTGAGTACACAAACTTTGGCGTAATTAGCAACAGAGTTGCCAGACATTTTGTGAACGTCAAACATTGGCAATATTCTGTGAAGACTCAGACCAGATTTTGTTGTGACGAGGCGTTCTGAGATGGTTGTCTAGGCTTCAGAAAGAGACAGCTGATAACAGTGGTATCCTGTCTGGGGTGTAGCAGCAGCAACAGCGGCAGCAGCAACCCCCTCCCCCTCATCCACTGCTGCATCACACTCTACCGTCTCCTACTTTCTTAAGCACTAACACAGCTGTCTGGTGTATCTGCACCAGTAACTAATACAGCAGCAACACTACGCCTTCTAAACAGCTTTATTCCACGCCCAGCTGTCTGGTTTCACTGCAGCACTAATTAATAAAGCAGCAATACGCTACCTTCCACAGCTGTATCTCAAACTCAGCAGCACTACAGTAACAGCAACACTCCACCTTCTGCAGCAGTACTTCGAGCGACTACTCTAACAGCTACAACCGCATTTCTTCACTAGTTGCACTCTCTTGTTGTAGCCTCTTCCACTATGCCGTGGGACAGTAACTCATTTACATGTAATTAATTATGATTATCATATGTACCGCATCCACGTACCATCATAATATATACTGTATATATCAGAATATAATTACCCTCGGAGACGAAACCAATTCAACAAGATTAATAGATCTACGTCCAGGGTTCTGAAGCCGCCCTCCAACATTTCACAAGTACAATTGTGGTTGTCAGCAGGAGTGCAGTGTCTCTACGTCAAGATGTGTGTGCTAATTCACTGTGACACACTGGACGGACACACTCTCCACTCCACAGAAAGTTATAGTCGTGTCCCTTAGTCTCTGTCGAACTGTGCGACTCCCAGTGTAGTATAACCACTTGTAAATATATATATATATATATATATATATATATATATATATATATATATATATATATATATATATCTTACCTAGTCTTATTAAAAAAAGCGCAATTTAACTTAGGCTAATCCAACTAAATGTATTTTAGATAAGTTTACAAAAATTTAATAATATACAAACACAATGAAATATATTTTTTTGGTTAGGTTCAGAATGAATTTTGCGAAATTATTGCATACACAAATTTCTGCTTGCAAGCTACAACTTAAAAGTAATCTGATATATCTGTGGCCCCTTTATAAACATGTACATCCTGAAGTCTACCCAATAGTCTTTTATCTACCAATACGTAGTCCAACAAACTACTGTCATTACGCCCTATTACCTGGAGTTTACCTGGAGAGAGTTCCGGGGGTCAACGCCCCCGCGGCCCGGTCTGAGACCAGGCCTCCTGGTGGATCAGAGCCTGATCAACCAGGCTGTTGCTGCTGGCTGCACGCAAACCAACATACGAGCCACAGCCCGGCTGATCCGGAACTGACTTTAGGTGCTTGTCCAGTGCCAGCTTGAAGACTGCCAGGGGTCTGTTGGTAATCCCCCTTATATCATATCCTGTATACTTATTTATCCCCGTTTTCTTAAAATATGTGTTACCTATAACCAAACCCCTTTCTATATAAAGTTCGATCAAATGCTCCCCATTATCACTTACACCTGGCACCCCAAACTTACCTACCACACTCTCTCTAAACGTTTCCCCTACTTTAGCATTTAGGTCCCTACAAAAAAATTCCAACACATTCGCTTAGCATCCCCCAAAATCTCTCTCCTCTACACTCCTCTCTTCTCCAGGTGCATACACACCTATTATGACCCACTTTTGGCATCCAACCCTTATTTTAATCCACATAATCCATGAATTTATACATTTTAATTCCCTCTTATTTCTCCATAACTGTTTCTTCAACATTATTGCTAATCCTTCCTTAGCTCTAACTCTCTCAGATACTCCTGACTTTACCCCATTTATTTCTCCCCACTGAAACTCACCTACCACCTTCCGCTTTGTTTCGCTTAGAGTCAGAACATCCAACTTCGTTTCATTCATAACATTAGCAATCATTTCTTTTTTATCATCCGCACTACATCCGCGGATATTAAACATCCCAGTTTTATAAAGTATTTATTTTCCTTGCTTTTAGTAGTTATATATATATACATATATATATATATATATATATATATTTATATATATATATATATATATATATATATATATATATATATATATATATATATTATATGTGGCAAATGTTGCAAATGTATCTCTCATCTCTTGTAAACACCAGTTTATCCTTTCTCACACACTTCATACCACTGTTGTTGATCGTTCCTCTCGTCTCTAGATAACACCAGTCTCTCCTCTCACACTTCAGTCCACTGGTGTTGATCATTCCTCTCGTTTCTAGTAAACACCAGTCTCTCTTCTCACACACTTCATTCCACTGGTGTTGATCATTCCTCTCGTCTCTAGAAATCACCAGTCTCTCCTCTCACATACATCATACCACTGGTGTTGATCATTCCTCTCGTCTCTAGATAACACCAGTCTCTCCTCTCACACTTCAGTCCACTGGTGTTGATCATTCCTCTCGTCTCTAGTAAACACCAGTCTCTCCTCTCGCACACTTCATACCACTGGTGTTTACCATTCTCTCCTGGGGCTTCTGGTTCATCGCGTTTTTGTAAACAGACTTCGACCTCGAGGTTTTTTCTCGTCTGCTCCAGTTTGCAGTTTGAGGATTCATTACACCATCTCTCTCTCTCTCTCTCTCTCTCTCTCTCTCTCTCTCTCTCTCTCTCTCTCTCTCTCTCTCTCTCTCTCTCTCTCTCTCTCTCTCTCTCTCTCTGATCTGTGCTCTCAGCCATATCTGTCCTGAAGTTGAGATTTCTCTCTAAAGTTATCCTATGCTCTCAAGTCACTGAAACTTAGGGATCACTCTATAAATTTGCCATTCCTTCCTAGGAGACTGAACCTTACGATGGGTAAGGGTCACTTTCTCTTAAGTTGTGCTCCACATATTACCAACAGGGAATAAGGATTAGGGTGCACACACACACACACACACACACACATATATATATATATATATATATATATATATATATATATATATATATATATATATATATATATATATATATATATATATATATATATATATATATATATCTATATATATATATATATATATATATATATATATATATATATATATGGATGTTAATGTTGCAGTTTAAAAACTGTAGTGTAAAGCACCCTTCTGGCAAGACAGTGATGGAGTGAATGATGGTGAAAGTTTTTCTTTTTCGGGCCACCCTGCCTTGGTGGGAATCGGCCGGTGTGATAATAATAAATAAATATATATATATATTTATATATATATATATATATATATATATATATATATTTATATATATATATATAAATATATATATATGTCGTGCCGAATAGGCAGAACTTGCGATCTTGGCTTAAATAGCAACGCTCATCTTGCCATATAGGACAAGCGAAAATTTGTGTATGCAATAATTTCGCCAAAATCATTCTGAACCTAACGAAAAAAAATATATTTCACTGTGTTTGTTTAGTATTAAATTATTGTAAGCAAATCTAAAATATATTTAGTTGGGTTAGGCTAAAATAAATTGCTCTTGTTATAATAAGGTTAGGTAAGTTTTCTATGATTCTTTTGGTGCAAAATTAAAAATTTTTACAATAACATTAATGAAAAAATATATATCTTTAAACGTACAAAAGAAAATTTCAGAAAGGAGTTAATTTTAAATGAGTTCTTGCTAATTGACCAGTTTTACATATTCGGCACGACATATATATATATATATATATATATATATATATATATATATATATATATATATATATATATATATATATATATATATATATATATATATATATATATATATATATATATATATACAAGACAAGCCACAGGGGGGCGGAAATCTTTAGCTCAAGTACTTTCGCACTTCTCAGTCCGTCATCAGGAGCTATACAATGTTGCAAGGTTGCAGCTGAAGGAGTGAGGGGAAGTTTTTTCTCAGAATAGCACAGAGTGGGCCTGTCGCCTCCTACTGGCTCTCTTAGAATGTGGCCAGCGGTCTGTGTCACACTCATCACTGCCACCGTCCCCCATCTCCCCCATGCGGGGGTAAGAGGGTTTTGAGAATTCAAGAAATATGAAGTTAGAAGGTATAATAGTTCGCCCTAGCCTTTTTCTAACCGTTTAGAACAGGTCCTGTGACTTGAGAAAATACATTTCTCAGCGGATATTTAATTAATAAAAGAAAGGAAATTAATGTGCTCTTTGCCAGTTTAAATGTCCTGTTCCAGAATCTTCTCAGGGGTACTGAGACGCATCCTTTATATTGTCTACTAATCATCTCAATATCGATTATTATGCCTTACTTGGGATTCTTCTATACCATTCCAATAATATTTCTATGATTCAGATTTCTACTTCTAATATCCTTTAACCCACTATCTATGTAATCAGGTAATCTTGTCAATGTATGGTGCAATCATAGCTAAAAGCATTATATAATCATACATCAGCTGTCGTAGCATGATGTTTTGGTGCGTAGACAACTGGTCGAGCGTCACCAATCCATCATGAGACCACCTGGCATAAAGAGCAATCCTCTGATTTTGTGTAGCATTGTTGTTTAAGGTTGTGTACAATAGACTCTACTAGATAGCTATCGAGCTTGTATAACCCATAATTTGAGTTATATACGATATTCCTGACATGTTTCAAGTGAGAATATTCAGTTATGTTTCTTTCTGTGACAGAACTGTTGGGTACAATAATCTGGACAGCAGCCCACCCCAGTGGGTGATTACAGGAACCAACGTGGTTAAAGATAGCGTTCGACTCCTGCCCTGTCCTGACTGAGTATTTTTGTTGGGCTATTCTGTTATCCAGAATTTTACCTGTTTGACCTATATATGAGAGAGGACACTGAGTATATGGGACCTTGTAAACCCCACCAACTTTGTTGGAGAATGTGTTTTTATTCAGCTTTTGTTTTACTGTCCCCGTGTTTTTGAAAGCAAGTTTTATATTGATCTTTTTTGATGCCTCCCGCAGGCAAACCAGGTTCTCATTGTATGGTAAAACTAGTATATTTTTCCTAGTCACCATTTCCTTAGGTTCAGTCCTGTAGAAAGTCATATTTGCTGACATTAATGCCTTCTCGACAAAATCACTAGGATAACTCGGTTTTGTGGCTATGTTGAATATCTTGCTGTTATCGTCCTCTAAGTACTCTGGACTGCAGATGCGCAAGGCTCCCATGAACATTGTGAGGAACACACTCCTTTTTGCCCTAGTTTCATGATTGGAATAGTAGTGAATGTATGACGACACATTGGTGAACTTCCTATAAACTGTAAATTAAAAAAAAAAAATTACAGTTTATAGGAAGTCCACCAATGTGTCGTCAAACATTCACTACTGTTCCAACCATGAAACTTAGGTAAAAAGAAGCGTGTTTCTCAGAATGTTCTTGAGAGCCTTGCGCATCTACAGTTCACAGGAAGACCAACAACGTGTCGTCATATATTCTGTATTATTCCAATCATGTATCTAGGGTTAAAAGGAGTGGTTTTCCTTACAATGTTCCTGAAAGCTTGGCGTATCTGCAGTCCTGAGTATTTAGAAGATGAAATCAACAATTTATTTAACGTAGCCACAAAAATGAAATATCCCAGGGATTTTGTTGAGAAGGCCCTACTGTCAGGTAGGAAGACTTTCTATATGACTGAACTTAAGGAAACGTCTGACAGGAAATATGTAATGGTCTTACCATATAATGACAATTTGGTCTGCCTGCGTGAGACACTAAAAAAAACTGACTTTCAAAAACACTTGGACAGTGAAACAGAGATTGATTAAAAACACACCACCTATTAATGTGAGTGGTATCTACACGGTCCTATGCACCCTTTGCCCACTTTCGTATATTGGTCAGACAGGTAAACTTCTGGAAACTAGATTATCCCAACACCAGTACTCAATCAGAACAGGCCAGGTGTCGAATGCAATCTTTAACCATATCATCTCTTGCAATCACCCACCGTGGTGGGCTGCCACCCAGATAATTGTACCCAACAGTTCCATCACCTAAAGAAACATAATTGAGTTCTCCCTCCTGAAACATGATAGGAATGCCATATATAACTCAAATTATGGGCTGTACAAACTCGATAGTTAGTGGAGTCTATTGAGCACAGCCATAAGATAAGATAAGATTTCGTTCGGATTTTTAACCCCGGAGGGTTAGCCACCCAGGATAACCCAAGAAAGTCAGTGCGTCATCGAGGACTGTCTAACTTATTTCCATTGGGGTCCTTAATCTTGTCCCCCAGGATGCGACCCACACCAGTCGACTAACACCCAGGTACCTATTTGCTGCTAGGTGAACAGGACAATAGGTGTAAGGAAACGTGTCGGAATTTCCACCCGCCGGGAATCGAACCCGGGCCCTCCGTGTGTGAAGCGGGAGCTTTAGCCACCAGACCACCGGGCCACCCCAGACCACGATTGCTCCTTATGCCAGGGGGTTTCGTGATGTTTCGGTTATGTTCGACTAGAATCTGCAAACTGAACATCATGGTACGCCCGTCGTGAACGTCGATATAATAAATAACATCTTGTTAAGTCCGTCACAAACGTCGATATTTAATTTGTTAGGTCTGCCGTGACCGTCGTTATAACCCACTCAGCTGCTACTGCATACAGGTATCGTAATGCTATAGGTGCTCTTTAGGCTGCAACCTGAGCGTTATAACATCAGTTGTAAGGAAGAAAGCATGGGGAGGGGGTTCATCTAGGTATGGGTGCACATGTGCAATCATACTAGGATAGTCCGAAAGAAATACAGAGTGACCTATTGAGGTCTTAACCCGTCTAGGTACAGTGGTACAAGGTACACAGGGTACACATAGTTGATTGCAACATGGTGATTGCAACTAGTTTAGTGGTTAGTAACATTATAATGATAATGATAATAATAATAATATTAGCAGATGATTGTGGATAATAATGATAGTAGTGGTGCTAAAAAATCAGGAGTTTCCTAGTTACTATAAGAAAGAGAAGCCTGAATATAAGTCACACAAGCATATTAATTGACACTGAGAGTATTTTCTGAATATTATGGAATGTTCTGCGAAATCAGTTGAAAAAATGAGGGATTTATTCCATCTATTTCATTAGTTAGAAGGTTGTTCACATTAGCTGCTTTCTATATGTTAATGGTCCACTATTATAATGTAACTTCTTACGTCACATGACCTGTTCCCAGCGGTTAGAAGCTTAGGACTGGCTATTAACTATCTCCTAGATATTTTACCTCATGCTATCTGCAAACTGCGGGGGTCTGCTCCACCAGACCCGGTGTGTGGTGGGGTGTGGGAGGACCGGTGTGTGGTTGGCATTCCGCTGGGTCTTTCTACCTCAGTCAGAGGCTGGTGCCACCGCGTTACCATACTCTGATGCACTGAGAAGTGTGAAAGTACTTGAGCTAAAGATCCCCCGCCCTTCCCCGTGGCTTGTATTGCATTGTTAAGATCGCCTGTCTGACATTTTTTTGCATATATATATATATATATATATATATATATATATATATATATATATATATATATATATATATATATATATATATATATATATATATATATATATATATATATATATATATATATATATATATATATATATATATATATGCCTGCGCACACAGCTCCTGTGTGTGTATATATACACTCACCTAATTGTGGTTGCAGGTGTCGAATCACAGCTCCTGGCCCCGCCTCTTCATTGGTCCCTACTAGGTCCACTCTCTCCCTGTTTCATGAGCTTGATCATACATCTTTTTTAAGCTATGTACGGATCCTGCCTGCACTACATTACTTTCCAGACTATTCCACTTCCTGACAACTCAATGACTGAAGAAATACTTCCTAACATCTCTGTTGCTCATTTGAATCTGATTCAACTTCCAATTGTGACCCCTTGTTGCTGTGTGACATCTCTGAAACATCCCGCCCCTATCCAACTTGTCAAGTCCTCTCAGCATTTTCATGTCATTATCATGTCGCCCCTATCCTTTCTGTCCTCCAGTGTCCTCACGTCAATTTCCCTGAACCTATCCTCGTTGGACATTTCCCTTTGTTCCGGGAGGAGTTTTCCTGCAAACCTTTGCACTTTTTCTAATTTTTTGACGTGCTTGACCAGGTGTGGGTCCCATGCTGGTGCTGCATACTCCAATATGGCCTGACGTACACGGTATGCAGAGTCTTGAATAATTCCTTACTGAGGTGTCGGAATGCTATCGTTATGTTTGGCAGACGCCCATATATTGCAGCAGTTATTTGGCTGATGTGCGCCTCAGATGTGCTCGGTGTGTGTGTGTGTGTATGTGAGTACTCCCTCACCTGTGAATGGTTGCGCTGGTCGAGTCGTAGCTCCTGGTCCCTCTCAACTTGCCACTTGTTTGTTTCGCTCTCTCCTTGACTTCTTCGCCTTATCGTACCTGCTCTTAAAACTATGCGTGGAGCTTTCCTCCACAGTTTATTCATCGGGATCATTCTACTTCCTGACCACTCTGAGACTGAAGAAATACTTCCTGACATCCCTGTCTCTCAACTGTGTTTTTAACTCCCATCTGTGCCCCGAATACCTGTTCCCTTCCTCTCTGCTCTATGAATTACCCTGAGTATTTTGTATGTTGTTATCACGTATCCCTGGTTCTTACGTTCTCCAGTGTCACTAGATTCAGTTCTGTTAGTCTCTCCTCGTAGTACCTACCTCTTAGCTCAGGAACCGGTATCACTACATATATCTACACTTTATTCTGTTTCTCTTGAAGAATATTGACATAGACGGTATAAAAAAACCTATGAGATATGACACGATATCATTTTAATGAAAATAAGATACTAGACATATATAGCAAATTTCCTAAATTTGCTTGAAACAGGTAAATGAACTGTTGATCTAAATCCAGACATTATTAACCGTTTTGAGGCGCGTGGTTCCTAGGTCTTGTGTGAATCTATATGCTCTTGTGCTACTGTCCACAGGATGGATAAAACGATCACAATAAACTAGCCGCTTCGACGGCAAAATCTAATCTAAAACGTTCCTCAAGTGTGGGATCCATATTGGTGCTGCATACTCCAAAACGAGCCTGACATATGTTCTTTACGAAGCTACTCTTAGATTTGCCAGATGAGCATTGGCTGCAGAGGTTATTCAGTTGATGTGAGCCAATGGTGATATGAATGGCACTATGCTGACCCCAGTGTGAAAGACCTTGAGGTCAGCATAGAAAGATCTGTAGCTTCTATACCCCGAGTCTTCTAGCTCCTTCCCCAGTCTTCTTAACCTAGTATTTATTGGGGTTGAATTCAAGCAACCACTTTTCCAATCAGTCTCCAATTTTATTTGCAGCCTTTCCCTTTCCTCACCTGTTTTTGCTCTCCTCATTAGTTTTATACCAGTAAACAAAGATATGACTGACTCAGTTCTATCTAGTATGTCATTCACATAAACCAGAAGCTTTTCTGGTACCTTCTCTGTTTCCTCTTAGAAGACTTCAGCAAAACATCTGTTCAACACTTCCCAGATTTCTTTGTCATTTTCTGTCGTCTCTTCTGATTTGTCTGTGGAACAGTTTTGGTTCAGATTTTCTCGTTGTTGTTATGTAATTTTTAAATTTCCGTTCAGCTTCTCTCCTCACCCTAGCATATTCATTCCTAGATAATCTCCTCACATGGTGAGAAATGCTCAACAATAACCCATATGGAGACAAACTTAGGAGATTGATTGATCTGTATATTTCGACCCCCTTCTGGGATCCTCTGCAGGAGATCAATCAATCTCCTGAGTTTCTGTCTCCATGTGGGTTATTATTAACCACTGGCGTATGTTCATTACACTTTAATTAGTCATGAAGATAAATTATATAAAATACAGGCACGATGAAGAGACACAAATGCAGTGTAACACAATCCTATATTGAAAAAATAATCACATTATACGGCATTTAAATCTCTATTTCCAGTCTACTCATTTCTGTGTTCTCGTATGCTCTTCACTTCCTGTAGTGTTTCACGTTCGTATACTTCTACTCAGGTTAGGTTAGGTAAATTGGGACGGTTTGGGTGAGGTTAGGTTAGGTTAGGTTAGGTTAGGTTAGGTTAGGTTAGGATAGGTTAGGTTAAATCAAGGGCTCGCTTGTCTTGACTCACGAAATCGTAATGACACGATTGCAAACAAACCATACCACGGGCGGGATTTGAACCCGCGGTCAGAGCGTCTCAAAACTCCAGACCGTCCAACTAGTTGGACGAATCTTACTGAAGCTAGCTGGCCCAGTGGCTAACGCGACGGTCTGGAGTTTTGAGACTCTCTGACCGCGGGTTCAAATCCCGCCCGTGGTATGGTTTGCTCACTTGTCTTGTTAATTCTTGTTTCTTCTGGGTATAAAGTCCTTCTCTGCTTCCCGGCACTTTCCAGCTGGGTACTCCAGCATCTCTTCCACTGACTTTCCTTCCTATTACCTTTCGCACTGCACAGTACTTAGAAATTTCCTGCTTCCTTTCAACTTTCCTCTTCTGAAGTCAGCCTTCTCGTGCTCTCCTCCTGCCATCCCTCCCTCTAAGATCAGTTCCACAGGATACTCAACGTTCAGTATGGTCCGTAGCAACCAGCAGGCTCTCATATTCTATATACCTATGTCAAATGTACTAGCAGTAAATGCAAGGTCCAGTGTTGGAGGCGACGTGTGTGTGTGTGTGTGTGTGTGTGTGTGTGTGTGTGTGTGGGCGTTTGAAGTCTCCTCTGGCAGCTTACAAGTGAGGAGGCTGAGAGAAGCCTGTGATATGAGCAGTGAAGCAGGTCCCAGCGCGGCCAGCAAGATAATAGCTTCATAATTGCAATATCATGAACCTCTAGTGTGAAGCTGAGGCTCGATATCCCATCGCCCATGATCATCCTAGCTGAGCAGAGAGACGTGTCTCCTTCGTCTCCTTCCTGCTTCTAATGTGCTCTGTGATCATCTCTTCAGTCAAGATTATTATATTCACGGAAAAGACACTAGACTGTCATTGCTTATTAAATGCTAAAATAAATAATAAAATAAAAAGCGTGTGCTACTTCTCACCTCATAGCAGTTCTATGTGTAAGATCCGCAGATGTAATAGAAAGAATTATTATACTTTACTGTAATCAAACAGTGAAAAATCTTTGTATATTATGGGTAGCAAAGACCGGGGAAAAATCTTCATTAAATAACACAAGCATAACATTAAATCTTGCCAGGAGTCAGATACATTGTTTATATAAGAAAGGTGTTGCCTCCTTATCATTGGTTAAGATCCAAGGTAGCTCGGGACTATATAAGCTGGATGCAACCATCATTAATGACTCAATATAGTTTATAAACTTTATTGAGCAATCAAAGTCATCCTTGATCTTATCTGGCTTGGTTATATGTGCAGGTCAGATGCAAGATCATGTGTACTTCAGATATCCAAGTCACTGACTGAATTTCATAAACTGTGTTTCTTCATAATGTGACCGACACTTCTCACAGTGGAAATGCTGTACATTAAAATATCTCAGTTTTGTTATTGCATTTTAGGTATGTTTAAAACACATGTTTTAATAATCACTTTGCTGTAAATTCTCTTTTTCCTTCCTCGGTAAAAGGAAAAAAAAGTCATAGTTACATATACTTTTTTTATTTTTTTTACGGGTTATTAGTAAAATCACAAAGTTTTACAAGTGCAAGTCTTGCCCTTGACACTGTTGTTTAGTGTATATAAAAGTCTTGCCCTTGACACTGTTGTTTAGTGAATATAAAAGTCTTGCCCTTGACACTGTTGTTTAGTGAATATAAAAGTCTTGGCCTTGACACTGTTGTTTAGTGTATATAAAAGTCTTGCCCTTGACACTGTTGTTTAGTGAATATAAAAGTCTTGCCCTTGACACTGTTGTTTAGTGAATATAAAAGTCTTGGCCTTGACACTGTTGTTTAGTGTATATAAAAGTCTTGCCCTTGACACTGTTGTTTAGTGAATATAAAGGTCTTGCCCTTGACACTGTTGTTTAGTGAATATAAAAGTCTTGCCCTTGACACTGTTATTTAGTGTATATAAAAGTCTTGCCCTTGACACTGTTGTTTAGTGAATATAAAAGTCTTGCCCTTGACACTGTTGTTTAGTGAATATAAAAGTCTTGCCCTTGACACTGTTGTTTAGTGAATATAAAAGTCTTGCCCTTGACACTGTTGTTTAGTGAATATAAAAGTCTTGCCTTTGACACTGTTGTTTAGTGTATATAAAAGTCTTGCCCTTGACACTGTTGTTTAGTGAATATAAAAGTCTTGCCCTTGACACTGTTGTTTAGTGAATATAAAAGTCTTTCCCTTGACACTGTTGTTTAGTGAATATAAAAGTTTTGCCCTTGACACTGTTGTTTAGTGAATATAAAAGTCTTGCCCTTGACACTGTTGTTTAGTGAATATAAAAGTCTTTCCCTTGACACTGTTGTTTAGTGAATATAAAAGTCTTGCCCTTGACACTGTTGTTTAGTGTATATAAAAGTCTTTCCCTTGACACTGTTGTTTAGTGAATATAAAAGTCTTGCCCTTGACACTGTTGTTTAGTGAATATAAAAGTCTTGCCCTTGACACTGTTGTTTAGTGTATATAAAAGTCTTGCCCTTGACACTGTTGTTCAGTGTATATAAAAGTCTTTCCCTTGACACTGTTGTTTAGTGAATATAAAAGTCTTTCCCTTGACACTGTTGTTTAGTGTATATAAAAGTCTTTCCCTTGACACTATTGTTTAGTGAATATAAAAGTCTTGCCCTTAACACTGTTGTTTAGTGAATATAAAAGTCTTGCCCTTGACACTGTTGTTTAGTGAATATAAAAGTCTTTCCCTTGACACTGTTGTTTAGTGTATATAAAAGTCTTTCCCTTGACACTATTGTTTAGTGAATATAAAAGTCTTGCCCTTGACACTGTTGTTTAGTGAATATAAAAGTCTTGCCCTTGACACTGTTGTTTAGTGAATATGACAGAGATCAAACTTGATAAACAGTCATACCATATAAAAATATATCTCTTCACTGTACATATTATCGACATTTGTACCTGAACAAATCCATTTTTTTTTTTTTGAGATTCAGACATTCGAAAAAAAATACAAAAGTTCGTTCACTCGTCCATCTCGTTGTATCGTCACTAGTTCTTTCGTCACCAGCTGATGTATCGTCACTAGCTGATTTAGCGGCACCAGCTGATGTATCGTCACCAGCTGATGTATCGTCACTAGCTGATGTAGCGGCACCAGCTGATGTATCGTCACTAGCTGATGTAGCGGCACCAGCTGATGTATCGTCACCAGCTGATGTATCGTCACTAGCTGATGTAGCGGCACCAGCTGAAGTATCGTCACCTGATACATGGTCACCAACTGACGTATCATCACCAACTGACATATCACCAGCTGTTGTATCTTCACCAGCTAATGTATCGTCACCAACTAATGTATCGTTACCAGCCGATGTATCGTTACCAGCCGATGTATCGTCACCAACTGCTGTATCGTCACTAGCTGTTGTATCGTCACTAGCTGTTGTATCGTCACCAGCTGTTGTAACATCACCAACTGTTGTTTCGTCTCCAATTGTTGACTAGTAACTTGTGATATCCTCACCAGTTGTGGTGTCGCCATTAGCTGTCGTACCATCACCAGCTGTTAAATCATCACCAGTTGTATTATCACCAGTTGTTGTATCGTCACCAGCTGTTTTATCGACACCAGCTGCTGGTATAGTCACTAGCTGCTGTATTAACACCAGCTGTTGTATCTCACCAGCTGTTGCATCGTCTGCAAAAGGAAACACTGGCTGCCAGAAGTGTTGCAGTAACACTGGTTGTAATGCTGAGCCCGGGGCTCTCACTCCCTCTCCTGCAACGTCACAAAGGAAGGGAGGTTAGATTTCAAGCTTTTCTGTTATATTATTATAATCTATCATAAAGGCCAGTAGACTTGGAATGTAAAAGCAGAAACTATAAAACACACACGCACACGCACACCCACACACACACACACATACACACACACACACACACACACACACACACACACACACACACACACACACACACACACACACACACACACACACACACACACACACACACACACACACACACACACACACACAGACACACACACACACACACACACACACACACACACACACACACACACACACACACACACACACACACACACACACACACACACACGAAGCATTAGACTACAGACCAGTGTCACTGACATATATAGTATGCAAAGTCATGGAGGAGATTATAAGAAGAGTGGTGGAGCAACCTAAAAAGGAATGAGCATACTACTGACAACCAGCACGGTTTCATGGACGGGAAATCCTGTGTCACAAGATTACTGGAGTTCTATGACAGTGTGACAGCAGTAAAACAAAACAGAGAGGGAGAGAGAGAGAGAGAGAGAGAGAGAGAGAGAGAGAGAGAGAGAGAGAGAGAGAGAGAGAGAGAGAGAGAGAGAGAGAGAGAGAGAGAGAGAGGTGTGGGTAGACTAAGCTTTCTTGGACTGTAGAAAGGCTTTTGACACAGTACCATGCAAGAGATTAGTGTAAATGCTGGAGGACCAGGCAAGTATGATAGGGAAAGTACTGCAATGGATTAGAGAATACCTGACGGGAAGTCATCAGTGAGTCATGGTACGTGTTGAGATTTCAGAGTGAGCGCCTGTGACGAGCGGGGTTCCATAGGGGTCAGTCCTAAGACCGGTGCTGTTTCTGATATTTACGAACGACATGACGGGAGGAATACACTCAGGGGTGTCCCTGTTTGTAGACGATGTGAAACTGGCTACTGAAGTTCAATCCCATCAAGTGGAGAGTCATGAAGATTGGGGAAGGGTTGAGTATGCCGCAGACTCAGTACAGTCTAGGGGGCCAGAGACTACAAACCTCACTCAAGGAAAAGGATCTTGGGGTAAGTATAGTACAGAGCACATCTCCTGATACAGTACCGAGCACATCTCCCGAATAACTGCTGCAGCATATGGGGACCTAACAAACCTAAGAATAGCTTTCCGACATCTCAGTAAGAAATCGTTCAGGATCCTGTACACTGTGTACGTCAGACCCATATTGGAGTATGCAGCGCCAGTTTGAAACCCACACCTAGCCAAGAAAGCATGGAAATTGGAGAAAGTGCAAAGGTTTGCAACGAGACTAGTCTAGGAGCTAAGAGGCATGTCCTACGAGGAGAGGTTAAGGGAAATCGACCTGACGACACTTGAGGACAGGAATGATGGGGGGGATGTGATAACGACATAAAAAATACTTAAGAGGAATCGACAAGGTGGATAGAGACATGATGTTCCAGAGATGGGACACAGAAACAACGGGTCACAGTTGGAAGTTGAAGACTTAGATGAGTCAGAATGATGTTAGGAAGTATTTCCTCAGTTATAGTTTTGTAGGGAAGTGGAATAATCTAGAAAATGATGTAGTGGAGGCAGGACACATTTATAGCTTTAAGAAGAGTATGATAAAGCTCATGAAGCAGGGAGAGTGACCTAGTAGCGACCAGTGAATACGCGGGGCCAGAAGCTATGAATCGACCCCTGCAACCACAATTAGGCGAGTACACACACATACTTTTGTTAGCACTGGTAACAGCAGCAGCCACAGCGGCAACAGCCACAGACAGCAACAGAGGCACTTACCAAGCCTTGGTGTCACCGGGGGACTGGCAGCAGTAACAGCAACAGCAGCATGAGCCACAGACAGCTAGACAACATGGCGAGATCAGAGTGTAGAGAGACGGTGCCTGCTGTCTGTACCGCTGCTGACTCCTCGCCTGGGGGGGGGGGTCTTAATATGTTACTTGCAACACATGTAAACACAAGCACATATGTCATTGTTGTAGCTGTTTATTTGTTGTTGCTGCTTTTATTGTCGTTTTTTTTTTATTGTTGATGTTGAATATGTAGTCCTTGATGGTATTGCTGTTATTTTTTGTTGATGTTGATATCGATGATGATGTTGATTTTATTTTTTATGTTGCATTTCTTATTGATGCTGTTGTTGATATTGTTATTTTTTTCTATTTAGTGAAAGATAAATTTAACAAAGTTAACCTAATTAATATATTTATAATTAACACTCTTGATGAAGACAGTTAAAGAAATCTTGAGAAAATGATAAGCCAGATGTTTAAGTCTTTTAATGAGACAATGTGAATCACCAGTCACACCCATGATTCACCAGTCATTCACACTCATGATTCACCAGTCATTCACACTCATGATTCACCAGTCATTCACACTCATGATTCACCAGTCATTCACACTCATGATTCACCAGTCATTCACACTCTTGATTCACCGGTCAGTCACACCCATGATTCACCAGTCACACCCATGATTCACCTGACATTCACACCCATGATTCACCAATCATTCACACCCGTGATTCACCAGTCATTCATACCCATGGTTCACCAGTCATTCGCACCCATGATTCACCAGTCAGTCACACCCATGATTCACCAGTCAGTCACACCCATGATTCACCAGTCACACCCATGATTCACCAGTCATTCACACCCATTATTCTCCAGTCCTTTATTCCCATGATTCACCAGTCATTCACACCCATAATTCTCAAGTCATTAACATCCATGATTCACCAATCATTCACAACCATGATTCACCAGTCATTCACACCCATGATTCTACAGTTATTCATACCCATGATTCACCAGTCATTCACACCCGTGATTCTCCAGTCATTCACACCCATGATTCACCTGTCATTCACACCCATGATTAACCAATAATTCACTCCCATGATTCTCCAGTCATTCACACCCATGCTTCTCCAGTTCTTCACTTCTATGATTCTCCAGTCATTCACTCTTATGATTCTCCTGTCATTCATTCTCATGATTCACCAGTCATTCACTCGCACGATTTACCAGTCATTTACTAATAGTTCTCCAGTCATTCACTCGTATGATTCACCAGCCATTCACACCTATTACAACCCAAGAGTCCCAAAGTCCTGTTATCCTGGGTGTAAAGGGAGCAAAATAAACACAGCAGAAAAACTTTTGACTTGTATTATCCTTCACCAATTTAGAACAGAAGTATGTACACTATATACACTATGTACAACAATAGGTATTAGTGCACTCCACGGTAAGCAAGGCAGAATAGAAGCCACTAGAGAGCAGACCGTGCTTCAACCAGCTCTAGAATGGGAATGACAAGGACAGACAGGTGAGTGGTACCCACAACACCTCTGCGATTGCCAAAACCATCTTCTCATTGGCTGGAACCTGGGTACTGATTAAACGACGGGGCCCCATCGTCAATCCTTAGTACCTGGTTCGCTGGTTGGGGGAGATAGCCTTTCAATGAGGGTGTGTACATGCGCCGAATAAAGGTTACGTACTCTTTGCATACCACAACACCTATGATTCACCAGTCATTCGCACCAATGATTCACCATTCAGACTCATAATTCACCATTCACAATCAGGATTCACCAGTCATTCACACCCATGATTCACCATTAAGAAACGTGACTCACTAGTCATTCACACCGATGAGTCACCAGTCATTCACACCCATGATTCTCCCGTTATTCACTTTCATGATTGAGCAGTCATTTACACCCTTGATTATCCAGTCATTCAGACTCATGATTCACCAGTCACTCACACCCATGATTCACGAGTCGTTCACACCCATGATTCACCAGTCATGCAAACCCATGATTCTCCAGTCATTTATTCCAATGATTCACCAGTCATTCACACCCACGAGTCTCTAGTCATTCACCCCCATAATTCACCAGTCATTCACTCACATGTTTCTCCAATCATTCACTCGCATGATTCTCCAGTCATTCACTCTCATGATTCACAAGTCATTCACTCCCATGATTCTCCAGTCATATACTCCCATGATTCTCCAGTCATTCACCCCCATGATTCTCCAGTCACTCACTCACATGATTCTCCAGTCATTCACTCGCATGATTCTCCAGTCATTCATTCCCATGATTCACCAGTCATTCACTCGCATGATTCTCCAGTCATTCTCTCCCATGATTCTCCAGTCATTTACTCCTATGATTCTCCAGTCATTCATTCCCATGATTCTCCAGTCATTCACTCACATGTTACTCCAGTCATTCACTCGCATGATTCACCAGTCATTCACTCGCATGATTATCCAGTCATTCACTCCAATGATTCTCCAGCCATTTACTCCCATGATTCTCCAGTCATTCATTCCCATGGTTCTCCAGTCATTCACTCTCATGTTTCACCAGTTATTCACTCGCATGATTCTCCAGCCATTCACTCATATGAATCACCAGTCATTCACACCCTTGATTCTCCAGTCATTCATATACATGATTCATCAGTTATTCACACGCATGATTCTCCAGCCATTCACTTCCATGATTCAGAAGTCATGCACTCCCATGTTTCTGTAGTCATTCACACCCATGATTCACCAGCCATTCACACCTAGGATTCTCCACTCATTCACTGCCATGATTCTCCAGTCATTCATACCTATGATTATCCAATCATTCACACCCATGATTCGTTAGTCATTCACTCCCATGACTCACCAGTCATCCACACCCACGATTCTCCAGTCATCCACTCCCATGATTCCCCAGTCATTCACACTTATGATTATCCAATCATTCACACCCATGATTCACCAGTTATTCACTCCCATGATTCTGCAGTCATTCACTCTCATGACTCACCAGTCATTCATACCCATGATTTTCCAGTCTTTCGTTCCCATGATTCACCAGTCATTCACTCACATGATTCTCCAGTCATTCACTCCCATGTTTCCCCAATGATACCCATGATTCACCAGTCATTCACTCCTAAGACTCACCACTCCTCTTCCACTCATTACTTTCTCTCGCTCTCTGAGTAACTGAGTGTTCAATCGTCCACTCACCATTGACGATCATCACTAACAGAGGTCACTCTCCACTAACCGTCGACGATCATCACTAACAGAGGTCACTCTCCACGACCATCAAACAGAGGTCACTCTCCACGACCATCAAACAGAGGTCACTCTCCACTCACCGTTCACGACCATCAAACAGAGGTCACTCTCCACTCACCGTTCACGACCATCAAACAGAGGTCACTCTCCACTCACCGTTGACGACCATCACTAAGACAGAGGAGGCGTCTGCAAACTGTGGAGCACAAGTGTAGTTGCCGGAGTCAGCCTTGTTGGCTCGTGTGAGGAAGAGCTTAGAGGTTGTCCTCGTAGGCGTCTTCTCGATCTCTAGGCTCACACCTCCCCTGCAGAAAGTCAGGGTGTTTGGTTACTAGTGAAGGTGCTGTAGAAACCTTACTCACTAGCACTGCTGAGGCTTGAGACGTGATTTAATTTAATCCTATGACTTCTGGTGATGCTCTGACCAGATTTTTTTCACTTTGAAGCGCACATAGTTAATTAAAATTAGGTAAATGTAAACAGGTAACTGCATAGGTCTGTAGAACTGGAATGCTGGTAATGCCATGTGGGTTGATAATGAAGGGAGGTGGGGGAATAAGAGACCTTCAGGCAGTGTGAAGCATCTCAAGAGAGAAGTTGAAGAAGAGCCGAGGATACGCTAATGATATTGGCGTGGAGAGCGATGTGTGTAGAAGAGAAGGTAGGAGAGACCTTGGTCTCTCTCCACTGGTGCTGATTACCTGGCTTCTCAGACCTTCATAACTGACGAGCAACGTATGCCTTGTTGCTGGTCTGTGAGAGATATGTCTCTGTGCTGCTCTTGGTTGTGTTATATGTCTCTGTTCTGCTCCTGACTGTATTAAATATCTCTGGGCGGCTGTTGGTCTGTGTTACACGTCTTTGGGCTGCTGCTTGTCAGTGTTTGACATATCTGGGCTGCTCCTGGCTGTTACACGGCTTTGGGCAGCTGCTGGTCTGTGTTACATGTCTGTGGGCTGCTACTGGTCTACATTAGATATGTCTGTACTGCTCCTGGCTGTGTTACATGTTTGTGCTGCTCCTGGCTGTGTTACATGTCTGTGCTACTCCTGGCTGTGTTACGTGTATGTGCTGCTCCTGGCTGTGTTACATGTCTGTGCTGTTCCTGGCTGTGTTACATGTCTGTGCTGCTCCTCGCTGTGTTACATGTCTGTGCTGCTCCTAGCTGTGTTACATGTCTGTGCTGCTCCTGGCTGTGTTACATGTCTGTGCTGCTCCTGGCTGTGTTACATGTCTGTGCTGCTCCTGGCTGTGTTACATGTCTGTGCTGCTCCTGGCTGTGTTACATGTCTGTGCTGCTCCTGGCTGTGTTGCGTGTCTATGCTGCTCCTGGCTGTGTTACATGTCTGTGCTGCTCCTGGCTGTGTTACATGTCTGTGCTGCTCCTGGCTGTGGTACATGTCTGTGCTGCTCCTGGCTGTGTTGCGTGTCTATGCTGCTCCTGGCTGTGTTACATGTCTGTGCTGCACCTGGCTGTGTTACATGTCTATGCTGCTCCTGGCTGTGTTACATGTCTGTGGGCTGTTGATGGTCTGTGCTAAAAGACTTTCACCTGCCGGTGAATGTTGGGATACCATTGTGAATGTTCAGTGTTAGTCTCTGGACCACTGGAAGGGTGATTCACTGACTCACCTAGCAAGTGGGCGATTCATCACAACACAGAGTGACAGTGACTCACCTGGGTGAGTCGTAGTCGAGTTCACTTGAGTCCCTGTACCAAGTGACCGCTCCGACGTTCTCAGAGTGCGTGCTGACAATGCAAGTAAGTTTAATGGTCGACCCGTTCTGAATGTATACTTCTTTAGGTCCCTTGATCCTCGCCTGCTGAACTGTTGACCACATACCACAAGGAATATTATTATTATTATTATTATTATTATTATTATTATTATTATTATTATTATTATTATTATTATTATTGTTATTATTATTGTTATTATTATTATTATTATTATTATTGTTATTATTATTGTTATTATTATTATTATTATTATTATTATTATTATTATTATTATTATTATTATTATTATTATTATTATTATTATTATTGTTATTATTATTATTATTATTATTATTATTATTATTATTATTATTATTATTATTGTTATTATTATTATTATTATTATTATTATTATTATTATTATTATTATTATTGTTATTATTATTGTTATTATTATTATTATTATTATTATTATTATTATTATTATTATTATTATTGTTATTATTATTGTTATTATTATTATTATTATTATTATTATTATTATTATTATTATTATTATTATTATTATTATTTTGGTAATTGAGTAAACATTATTCATCTCTCACAAAGAAAAAAAAAGGAATTTCATGTTTTTTTTATGGATTATATATTGAATTGGATTTTATATTGTGTTAGAGTTGACTGGAAGGTTTACCCAGTCTTGTGTTGTGGATACCAGTCATGCAGTGATCATTTCGTATCAGTGTCAAGCAGTGATAAATAGCTAACAGTTACGTAGTGTATGTACTCACCTAGTTGTACTCACCTAGTTGAGGTTGCGGGGGTCGAGTCCGAGCTCCTGGCCCCGCCTCTTCACTGATCGCTACTAGGTCACTCTCCCTGAGCCGTGAGCTTTATCGTACCTCTGCTTAAAGCTATGTATGGATCCTGCCTCCACTACATCGCTTCCCAAACTATTCCACTTACTGACTACTCTGTGGCTGAAGAAATACTTCCTAACATCCCTGTGATTCATCTGTGTCTTTAGCTTCCAACTGTGTCCCCTTGTTACTGTGTCCAATCTCTGGAACATCCTGTTTTTGTCCACCTTGTCAATTCCTCTCAGTATTTTGTATGTCGTTATCATGTCCCCCCTATCTCTCCTGTCCTCCAGTGTCGTCAGGTTGATTTCCCTTAACCTCTCCTCGTAGGACATACCTCTTAGCTCTGGGACTAGTCTTGTTGCAAACCTTTGCACTTTCTCTAGTTTCTTTACGTGCTTGGCTAGGTGTGGGTTCCAAACTGGTGCCGCATACTCCAATATGGGCCTAACGTATACGGTGTACAGGGTCCTGAACGATTCCTTATTAAGATGTCGGAATGCTGTTCTGAGGTTTGCTAGGCGCCCATATGCTGCAGCAGTTATTTGGTTGATGTGCGCTTCAGGAGATGTGCCTGGTGTTATACTCACCCCAAGATCTTTTTCCTTGAGTGAGGTTTGTAGTCTCTGACCCCCTAGACTGTACTCCGTCTGCGGCCTTCTTTGCCCTTCCCCAATCTTCATGACTTTGCACTTGGTGGGATTGAACTCCAGGAGCCAATTGCTGGACCAGTTCTGCAGCCTGTCCAGATCCCTTTGTAGTTCTGCCTGGTCTTCGATCGAGTGTATTCTTCTCATCAACTTCACGTCATCTGCAAACAGGGACACCTCAGAGTCTATTCCTTCCGTCATGTCGTTCACAAATACCAGAAACAGCACTGGTCCTAGGACTGACCCCTGCGGGACCCCGCTGGTCACAGGTGCCCACTCTGACACCTCGCCACGTACCATGACTCGCTGCTGTCTTCCTGACAAGTATTCCCTGATCCATTGTAGTGCCTTCCCTGTTATCCCTGCTTGGTCCTCCAGTTTTTGCACCAATCTCTTGTGTGGAACTGTGTCAAACGCCTTCTTGCAGTCCAAGAAAATGCAATCCACCCACCCCTCTCTCTCTTGTCTTACTGCTGTCACCATGTCATAGAACTCCAGTAGGTTTGTGACACAGGATTTCCCGTCCCTGAAACCATGCTGGCTGCTGTTGATGAGATCATTCCTTTCTAGGTGTTCCACCACTCTTCTCCTGATAATCTTCTCCATGATTTTGCATACTATACATGTCAGTGACACTGGTCTGTAGTTTAATGCTTCATGTCTGTCTCCTTTTTTAAAGATTGGGACTACATTTGCTGTCTTCCATGCCTCAGGCAATCTCCCTGTTTCGATAGATGTATTGAATATTGTTGTTGTGTGTGTGTGTGTGTGTGTGTGTGTGTGTGTGTGTGTTATTTGCATAACGACTGGAGTTTGCTTGCTTGCTTGCTTGTGTCGACCTTGGACGATGAGGTTGATGGGTAGGAAGATCTTGGGGCTAGTGGAGACCTGACACTCGTACACCCCAGCATCTCTGAAGGTCACTGAACTGATCTCCAGGTACCATTCGTCGCTGTCCTCCGGGTGGTGAACCTGGGAGATAATAGTTGAGAATAGTGGAGATCAGTGGGTGAGAGTAGTGGAGATCAGTGGGTGAGACTAGTGGAGATCAGTGGGTGAGAGTAGTGGAGATCAGTGAGTGAGAGTAGTGGAGATCAGTGAGTGAGAGTAGTGAAGATCAGTGGGTGAGAGTAGTGGAGATCAGTGGGTGAGAGTAGTGGAGATCAGTGAGTGAGAGTAGTGGAGATCAATGAGTGAGAGTAGTGAAGATCAGTGGGTGAGAGTAGTGGAGATCAGTGGGTGAGAGTAGTGGAGATCAGTGGGTAAGAGTAGTGGAGATCAGTGGGTGAGAATAGTGGAGATCAATGGGTGAGAGTAGTGGAGATCAGTGGGTGAGAGTAGTGGAGATCAGTGAGTGAGAGTAGTAGAGATCAGTGGGTGAGAGTAGTGGAGATCAGTGAGTGAGAGGAGTGGAGATCAGTGGGTGAGAGTAGTGGAGATCAGTGGGTGAGAGTAGTGGAGATCAGTGTGTGAGAGTAGTGGAGATCAGTGCGTGAGAGTAGTGGAGATCAGTGGGTGAGAGTAGTGGAGATCAGTGGGTGAGAGTAGTGGAGTTCAGTGAGTGAGAGTAGTGGAGATCAGTGAGTGAGAATAGTGGAGATCAGTGGGTGAGAGTAGTGGAGATCAGTGAGTGAGAGTAGTGGAGATCAGTGGGTGAGAGTAGTGGAGATCAGTGGGTGAGAGTAGTGGAGATCAGTGAGTGAGAGTAGTGGAGATCAGTGGGTGAGAGTAGTGAAGATCAGTGAGTGAGAGTAGTTGAGATCAGTGAGTGAGAGTAGTGGAGATCAGTGGGTGATAGCAGTGGAGACCAGTGGGTGAGAGTAGTAGAGATCAGTGGGTGAGAGTAGTGGAGATCAGTGGGTGAGAGTAGTGGAGATCAGTGGGTGAGAGTAGTGGAGATCAGTGGGTGAGAGCAGTGGAGATCAGTGGGTGAGAGTAGTGGAGATCAGTGGGTGAGAGTAGTGGAGATCAGTGGGTGAGAGTAGTGGAGATCAGTGAGTGAGAGTAGTTGAGATCAGTGGGTGAGAGTAGTGGAGATCAGTGGGTAAGAGTAGTGGAGATCAGTGAATGAGAGCGGTGGAGATCAGTGGGTGAGAGTAGTGAAGATCAGTGGGTGAGAGTAGTGGAGATCAGTGAGTGAGAGCAGTGGAGATCAGTGAGTGAGAGTAGTGGAGATCAGTGAGTGAGAGTAGTGGAGATCAGTGGGTGAGAGCAGTGGAGATCAGTGGGTGAGAGTAGTGAAGATCAGTGGGTGAGAGTAGTGAAGATCAGTGGGTGAGAGTAGTGGAGATCAGTGAGTGAGAGTAGTGGAGATCAGTGGGTGAGAGTAGTGGAGATCAGTGGGTGAGAGCAGTGGAGATCAGTGGGTGAGAGCAGTGGAGATCAGTGGGTGAGAGTAGTGGAGATCAGTGGGTGAGAGTAGTGAAGATCAGTGGGTGAGAGTAGTGGAGATCAGTGAGTGAGAGTAGTGGAGATCAGTGAGTGAGAGTAGTGGAGATCAGTGGGTGAGAGTAGTGGAGATCATTGGGTGAGAGCAGTGGAGATCAGTGGGTGAGAGTAGTGGAGATCAGTGGGTGAGAGTAGTGGAGATCAGTGGGTGAGAGTAGTGGAGATCAGTGAGTGAGAGTATTGGAGATCAGTGGGTGAGAGTAGTGGAGATCAGTGGGTGAGAGCAGTGGAGATCAGTGGGTGAGAGTAGTGGAGATCAGTGGGTGAGAGTAGTGGAGATCAGTGGGTGAGAGCAGTGGAGATCAGTGGGTGAGAGTAGTGGAGATCAGTGGGTGAGAGTAGTATGGATAACCGGGTGAACGTAAGAAGAGAAACACTATAATAGACCTACTGGTCTACATTACTCATGTCCTTCTGAAATCAATTCTTCTTGCTCATATATCTGTCTACCTTCTTTTTAAGGCTTCTCAAAGAGTGAGCTTCAGTAACTCTAATTTGCTCATTGTTCCTCTCATCTACACCTCTACTGATAATCTGATAATTATTTCTAATATCCGTTCTAAACCTGAAAAGATCCAACCTGAACTCATTGTTCCAAGTTTGGTTTTGGTTAGATATCCTCAGTACCCTAATTGTATCTCCTATTTTCAAACTCGTCTTAAACATAGAAGATATATCTCCCCCTCATTCTATATTTTTCCTAGAGTGTGGGGAGTTCAGGACTCTTTATCTTTCTTCGTAAGATTCGTTATACAGTGGATAGATTTTTGTCATCCTTCTCTTTATGCATTTATACCCATTCTGTAGCACAGAGGCCAGAAGTGAGCTATGTAATCTCAGTGAGGCCTTACTGACGGTGTCAAGCTTCAGAATGACCTTCAACTCCTGCTACTTATACTTCTTGATATAGATCCAAGCATTCTCTTAGCTTTATTGCTCACGCTTGGCACCAATGTTTTGTTTTTTAGAGTTCTGGTCTAAAATGACAGGTGAGTAAACATTAGGACATGTGTGCTAGAAAAAGTTTTGGTTCTTGGGACCTTGATCACTTCTAAATATGACTTACCATGACTCCCATGAAGTAGTTACTGTGAAGATATGGTCGTTACCTAGAGGAGGTAGTTACCTGAAAGGGGTCGTTTACTTGTTGAGGTATTTACCTTGGGGTAGTAGTTACTTTAGAGACAGAGTTAGTTTAATTAAAGAGTTGCTCACATTGAAGCTGAGCTCACCTTGAAGCTGTGCTCACCTTGAAGCTGTGCTCACCTTGAAGCTGTGCTCACCTTGAAGCTGTGCTCACCTTGAAGCTGTGCTCACCTTGAAGCTGTGCTCACCTTGAAGCTGTGCTCACCTTGAAGTTGTGCTCACCTTGAAGTTGTGCTCACCTTGAAGCTGAGCTCACATTGAAGCTGTGCTCACCTTGAAGCTGTGCTCACCTTGAAGCTGTGCTCACCTTGAAGCTGTGCTCACCTTGAAGCTGTGCTCACCTTGAAGTTGTGCTCACCTTGAAGCTGTGCTCACCTTGAAGCTGTGCTCACCTTGAAGCTGTGCTCACCTTGAAGCTATGCTCACCTTGAAGCTGTGCTCACCTTGAAGCTGTGCTCACCTTGAAGCTGTGCTCACCTTGAAGCTATGCTCACCTTGAAGCTGTGCTCACCTTGAAGCTGTGCTCACCTTGAAGTTGTGCTCACCTTGAAGTTGTGCTCACCTTGAAGCTGAGCTCACATTGAAGCTGTGCTCACCTTGAAGCTGTGCTCACCTTGAAGCTGTGCTCACCTTGAAGCTGTGCTCACCTTGAAGCTGTGCTCACCTTGAAGTTGTGCTCACCTTGAAGCTGTGCTCACCTTGAAGCTGTGCTCACCTTGAAGCTGTGCTCACCTTGAAGCTATGCTCACCTTGAAGCTGTGCTCACCTTGAAGCTGTGCTCACCTTGAAGCTATGCTCACCTTGAAGCTGTGCTCACCTTGAAGCTGTGCTCACCTTGAAGCTGTGCTCACCTTGAAGTTGTGCTCACCTTGAAGCTGAGCTCACCTTGAAGCTGTGCTCACCTTGAAGTTGTGCTCACCTTGAAGCTGTGCTCACCTTGAAGCTGTGCTCACCTTGAAGCTGTGCTCACCTTGAAGCTGTGCTCACCTTGAAGCTGTGCTCACCTTGAAGCGGTCGTCACTTGTGTACGTGAAGATGCCCACCGTCAGAATGTGGATATCCCGTTGACGGATCCACGACACCTGCAGGCAAGGAAGGTGGGATAGTAGTGTGGGTCGTGGCAGAGTGTGGGGATGGTGGTGGTCGTGGTGGGTTGTGGTATACACGATAACCAGAACGGTTTCAGGGAAAGGAAATCCTGTGTCACAAACCTATTGGAGTTTTACGACATGGTAACAGAAGTAAGACAAGAGAGAGCGAGAAAGAGGGGTGGGTAGATTTTCTTAAATGTAAGAAGGATTTCGATACAGTTCCACACAAGAGATTAGTGCAAAAGCTAGAGGAGCAGGCAGGAATAACAGGTAAAGCACTGTAATGGATCAGAGAATACTTGACAGGAATGAAGCAAGGAGTGATGGCACGTAACGAGGTGTCAAAGTGGGCGCCTGTGACGAGTGGGGTTCCACATGGGGTCAGTCCTAGGACCGGTGCTGTTTCTGGTAAATGTGAAAGGGATAGATTCAGAGGTGTCTCAGTTTGTAGACGATGCGAAGAATTCAAACGGATGAGAATCAAATAGTACTACAAAGGGATCCGGACAGGCTGCAAGCCTGGTCCAGCAACTGGCTCTTGGATTTTAACTCCACCAAGTGCAAAATCATAAAGATTGGAGAATATTAAGGAAGACCGCAAACGGAGTACAGGTTAGGGGGGCCAAAGGCTACAAACTACACTCAAGGAAAAGGATCACTGGGTGATTATCATACTTGGCACATCTCCTGAGGCGCACATCAACCAAATAACTGCTGCAGCATATGGGCGCCTGGCAAACCTAAGAATAGCGTTTCGATACCTGAATAAGGAGTCATTCAAGACACTGTACACCGTGTACGTCAGGACCATATTGGAGTATGCAGCACGAGTATGAGACCCACACCTGGTCAAGCACGTCAAGAAATTAAAGAAAGTATAAATGATTGCAACAAGACTAGTCCCGGAGCTGAGGGATATATCACGAGTAGAGGCTATGGGAACTCAACCTGACGACACTAGAGGACAAGAGGGCTAGGAGGGACATGATAACGACATATAACATACTGAGAGGAATTGACAGGATGGATAGGGACGGAATGTTTCAGAGATGGGGCACAGCAACAAGGTGTTACATCTGGAAGTTGAAAACTCAGATGAGTCACAAGGATGTTAAGAAGTATTTCTTCAGCCACAGAGTTGTCAGGAAGTGGAACAATCTGGAGAGTGATGTAGTAGAGGCAGGATCCATACATAGCTGTAAGAAGAGGTACGATAAAGCTTATGGAGCAGAGAGAGTGGATCAAGTAGCGAGCAGCAAAGAATTGGGGCCAGGAGCTGTGAATCGACCTCTGCAACCATGAATAGGTGAGTATAAATAGGTAAGTACATACATACACGCACACACACACACACACACACACACACACACACACACACACACACACACACACACACATACACACACACAAGTAAGAGTCAGCTTAGAACACTAAGGTAAAGGACTCACATCTTTCTTGTCCAGGTTGAGCACCTTGCAGGGTAGTCTTGCCTTCTGGCCCACCATGGCCGTCACGTTGGTGATGATGTCTTCAGCGAAGTAAGCAGTGTTGGTGTTCGCACGACCCCACGTGATCTCCTGTTCGGCTGACCTGCCAGCGTTCTGACGACCTGCCACAACACCAACATACAAACTTATCATGGATTTTTTGACAATGTTGAATATGCAAGTTTAGTCACCTAACACCCAGATACCTATTATTCCAACCCAGATATTCAAAAGCCTGTTATCCTGGGTGTAAAGGGAGCAAAATAAACAAAGCAGAAAAGTTTGAATTATATTATCCTACACTATATACACTATGTACAGCAATAGGTATTAGTGCACGCCACGGTAATCAAGGCAGAATAGCGGCCAAGAGAGAACAGACCACCGTGGTTCAACCCGCGGTAGAATGAAAATGACAAGGGTGAAAAGGTGAGTGGTAGCCATGTCACCTTCACAATTGCCAGATCCACATATGATTGGCTGAACCTGCATATTGATCTGACGATGGGGCCCCGATCGTCAGACCCTTAGCATCTGGTTCACTGGTTGGTGAGGCAGCCTATGTGAATTAACATGCTCTGTATAAAGATTATATACTCTTTGCATGCAACACCTATCATCCACCAGGATGCCACCCACAACAGTCAACTAAGACACAGGTACCTATCACCCACCAAGTTGCCACCCACAACAGTCGACTAACACCCAGGTATCTATCACCCACCAAGTTGCCACCCACAACAGTCGACTAACACCCAGGTACCTATCACCCACCAGGATACCACTCACAACAGTCGATTAACACCCAGGTACCTATCACCCACCAGGATGCCACCCACAACAGTCGATTAACACCCAGGTACCTATCACTCATCAGGATGCCACCCATAGCAGTCGATTAACACCCAGGTACTTATCACCCTCCAGGATGCCACCCACAACAGTCGATTTACACCCAGGTACCTATCACAAACCAGGATGCCACCCACAACAGTCGATTAACAGCCAGGTACCTATCACCCACCAGGATGTCACCCACAACATTCAATTAACACCCAGGTTCCTATTACCCTCCAGGATGCCACAGACAACAGTCGATTAACAACCAGGTACCTATCACAAACCAGGATGCCACCCACAACAGTCAATTAACACCCAGGTACCTATCACCCTCCAGGATGTCACCCACAAGAGTCGATTAACACCCAGGTACCTATCACAAACCAGGGTGCCACCCACAACAGTCGATTAACACCCAGGTACCTATCACCCACCAGGATCCCATCCACAACAGTCGACTACCACCCAGGTACCTATTACCCACCAGGATCCCATCCACAACAGTCAATTAACACCCAGGTTCCTATTACCCTCCAGGATGCCACAGACAACAGTCGATTAACAACCAGGTACCTATCACAAACCAGGATCCCATCCACAACAGTCGACTACCACCCAGGTACCTATCACCCACCAGGATCCCATCCACAACAGTCGACTACCACCCAGGTACCTATTACCCACCAGGATGCCACCCACAACAGTCGATTAACACCCAGGTACCTATCACCCTCCAGGATGTCACCCACAACAGCCGATTAACACCCAGGTACCTATCACAAACCAGGGTGCCACCCACAACAGTCGATTAACACCCAGATACCTATCACCCACCAGGATGCCATCCACAACAGTCGACTACCACCCAGGTACCTATCACTCACCAGGATGCCACTCACAACAGTCGACTAACACCCAGTTACCTATCACCTATCAGGATGCCACTCACAACAGTCGATTAACACCCAGGTACCTATCACTCACCAGGATGCCACTCACAACAGTCGACTAACACCCAGTTACCTATCACCCACCAGGATGCCACCCACAACAGTCGGCTAACACCCAGGTACATTTTAACTGGAAGGTAAACAGGAGAAGACTTGCCCATATATTTCGCCATGCCTGGTAGTCAAGCCTAGACCTTTTATTGTGACCTTCAGCCTATCGACTACATTAGGTTCATTATGCTTGCATGTAACCTGTTTACCACTGGTCAAGGATACTGACTTAATTAACAAAGAAATTAAAGTAAACATCCGGTATACCTACACTGATAGATATACACGTCTCGGTGTACGTACACTGATAGATACACACTTCTCGGTGTACGTACACTGATAGATACGCACTTCTCGGTGTACGTACACTGATAGATACACGCTTCTCAGTGTACGTACACTGATAGATACACACTTCTCGGAGTACGTACATTGATACATACACACTTCTCGGTGTACATACACTGATAGATACACATTTTTCGGTGTACGAACGCTGATAGATACACATTTTTCGGTGTACGTACACTGATAGATACACACTTCTCGGTGTACATACACTCATAGATACACATTTTACGGTGTACGTACACTGATAGATACACACTTTTCGGTGTACGTACACTGATAGATACACACTTCTTGATGTACCTACAATGATAGATACACACTTCTCGGTGTACGTACACTGATAGATACACAATTCTCGGTGTACGTACACTTATAGATACACACTTCTCGATGTACCTACACTGATAGATACACACTTCTCGGTGTATGTACAATGATAGATACACACTTCTCGGTGGACGTGCATTGGCAGATACACACTTCTTGGTGTACGTACACTGATAGACACACACTTCTCGGTGTACGTACACTGATAGATACACACTTCACGGTGTACGTGCACTGATAGATACACACTTCTCGGTGTACATACACTGATAGATACGCACTTCTCGGTGTACATACACTGATAGATATATACTTCTCGGTGTACGTACACTCATAGATACACACTTCTCGGTGTACGTACACTGATAGATACACACTCTCGGTAAACATTCACTGATAGATATATACTTCTCGGTGTATGAACACTGATAGATACACAATTCTCGGTGTACATACACTGAGAGATATATACTTCTCGGTGTACGTACACTGATAGATACACACTTCTCGGTGTACATACACTGATAGATACACACTTCTCAGTGTACGTATACTGATAGATACACACTTCTCGGTGTACGTACACTGATAGATACACACTTCTCGGTGTACATACACTCATACATACACATTTCACGGTGTACGTACACTGAGAGGATGTACATTTTTCAGTGTACGTTCGCTGATACATACAAACTTCTCGGTGTACGTACACTGATACATACACACTCCTAGGGGTACGTATACTGACAGATACACACTTCTCGGTGTACGTACACTGACAGATACACACTTGTTGGTGTACATACACTGATAGATACACACTTCTCGGTGTACGTACACTGAGAGGATGTACATTTTTCGGTGTACGTTCGCTGATACATACAAACTTCTCGGTGTACGTACACTGATAGATATACACTCTCAGGTGTACGTACACTGATAGATACACACTTCTCGGTGTACGTACACTGATAGATACACACTTCTCGGTGTACGTACACTGACAGATACACACTTCTCGGTGTACGTTCACTAATACATACACACTTCTCGTTGTACTTACACTGATAGATACACACTTCAATGTGTACGTACGCTGATAGATACACACTTCTCGGTGCACGTACACTGATTGATACACACTTCTCGGTGTACGTACACTGATAGATACAAACTTCTCGGTGCACGTACACTGATTGATACACACTTCTCGGTGTACGTACACTGATAGATACACACTTCTCGGTGCACGTACATTGATTTATACACACTTCTCGGTGTACGTACACTGAGTGATACACACTTCTCGGTGTACGTACACTGACAGATACACGCTTGTTGGTGTACATACACTGATAAATACACACTTCTCGGTGTACGTACACTGATAGATACACACTTCTCTGTGTACGTACACTGATAGATACACACTTTTCGGTGTACATACACTGATAGATACACATTTTTCCGTGTACGTACGCTCGTAGATACACTCTTCTCGGTGTACGTAAACCGGTAGATGCACACTCCTCGGAGTACATGAACTGATAGATACACACTTCTCGGTGTACGTACACTGATAGATACACACTTCTCGGTGTACGTACACTGACAGATTCACACTTACCGGTGTGCATATAGGATTATTATGTCAAAGTCAATATTGATGTTCTGATTTCGTTGGTGCGTTGTGTACAGTAATGGCACTGCAAGTGATGGTGTTGTGTACAGTAATGGCACTGCAAGTGATGGTGTTGTGTGCAGTAATGGCACTGCAAGTGGTGGTGTTGTGTGCAGTAATGGCACTGCAAGTGATAGTGTTGTGTACAGTAATGGCACTGCAAGTGATGGTGTTGTGTGCAGTAATGGCACTGCAAGTGATAGTGTTGTGTATAGTAATGTCACTGCAAGTGATAGTGTTGTGTATAGTAATGTCACTGCAAGTGATAGTGTTGTGTATAGTAATGTCACTGCAAGTGATAGTATTGTGTATAGTAATGTCACTGCAAGTGATATTGTTGGGTACAGTAACGGCAGTGCAAGTGATAGTGTTGTGTGCAGTAATGGCACTGCAAGTGATAGTGTTGTGTACAGTAATGGCACTGCAAGTGATAGTGTTGTGTACAGTAATGGCACTGCAAGTGATAGTGTTGTGTACAGTAATGGCACTGCAAGTGATAGTGTTGTGTGCAGTAATGGCACTGCAAGTGATAGTGTTGTGTACAGTAATGGCACTGCAAGTGATAGTGTTGTGTACAGTAATGGCACTGCAAGCGAAGGTGATGTGTAAAGTAATCCCACTGCAAGTGATGGTGTTGTGTGCAGTAATGGCACTGTAAGTGATAATGTTTCGTGCAGTAATGGCACTGCCAGTGATGGTGTTGTGTACAGTAATGGCACTGCAAGTGATGGTGTTGTGTACAGTAATGGCACTGTAAGTGATGGTGTTGAGTTCAGTAATGGCACTGTAAGTGATAGTGTTGTGTACAGTAATAGCACTGCAAGTGACAGTGTTTTGTGCAGTAATGGCACTGCAAGTGATAGTGTTTTGCGCAGTAATGGCACTGCAAGTGATAGTGTTTTGTGCAGTAATGGCACTGTAAGTGACAGTGTTTCGTGCAGTAATGGCACTGCAAGTGATTGTGTTATGTACAGTAATGGCACTGCAAGTGATGGTGTTGTGTGCAGTAATGGCACTGTAAGTGATGGTGTTGTGCACAGCAATGGCACTGCAAGTGATGGTGTTTTGTGCAGTAATGGCACTGCAAGTGATAGTGTTGTGAACAGTAATGCACTGCAAGTGATAGTGTTTTGTGCAGTAATGGCACTGCAAGTGATAGTGTTGTGTACAGTAATGGCACTGCAAGTGATAGTGTTTTGCGCAGTAATGACACTGCAAGTGATGGAGATGTGTACAGTAATGGCACTGTAAATGTTGGCGTTGTGTGCAGTAATGGCACTGCAAGTGATAGTGTTGTGTGCAGTAATGGCACTGCAAATGATAGTGTTGTGTACAGTAATGGCACTACAAATGATAGTGTTCTGTACAGTAATGGCACTGCTAGTGATAGTGTTGTGTACAGTAACGGCACTGCAAGTAATAGTGTGTGCAGTAATGGCACTGCAAGTGATAGTGTTGTGTTCAGTAATGGCACTGCAAGTGATAGTGTTGTGTGCAGTAATGGCACTGCAATTGATAGTGTTGTGTGCAGTAATGGCACTGCAAATGGTGTTGAGTACAGTAAAGGCACTGCAACTTATGGTGTTGTGTACAGTAATGGCACTGCAAGTGATAGTGCTTTGCGCAGTAATGGCACTGCAAGTGATAGTGTTTTGAGCAGTAATGGCACTGCAAGTGATAGTGTTTTGAGCAGTAATGGCACTGCAAGTGATAGTGTTTTGTGCACTAATGGCACTGCAAGTCATAGTGTTTTGTGCAGTAATGGCATTGCAAGTGATAGTGTTTTGTGCAGTATTGGCACTGCAAGTGATAGTTTAGTGTGCAGTAATGGCACTGCAAGTGATCGTGTTATGTTCAGTAATGGCGCCGTAGGTGATGGTGTTGAGTACAGTAATGTCACTGTAAGTGATGGTGTTGTGTACAGTAATGGCACTGCAAGTGATGGTGTTGTGTTCAGTAATGGCACTG
>NC_091304.1:23322469-23327469 GCF_038502225.1 Cherax quadricarinatus
ATGATGATTAATCTTAGAGTTATTAGGATGGCAAACAATTCAATTTGCAGTGTAGACGCACAGTTGTTAATACTTATATCTAACTCAACATAGTTATTATCATTATTATCTAGGTAGGCGGCAACAAGAGCATCAGCAGCTCTGTCAGTAGACTCCTGTTTAGATCCATCAGTGTAGACAACTTGTGATAAATTATTACTACCAGCCAGGCGAGAAATTTCTTCTTCAGCAGTTATCTTTGCAAGTGATTTCAGGAAAGCATTACCAGTGATGAGCTTCTTGCGAGGGGCTTGCAGGTATGTGATATTAAATGAACACATCTTTCATGGAGGGGTGAAATCCTCTTGTTGTTTGTAATGATACAGTTCGTACAAGTTATATAATTTAATATAACTGCATGTTTTCACAACCCATTTAGATATATGTGTATTTACTTCTGGACATTTAGTAAGATTTGTAGTGACAGTGTCTGGTTCATTTCTTAACATTCTGATAACAAATACAGTATTAATCGCAATTAACCTATCACTGATATGAGGAACCCCAAGCTCCTTCCTCATATTAAAAACGTTGGTAGATTTATGATGGCCAAGAATAATTCTGAGGGCTTCATTTTACATTAGCCTCAAGGGCAAAAGAGAATCTTCTTTAGCTAATATTAACATGGGCGCAGCATAATCAATTAGAGATCTAATATAGGCTATGTATATCATTTTCACTATTCTCACATTAGCACCGTCGTTGGGGTTGTAGCCAGCAATACCTTTGAGAGCATTTAGCCTCTCTTTGCATAGCTTAATTAGTTGTGTTATGGTGGATTTATTGAAGGGTAGGTCTACACCCAGACATCTGAGGGTAATTCATCCGGGTACAGCAGCATTTCTAAGCTGACTTAGAGTTTTCTCACGCATGGAATCTTCACCGCCTCGTTGGAAGGGCCACGCACTCACGAAATCGGCATGTATCTTTAAATGAAATGAGTGTCTGCCACCGTAATTCAGTTTTGCTTTCATCTCTCCCATCTTTGATTTATTCTCTCTCTCCCTCCCTCCCCCCCTCTCTCTCTCTCTCTTTCTCTCTCTCTCTCTCTCCCTCTCTCTCTCTCTCTCTCTCTCTCTCTCTCTCTCTCTCTCTCTCTCTCTCTCTCTCTCTCTCTCTCGCTCTCTCTCTCTCTCTCTCTCTCTTTCTCTCTCTCTCCTGTTCCCGCTGTATCCGTCTCCCAACGCTGCTCCCCACGAGCATCCTGTCTCATATGTCCCCTTTAACCTCCCTCCATCCCATCTCCCCACCCCTTTCCTCGCTTCTCCTCCTCCCTCCTCTCCCTCCCCACTTCTTCTCCTCTCCGCCACCCTTCTCCACTCCCTCTCCTCTTCACCCTTTCCTCTCCTCTTAACCTCCCCACTTCCATCCCTCTCCTCCACTCTCGTCTGCGCCAGAGGACAGTAATTACAATTCCCAGGAATCTACTGGAAAATTTACGACATATCAGATGCGTCTCATACCTATACTCGCCTCGTCTGACCACAGTTATATGACCTGCCTCATGGCTTCAATACACTGATCTCTACATAATAATAATAATAATAATAATAATAATAATAATAATAATAATAATAATAATAATAATAATAATAATGTGAAGCGTGGGTGATGAATGTTGCAGCGAGGAGAAGGCTGGAGGCAGTGGAGATGTCATGTCTGAGGGCAATGTGTGGTGTGAATATAATGCAGAGAATTCGTAGTTTGGAAGTTAGGAGGAGGTGTGGGATTACCAAAACTGTTGTCCAGAGGGCTGAGGAAGAGTTGTTGAGGTGGTTCGGACATGTAGACAGAATGGAACGAAACAGAATGACTTGGAGAGTGTATAAATCTGTAGTGGAGGGAAGGCGGGGTAGGGGTCGGCCTAGGAATGTTTGGAGGGAGGAGGTAAAGGAGGTTTTGTGTGCAAGAGGCTTGTTCTTCCAGCAAGCGTTCGTGAGCGTATTTGATAGGAGTGAATGGAGACGAATGGTTTTTAATACTTGACGTGCTGTTGGAGTGTGAGCAAAGTAACATTTATGAAGGGGTTCAGGGAAACCGGCAGGCCGGACTTGAGTCCTGGAGATGGGAAGTACAGTGCCTGCACTCTGAAGGAGGTGTGTTAATATTGCAGTTTTATAACGGTAGTGTAAAGCACCCTTCTGGCAAGACAGTGATGGAGTGAATGATGATGAAAGTTTTGCTTTTTCGGGCCACCCTGCCTTGGTGGGAATCGGCCAGTGTGATAATAAAATAAAGTAAAATAAATAATATTAATATTTATATTAATAAAAATAACATTTTTTATAATAATACTAATAATATTATTATTATTATTATTATTATTATTAAGAAGAAGAAGAAGAAGAAGAAGAAGAAGAAATAGAAGAATTAGGTTAGGAAATAGGTAAAGTCAGGCCAACTTATTGGTATCCTGAAGATGAGAACTTGTGGTTGTGTACTGAGAGCATTTACCAGTGTGCTCAGGAAGGTAGACAAAACACACACACACACACACACACACACACACACACACACACACACACACACACGCACATATACACACAAACACACACACACACATACACACACACACACACATACACACACACACACACCCCAACAGCAACCACCCATAGTTCCTTATCAGGTCTCCCACTTCCCCAACCCCAATATACCCCCCAGACCACAGTCTTAGAAAAGAAGTTGAAGGTGTGGTATACAAATGCAGATGGAATAACAAATAAGTGTGAGGAGTGGCATGAAAGAATCAAGGAGACATCCCCAGACATAATAGCACTCACAGAAACAAAACTCACCAGAATAATAACAGATGCAGTGTTTCCACACGGATATCAAATCCTCAGGAAAGACAGAGGGAGAAGAGAGGGAGGAGGAGTTGCACTGCTCATTAATTACCAGTGGGGTTTTGAGAAAATGGAAGGAATGGATGGCATGGGCGAAAGGGACTGCTTAGTAGGAACAGTTCAGTCTGAGGGACATAAGGTGATAATTGCAGTAATGTACAACCCACCACAGAACTGCAGGAGGCCAAGAGAAGAATACGATGAGAGCAACAGAGCAATGATCGACAAACTAGCCGAGGTGGCCAGAAGAGCACACATGAGGGTAGCAAAGTTACCAGTTATGGGTGATTTCAATCACAAGGAGATTGACTGGGAAAACCTGGAGCCCCATGGGGGTCCCGAAACATGGAGAGTCAAGATGATGGATGTGGTGCTGGAAAACCTCATGCATCAACATGTTAGAGACACTACCAGAGAGAGAGGTGAGGATGATCCAGCAAGACTGGACCTTGTATTCACCTTGAGTAGTTCGGACATCGAGGATATCATGTATGAAAGGGCCCCAGGAGCTAGTGATCATGAGGTTCTGTGCTTTGACTACATAGTTGAACTTCAAGTGGAGAGAGTAGAAGGAATAGGATGGGAAAACCAAACTACAAAAGAGGGAACTACTCAGGAATGAGGAACTTCCTGCAAGACATTCAGTGGGAGAGGGAACTTACAGAAAAAACAGTACAAGAAATGATGGACTATGTGGCAACAAAATGCAAGGAGGCAGATGAGAGGTTTGTTCCCAAGGGAAACAGAAATAATGGGAAGAACAGAATGAGTCCTTGGTTCACCCAAAGGTGTAGGGAGGCAAAAACTAGGTGTACCACCAGGTAATCAGACTGGGAAGGGTGATGGGGAGCTCACAAGAAACGACCGAGAGGTATGTGAGGAGTTCAACACGAGATTTAAAGAAGTATTTACAGTGGAAACCAGTAGGACTCCAGGAAATCAGAACAGGGGGGTACACCAACAAGTGCTGGATGAGGTACACATAACCAAGGAGGAGGTGAAGAAGCTGCTATGTGAACTTTACACCTCAAAGGCGGTGGGACCAGACAACATCTCTCAGTGGGTACTTAGAAAGGGAGCAGAGATGCTGTGTGTGCCATTAACAAAGATCTTCAATACATCCATTGAAAGTGGGCAACTCCCTGAGGTATGGAAGATGGCAAATGTAGTTCCAATTTTTTAAAAAGGGACACAGACATGAGACACTAAACTACAGACCTGTATCACTAACGTGTATAGTATGCAAAGTAATGGAGAAGATCATCAGGAAGAGAGTGGTGAAGCACCTGGAAAGAAACAAGTGTATAATTGACAACCAGCACGGTTTCAGGGAAGGAAAAATCCTGTGTCACAAACCTACTGGAGTTTTATGACAAGGTGACAGAAGTAAGACAAGAGAGAGAGGGGTGGATCGACTGCATTTTTTTTGGACTGCAAGAAGGCCTTCGACACAGTTCCTCACAAGAGGTTACTGCAAAAGCTAGAGGATCAGGCACACATAACAGGAAAGGCACTGCAATGGATAAGAGAATACCTGACAGGGAGGCAACAACGAGTCATGGTGCGTGACGAGGTGTCAGAGTGGGCGCCTGTGACAAGCGGGGTTCCACAGGGGTCAGTCCTAGGAGCTGTGCTGTTTTTGGAATATGTGAGTGGCATAACGGAAGGGATAGACTCAGAAGTGTCCTTGTTTGCAGATGATGTGAAGTTAATGAGAAGAATCAAATCGGACGAGGATCAGGCAGGACTACAAAGAGACCTGGACAGGCTACAAGCCTGGTCCAGCAACTGGCTCCTTGAGTTTAACCCCGCCAAATGCAAAGTCATGAAGATTGGGGAAGGGCAAAGAAGACTGCAGACACAATATAGTTTAGATGGCCAAAGTCTGCAAACCTCACTCAAGGAAAAAGATCTGGGGGTGAGTATAACAACGAGCATATCTCCTGAGGCGCACATCAATCAGATAACTGCTGCAGCATTCGGGCGCCTGGCAAACCTACGGATAGCGTTCCGATACCTCAGTAAGGATTCGTTCAAGACTCTGTATACCATTTACGTCAGGCCCATACTGGATATGCAGCACCAGTTTGGAATCCACACCTAGTCAAGCACGTC
>NC_091304.1:23329969-23338014 GCF_038502225.1 Cherax quadricarinatus
ACAGGAACCAGAGTCACAGACGAGGAAGGGCAATGGGAGAAGGAAAGGGCAAAAATCAGTGTTTATCCATGGGCTTCGGAAGAGAGAGAGGAAACGACACACACTGTAATACGGCAGGAAGAAAAAAAGAAGATTGAGAAAATCATCACGGAAATAGGGGGAAAAGACATGGACGAGATTGTAAATTTTCAGAGAATAGGGGGGTACTTGAAGGGGAGAAACCGACCAATCAAGCTGATTCTCAGGACAGAAACAGTGCGGAACAGGATCCTCCAAGAGAAACCACGGTTGAAATACTCGGAAGACTACAAGAAGGTGTTCCTAGACAGAGACAGAACACAAACAGAGCGACAGCAGCTGAGGGAGAGGACAAAAAAGCAAAAGGAGCTAGGAAAGGAGACAAGGATGGAACCAGCAGAGGTCAGTCAGAGCAGAACAGAGAAGCAAGGGCAAGCTCACACACAACTATCCTCAGAACCCCACAACCTATCACACCATCCCAACACACACTACAATCCATACCCACAGCTTCCACCCAACCCCCAACTATAGATTCCCACAGTATGCTACCAGGTCGCCCACCCCCACAGGCCCCCCAAACCACAATGTTGGGAAGGAAACTGAAGGTATGGTACACAAACGCTGATGGAATAACAAACAAGTGGGAGGAGTGGCACGAAAGAATCAAAGAGGCATCACCGGACATCATAGCTGTCACAGAAAACAAGCTTACAGGTATGATAACAGATGCCATCTTTCCAATGGGATACCAGATCTTGAGGAAAGACAGAAGGAACAGGGGGGGTGGAGGAGTGGCACTGCTGATCAAAACCCAATGGAATTTTGATGAGCTGGAGAGAAGAGACAGCGGAGAAGAAAGTGATTACATAGCGGGAATGCTTCACTCTGGAGGTCCCAAGGTGGTAATTGCAGTGATGTATAACCCACCACAGAACAGAAGGAGGCCAGGGCAAGAGTATGACGAGAGCAATAGAGCGATGGTTGACACACTGGCTGCAGTGGCCAGAAGAGCTCATGCATGTAGGGCAAAGCTTCTGATCATGGGTGACTTTAACCACAAGGAGATCGACTGGGAGAACTTGGAGCCACATGGGGGCCAAGATACATGGAGGGCTAAGATGATGGAGGTAGTACTGGAAAACTTCATGTACCAACACGTAAGGGACACTACAAGAGAGAGAGGAGAGGATGAACCAGCAAGACTGGACTTAGTATTCACCTTGAGTAGTGCAGATATTGAGGACATCACATATGAAAGACTCCTTGGGGCCAGTGATCATGTGGTTTTGAGCTTCGAATACACAGTAGAGCTACAAGTGGAGGGGGAAGCAGGAAGGCCAGGGCGAATGACGCCAAACTACAAGTAAGGGGACTACACGGGAATGAGGAACTTCCTGAACGAGGTTCAGTGAGACAGAGAACTGGCAGGGAAGCCAGTTAATGAGATGATGGAATATGTAGCAACAATGTGCAAGGAGGCTGAGGAGAGGTTTGTACTCAAGGGAAACAGGAATAATGAAAAAGCCAGGATAAGCCCATGGTTCACCCAAAGGTGCAGGGAGGCAAAAACCAAGTGTGCTAAGGAATGGAAGAAATATAGAAGGCAAAGGACCCAGGAGAATAAGGAGAGCAGTTGTAGAGCCAGAGAAGAATATGCACAGATAAGAAGGGAGGCCCAACGACTATACGAAAATGACATAGCAGCGAAAGCCAAATCTGACCCGAAACTGTTATACAGCCACATCAGGAAGAAAACAACAGTCAAGGACCAGGTAATCAGGCTAAGGAAGGAAGGAGGAGAGACAACAAGAAATGACCGTGAAGAATGTGAGGAACTCAACAAGAGATTCAAAGAAGTGTTCACAGAGGAGACAGAAGGAGCTCCAGAAAAACGGAGAGGAGGGGCACACCACCAAGTGCTGGACACAGTACAAACAACTGAGAAAGAAGTGTAGAGGCTTCTGAGTGAGCTAGATACCTCAAAGACAATGGGACCAGATAACATCTCTCCATGGGTCCTGAGAGAGGGAGCAGAGGCGCTATGTGTACCCCTAACAACAATATTCAATACATCTATCGAAACAGGGAGATTGCCTGAGGCATGGAAGACAGCAAATGTAGTCCTAATCTTTAAAAAAGGAGACAAACATGGAGCACTAGACTACAGACCAGTGTCACTGACATGTATAGTATGCAAAGTCATGGAGAAGATTGTCAGGAGAAGAGTGGTGGAACACCTAGAAAGAAATGATCTCATCAACAGCAGCCAACATGGTTTCAGGGATGGGATATCCTGTGTCACAAACCTACTGGAGTTCTATGACATGGTGAAAGCAGTAAGACAAGAGAGTGAGGGGTGGGTGGATTGCATTTTCTTGGACTGCAAGAAGGCGTTTGACACAGTACCACACAAGAGATTAGTGCAAAAACTGGAGGACAAAGCAGGGATAACAGGGAAGGCACTACAATGGATCAGGAAATACTTGTCAGGAAGAAAGCAGCGAGTAATGGTACGTGGCGAGGTGTCAGAGTGGGCACCTGTGACCAGCGGGGTCCCACAGGGGTCAGTCCTAGGACCAGTGCTGTTTCTGGTATTTGTGAACGACATGACGGAAGGAATAGACTCCGAGGTGTCCCTGTTTGCAGATTACGTGAAGTTGATGAGAAGAATTCATTCGATCGAAGACCAGGCAGAACTACAAAGGGATCTGGACAGGCTGCAGACCTGGTCCAGCAATTGGCTCCTGGAGTTCAATCCCACCAAGTGCAAAGTCATGAAGATTGGGGAAGGGCAAAGAAGACCGCAGACGGAGTACAGTCTAGGGGGCCAGAGACTACAAACATCACTCAAGGAAAAAGATCTTGGGGTGAGTATAACACCAGACACATCTCCTGAAGCACACATCAACCAAATAACTGCTGCAGCATATGGGCGCATGGCGAACCTCAGAACAGCATTCCGACATCTTAATAAGGAATCGTTCAGGACTCTGTACACCGTGTACGTTAGGCCCATATTGGAGTATGCAGCACCAGTTTGGAACCCACACCTAGCCAAGCACGTGAAGAAACTAGAGAAAGTGCAAAGGTTTGCAACAAGACTAGTCCCAGAGCTAAGAGGTATGTCCTACGAGGAGAGGTTAAGGGAAATCAACCTGACGACACTGGAGGACAGGAGAGATAGGGGGGAACATGATAACGACTTACAAAATACTGAGAGGAATTGACAAGGTGGACAAAGACAGGATGTTCCAGAGACTGGACACAGCAACAAGGGGACACAGTTGGAAGTTGAAGACACAGATGAATCACATGGATGTTAGGAAGTATTTCTTCAGCCACAGAGTAGTCAGGAAATGGAATAGTTTGGGAAGCGATGTTGTGGAGGCAGGATCCATACATAGATTTAAGCATAGGTACGACAAAGCTCACGGTTCAGGGAGAGTGACCTAGTAGCGACCAGTGAAGAGGCGGGGCCAGGAGCTTGGACTCGACCCCTGCAACCTCAACTAGGTGAGAACTAGGTGAGTACACACACACGCGCACACACACACACACACACACACACACTCACACACACACACACACACGCGCGCGCACACACACACACACACACACACACACACACACACACACACACACACACGCAAACACACACACACACACACGCACGCACATAGTTAGGAAGTATTTCTTCAGCCACAGAGTAGTCAGTAAGTGGAATAGTTTGGGAAGCGATGTAGTGGAGGCAGGATCCATACATAGCTTTAAGCAGAGGTATGATAAAGCTCACGGCTCAGGGAGAGTGACCTAGTAGCGATCAGTGAAGAGGCGGGGCCAGGAGCTCGGACTCGACCCCCGCAACCTCAACTAGGTGAGTACAACTAGGTTAGTACACACACACAGACACGCACACGCACACACACATACACACACACACACACACACACACACACACACACACACACACACACACACACACACACACACACATATACACACACACACACCAGATAACTGCTGCAGCATATGGGCGACTGGAAACCTGAGAATAGCCTTCCGATACCTTAGTAAGGAATCGTTCAAGACACTGTACACTGTGTACGTCAGGCCCATATTGGAGTATGCAGCACCAGTTTGGAACCCACACTTGATCAAGCACTTCAAGAAATTAGAGAAAGTGCAAAGGTTTGCGACAAGATTAGTTCCAGAGCTAAGGGGAATGTCCTATAAAGAAAGGTTAAAGGAAATCGGCCTCACGACACTGGAGGACAGGAGGGTCAGGGAAGACATGATAACGACATACAAAATACTGCGTAGAATAGACAAGGTGGACAGAGAAAGGATGTTCCAGAGAGGGAACACAGAAACAAGGGGCCACAATTGGAAGTTGAAGACCCATATGAGTCAAAGGGATGTTAGAAAGTATTTCTTCAATCATAGTCATTAAGTGGAATAGCCTAGCAAATGAGGTAGTGGAGGCAGGAACCATACATAGCTTTAAGATGAGGTATGATAAAGCTCATAGAGCAGGGAGAGAGAGGACCTAGTAGCACTCGGTGAAGAGGCGGGGCCAGGAGCTGAGTCTTGGCCCCTGCAACCACAATTAGTTGAGTACAATTAGGTAAGTACACACATACACACAGACCTCCACTACAGTGTCGAATGGTCTAGTGTTCAGAGCACAGGTGACTGGACCTGAAGATAAGTACTAATTCTGGTTTGTGTCACCACCGAATGTATAAATCCTTCAATCCTTATGTATAAATCCTTCCATCTCACTTAAGCTTGTAAGGTTGTGGTGAGCTGTGTACCACACTGTGTGTGTCTCAAGTGAAGGTGGGTACATGATGTGGATTCAAGTGGTCTAATGGGTTACCACACTCTGAGTCCCTCTGGTAAAGTTAAGAACATAAGAACATAAGAACGAAGGAACACTGCAGAAGGCCTACTGGCCCATGCGAGGCAGGTCCAAGTCCCTACCGGCTTAAGCCAATGCACCCAACCTAGTCAGGTCAGGTCACATTGACTTAAGGGAGGAACACGGCAACCGACCTGTTAGCACAAGCTATCAGGTCTAACTCACACCCACCCACATCTACTCATGTATTTATCCAACCTATTTTTAAAGCTACACAACGTTCTGGCCTCTATAACGGTACTTGGGAGTTTGTTCCACTCATCCACAACTCTATTACCAAACCAGTACTTTCCTATATCCCTCCTGAATCTGAATTTTTCCAACTTAAAACCATTGCTGCGAGTCCTGTCTAGGCTAGATATTTTCAGCACACTATTTACATCCCCTTTATTTATTCCTGTCTTCCACTTATAAACCTCAATCATATCCCCCCTAATTCTACGTCTTTCTAGAGAGTGCAGTTTCAGGGCCCTTAGTCTATCCTCATAGGGAAGGTTTCTGATACATGGGATCATCTTTGTCATCCTCCTTTGTACATTTTCCAGAGAATTTATATCCATTCTGTAATACGGTGACCAAAACTGTGCAGCATAATCTAAATGAGGCCTAACCAAGGATGTATAGAGTTGAAGAACAACCTGAGGACTCCTATTATTTATGCTTCTTGATATGAAGCCAAGGATTCTATTAGCTTTATTGCGAACACTTATGCACTGTTGTCTTGGTTTCAGATTACTGCTAACCAGAACTCCTAAATCTTTTTCGCAATCCGTAATATTAAGATCTACATTATTTAGTTTATATGTGGCATGGTTATTGTCCTGTCCAACATTTAGAACTTTGCATTTGTCTATATTAAACTGCATCTGCCACTTCTCCGACCACTGCATCAGTCTATTCAAATCTTCCTGGAGTGCTCGAATGTCCTCGTCAGAATGAATTCGACGGCCTATTTTGGTGTCATCGGCAAACTTGCCGATGTCGCTCTTTATGCCCTCATCTATGTCGTTTATGTAGATTGTGAACAGCAGGGGGCCCAACACTGACCCCTGTGGAACACCGCTCGTGACGCTTCCCCACTCTGATTTCTCCCCATTTATGCAAACTCTCTGCTGCCTATTTGTCAACCATGCCTCTATCCAGGAAAAAATTTCTCCTCCTATTCCATGTGCTTTAATTTTCCTCAATAGTCTCTGATGTGGGACCCTGTCAAAAGCCTTACTGAAGTCCATATACACAATATCATATTCATTACCATGATCTACCTCCTCAAATACCTTAGTGAAAAAAGTTAATAAATTCGTAAGGCAGGAACGCCCCTTTGTAAAACCATGCTGAGATTCGTTGATTAATTTATGCTTTTCAAGGTGGCTACGAACTGCCTCGGCAATTATTGATTCCATAAATTTTCCCACTATGGAGGTTAGGCTTATTGGTCTATAGTTCGAAGCTAAGGACCTGTCACCTGTTTTGAAAATAGGTATCACATTTGCCATTTTCCACTTATCTGGCACCATGCCAGTTTGTAGTGATATGTTGAAAAGATTAGCCAAAGGTGTGCTAAGCTCCTCTTTACATTCCTTTAGAACCCTTGCATACAGTTCATCAGGGCCTGGGGATTTGTTAGGTTTTAATTTATCTATTTGCCTAAGGACCATGTCACTTGTGACCCTAATAGTGCACAGTTTATTATCGTCCTGTTCTACATAATTTATCATTACTGGAATATCGCTGGTATCCTCCTGTGTAAAAACTGAGAGGAAGTATGTGTTAAAAATTCTACACATTTCCTTATCACTGTCAGTGAGCTGACCCGAGGAACTTTTGAGTGGGCCTATCTTGTCCCTGATCTTACTTCTGTATACCTGAAAGAATCCTTTTGGGTTAGTCTTCGATTCTCTTGCAACTTTAACCTCATAATCTCTTTTTGCTTTTCTAATTCCCTTTTTTATTTCTCTCTTTAACTGAATATATCGATTTCTTAATTGCCCCTCTCCTCTTTTGATTTGCCTATATATGCCTCTCTTTTGACCAATCAGATATTTTAATCTATTGTTCATCCATTTAGGATCATTTTTGTTTGATCTGATTTCCCTATTTGGAACATAATTTGACTGAGCAGCTAGAACTATGCCCTGGAAAGCATCATATCGGCAACCATCACCACCTACCTGACCCCTAGTCAGGTCATTCCAGTTCAGCCCACCTAAGTAATTTTTCAGTCCTATGAAATCAGCCAAGCGAAAGTCAGGGACGGAGACTTGATTGCCATTATTAGGGGAATTCCATGATATGTTAAAACTGAGTGATTTGTGATCACTCTCCCCAAGCTCATCATTAACCTCAAGATTATTAATTAGTGTTTCCCTACTGGCAAGAACCAAGTCAAGGAGGTTATTTCCCCTAGTTGGCTCTGTCACAAACTGTTTTAAAAAACAATCCTGGATCGTATCAAGAAAGTCACCCGACTCTAAATTTCCTGTCAAATTGCTCCAGTCAATCTGTCTATAGTTGAAATCTCCCATTAGCACAACATTTTCGTATGTAGATGCCTTACGAATTTCGTCCCATAGAAGTTTACTGCACTCCCTATCAAGATTTGGGGCCCTGTAAATCACACCCAAAATTAGTTTTTCTCGGCCCTCGAGAAGCTGTAACCAAACAGATTCAGTGGCTGACGCTTCTAATTTAATATCTTGTCTAACACAACAATTTAAATTGTCTCTGACATACATCGCTACTCCACCACCTTTCCTGTTGACCCTGTCAGTGTGGAATAATTTATAGCCTTGTATGTGACATTCAGAGGGCATCTCTCTATCTTTCAGATTGAGCCAGGTCTCTGTTATAGCAATAATATCTATGTTTCCTGCACTTGCAATTAATCTTAGCTCATCTATCTTATTTCTAACACTCCTGCTATTAGTATAGTAAACCTTAAGGGAGCTAGTCCCTTGCTGCCCTCTGCTGTCCCCCTTTGTTTGCTGACCTGTTCTATTGTCTTTATTTATAACTTCATGCTGAATGCCTTTTATACATTTACTGTTTCCAACCCTAGTGTTGCAACCTGCTTGTTTCCCACACACACCCATACCTCTATCTT
>NC_091304.1:23338114-23350614 GCF_038502225.1 Cherax quadricarinatus
CTCCCCTAATCCTCCTGTCCCCCAGTGTCGTCAGGCCGATGTCCCTTAACCTTTCTTCGTAGGACAATCCACTTAGCTCTGGGACTAGTCTTATTGCAAGCTTTTGCGCATTCTATAACTTCTTGACGTGCTTGACCAGGTGTGGATTCCAAACTGGTGCTACATACTCCAATATGGGCCTGACGTACATTGTGTATCTTAACGCTATTCTTAGGTTTGCCAGCCGCCCATATGCTGCAGCAGTTATCTGGTTGATGTACGCCTCAGGAGATGTGCTCGGTATTATATTCGCCTCAAGATCCTTTTTCTTGAGTGAGGTTTGCAGTCTTTGGCTACCTACACTCTGCCTGCTGTCTTCTTTGCCCTTCCCCGATCTTCATGTCTTTGTATTTGGCGGGGTTAAATTCAAGGAGCCAGTTGCTGGACCAGGCTTTAAGCCTGTCCAAGTCTCTTTGTAGTCCTGCCTTATCCTCATTCTATTTATTTCTCCTCTTTAACTTCACATCATCTGTTAACAGGGACACTTCTGAGTGTATCCCTTCTGTCATGTCATTCACAAATACCAAAAAACAGCACAGGTCCTAGGACTGACCCCTGTGGAAACCCGCTCATCACAGGAGCCCACTCTGAAACATCATCACGTACCATGACTCGCTGTTGCCACCCTGTCAGGTATTCTCTGATCCATTGAAGTGTGTTTCCTGTTATGGGTGCCTGATCCTCTAGCTTTTTGCATTAACCTCTTGTGAGGAACTGTGTCGAAGGCCTTCTTGCAGTCCATGAAAATGCAATCTATTCACCCCTTTCTCTCCTGTCTTACTTCCGTTATCTTGTCATAAAACTCAAGAAGGTTACTGACGCAGGATTTTCCTTCCCTGAAACCGTGCTGGCTGTCGTTTATAGCTTGTGTCTTTCTAGATGCTCCACCACTCTCCTCCTGATAATCATCTCCATGACTTTGCATAATATACACTTCAGTGACACAGGTCTGTAGTTTAATGCCTCGTGTCTGTCTCCTTTCTTAAAAATTGGGACTACATTTGCCATCTTCCATACCTCAGGTAGTTTTACAGTTTCAATGGATGTGTTGAAGATTTTTGTTACTGGCATGCACGGCTTCTCTGCTCCCTCTCTAAGGACCCACGGTGAGATGTCCAGTCCCACCACCTTTGACTTATCAAGTTTCCATAGCAGTTTCTGCACCTCCTCCTCGGTTGTGTGTATTTCATCCAGCAATTGTTGGTGTATCTCCTGGAGTCCTTCCTGTCTCCACTGTAAATACTTCTTTAAATCTCATGTTAAGCTCCTCACGTACTTCTTGGACGTTTCTTGTGAACTCCCCACCTTCCTTACTCAGCCTGATTACCTGGTCCTTGACTGATGAGGCTATACAACGGCTTCGGGTCACACTTGACTCTCGATGTTATGTCATTTTCGTATTGTTGCTGAGCCTCCCTTCTTATCTGTGCATATTCGTTTCTGCCTCTTTGGCTAATCTCAATTTCCCTGGGTCCTTTGTCTTCTGTACTTTTTCCATTCTCTGTACTTTTTCCATTCTCTAATTTGGCTTCTTCCATCATATTCCTGCTATCCTCTCCAATTGTAGCTCAAGCATGTATTCAAAGCACAGAACCACATGATCACTAGCTCAAAGGGGACTTTCATATGTGATATCCTCGATGTCCGAACTACTCAAGGTGAATACTAGGTCTAGTCTTGCTGGGTCATCCTCATCTCTCTCTCTGGTAGTGTCTCTAATATATTGATACATAAGGTTTTCCAGTACCATATCCATCATCATGACTCTTCATGTTTCAGGTACTCCATGGGGCTCCAAGTTTTCCCAGTCAATCTCCTCGTGATTGAAATCACCCATAACTAGTAACTTTGCTCTACTCATGTGAGCTCTTCTGGCCACCTCTGCTAGTGTGTCTACCAATCTTCTATTGCTCTCTTTGTATTCTTCTCTTGGTCTCCTGCAGTTCTGTGGCGGGTTGTACATCACTGCTATTACCACCTGATTGCCCCCAGAGTAGATTGTACCTACTATGTAGTTCCTTTAGCTCATTGCATCCATTCCTTCCATTTCCTCAAATCTCCACCGGTTTTTGATGAGCAGTACATCTCTTCCTCCCCCTCTGCTTCCTTCTTTCCTCGGGATTCGATATCCGGGTGGAGAGATTGCATCTGTTAACATCCTGGTGAGTTTCGTTTTTTTGAGTGCTATTGTGTCTGGGGATGTCTCCTTGATTCTTTCATGCCACTCCTCACATTTATTTGTTATTCCGTCTGCATTTGAATATCAAACCTTCAACTTCTTTTCTAAAACTGTGGTCTGGGGGTTACATTGGGGCTGAGGAAGCGGGAGACCTGGTGAGGAACTATGGGCAGTTGCTGTGAAGATGGATTCTGTAATGACGTGGGTGGGGGCATTGAGCATGGCATGTGTGTTTTGGGTTAGAATGTTTGGTTGCATTGGGGTTGTCCTCGTTGGGGGACTTCTGTAGGTGGTTGTGAGGGAAGTTGTATTTGATCTTCCTCCTGAGTCTGGGTTCTCCTATCCATCTCCATCTTTGCCTCTCTTTCCTCCTTTCATCTTTGTACCCTCTTTTTCAGTTTCTGCCTTTCAACTCGTGTTCTGTCGCGGTCGAGATGCACCCTCCAGTACACCATATCCCTTAGTCTTGCTTTCTCCTGCAGAATCCTGTTTCGAGCCGATTTTGCGTTGAAAATCACTTTAACTGGCCGGTTTCTTCGTCTTGCAAACCCCCCTATTCTTAGAAAATTTGCCAGCTGGATCATGTTGCTGTTGCTTTCATGATGCTTTCAATAGCTTTTTCCTCCCCTTGTTTTCTTGTTTCGTAAGTTTCCCCTTCAACTTCCTGGAACCCATAAATAAAGACTGATCTCTCTCTTTAATTCTCTCACTGAATATCCCAATGTATCCCCTGATTCGATTTAGTTACCTCGATTGCAGGTTTCCTTTTTTTAATCTCTTCATTATCTGTTGTCCCTGGGCCCAGTGGTCTGCCATTTTCCCTTCACAGCTTTCCCTGGGCACTGCTGTGCTCTGTTAGGGCCTCTAGCCTGTACATATAGCCTAGCTCTATTATTTTCTACAGTCCCCTCGATTGTTTGTGATATGATCATCTTTTTTTCTCGGGCTCCACAATGGTCTGATAGGGCCTCAGCATACAGTTTCACTCCTTCGTTCCCTACAGTCCCCTCGTTTGTAACTGATGTTGTTGATGTCATGCCCACATTGCTATTTAGTTCTTTAGGCTGTTTCATATTTTTCAGTTCTTCTTCTAATCTCTGTATCTTAGCTTCTGCTGCTGTGACTTGTAACTCCCACTTCTGCTCTCTGCAGCTATCCTCTCCTCCATTTCTATACTAAGCACTTCTAGCTTCCTTCCCACTCATGTTCCCTTTTCATGAGCTCTGCTAGCCAATCTTCCTTCCCAGACTCATCCTCCAATCTCTTGGCTTTCCATCCTGCTCTCTGGCAATCCTTTAATTTTTTGGTTGCCGCAGAATGAAAAAATTATGTATTTCTATGAGGTTGTTTGTGATGTACTCACGTAGTTGTACTCACCTAGTTGTGGTTGCGGGGAGTCGAGTGACAGCTCCTAGCCCCTTCTCTTCACCTGGCTGCTATGTTTGTTTAAGTGTGTGTGTGCGTGCGTGTGTTCGTGTGTGTGTGTGTGTGTGTGTGTGTGTGTGTATGTGTGTGTGTGTGTGTACTCACCTAGCTGTACTCACCTAGTTGTGGTTGCAGGGGTCGGTTCATAGTTCCTGGCCCTGCATCTACACTGGTCGCTCTTGGGTGTGTGTGTGTGTGTGTGGAGCAGAGGGAGGAGGAAGGGAGGTAGGGAGAGGGAGAGAGAGAGAGAGAGGATGAGGAGACAGTGGCAAAGGGGGGAAAAGGAAGAAATAAGGCGAGAGAGATGGAGAGGGATAGTCACAGAAGGGAAGAGGGAGAGAGAGTGGGAGAGGCAGAAATAGAGGGGGGAAAGAGGGAGAAGAGAGGGAGGAAAAAAGGAGGAGAAGGAGGAGGAAGAGAGAAAGAGGGGGGGCAGGGGAGGGAGAGAGGAGGGGAGAGTTAGGGGGAGAGAGTGTGTGTGTGTGAGGTGAATGTGTGCTTGTGGGTCTATGTATGCGAGGAATGTGTGGGTGTGGGTCTTTGTGTGTGTGTGGTCTATGTGTAGGTGGGAATATGTGTGTGTGAAACTATGTGAGTGTGGGTTTATTAAGTATGCGAAATGAAGTGGGTAGGAGTGTGTATAAAGGTGTATGAGTGGTACAGTTTGTGTGTCACAAGTGGTCTGCAGTGCTCCTCTGACTTGTTCTCACCCACAACCCCCTACTAGCTTATGCCTTCTATGCTTATCCTAGTCTAATATACACCTGTCTGTCCACCCTGCTTCTCTTTTAAATTACCAAGTACTATTCGTTTTAATTCACTTAGCTAATTGCGGGAGGCCAGGACTCGACCCTACGAACGTTGTACCGCCTCGTGAGACAACACAACGTACGCATCACCTTTAACACTCAAACCAAGCACACAGCACAAAGCAACATAGACTACTTGTTGAGGCGGGTATTCAAACAGGAGGAGGCTGAAATTAATCCTTGAGATACCACTGCCACAAGTGTCCTTGGACCAAGGTAAAACACATAGCTTTGTGCTGTGTGCTTGGTTTTTGTAGGATCGGTGGCTGAGAGGTAAAGGTGGTGTGTACGTTGTGTTGTCTCACGAGGCGGAACAACTTTCGTAGGGTCGAGTCCTGGCCTGCCGCAGCTAGGTAAATATATATATATATATATATATATATATATATATATATATATATATATATATATATATATATATATATATATATATATATATATATATATATATATATATATATATATATATATATATATGCAATAAGATCACAGTAAACAGGTGATTTCAAAATATGCAAAACAACCACTCTGAAAGAATAGAGAAATTCCAAGCGCTTTCGTGACTACTCACATTATCAAGGAACTATGAAAGTGAAGCATCCAAGGAAGCTATATAAGGGGTCGGCCAGCACCTCACTATCAGATCCCACAACGGTTAAACACGTGACGCGCGGCGAGCCAACTTGAACAGGTCCTTTGCAAAACTCACCCCCAAGCTATTTATTTGTCCAGTGTATTATTAAATTCTACCCAAATTCTATTAATTATAAATGGATCTAATTTATATAAACCAAAGGAAATATTCATATTATTGTCAAAACTGCTTTTTATGAAACAAGATTCAATTATATTCCTGTCGACCATGGACTTGCTTGATACTACTTTCTCAACTTTTTGAAAATCAATTGGATGGTTAAAATCTCTTACATGAATAAATAGAGCATTGGAATCTTGTCCAGTTCTAATGCTATATTTATGTTGTTTTAATCTTAGTTCGAGATTTTTACCAGTTTGACCGTAATAAACTTTATCGCAAATTTTACAAGGAATCTTATAGACACATCCATCAGCATTTTGGGGGGAATTCTTAATCAAAAGTTTTTTTACTGTATCAAGATTTTTGAATACAACTTTAATATTAAAAGTCTTAAGAAGAGAAGGCATATCAACCAAGTTTTCATGGTAAGGGAGAACCAACATATTTTTAGTTGAATAAGGCTGGTTGCCCCTTTTTGGATTATAAAAAGTGTTTCTAGTAACTTTCAAAGATTTATCAATTACATTTCTTGGGTATTTAAAATCATTACCTATTTCATAAATTTTGGATATTTCCTCATCTATGAACTCAGATTCGTAAAGCTCTCAAAAACATTGATGAGAAAACAGACAGTTTGACTCTATCTTGATGCGAGGAATAATAGTGGACATAGGAACAGTTATTTGTAGGTTTTCTGTAAATTTTAAATTTGAATTCATTAATACCCTTAATAATTAAAACATCTAGAAAAGGCAATGAGTTATTTTCTTCAAACTCAACAGTAAAGTTTATAGAATGGGCTAAGCTATTTAATTTTCCAAGAAAATGGTGTATATCTACATTTTTGGGCATAAGACACAAAATATCATCAACATATCTGAACCATTTAGCTCTATTAGGGAGGATTGTGTTAAGCAACCTTGTTTCAAAAAATTCCATGTATAGGTTACTAAGAACAGGTGAAAGAGGATTTCCCATTGCCATACCAAACTTCTGAGTGTAAAACTTATCATTAAATACAAATTTTTCATCAACAATGCAAAGTTTAATAAGTTTAATGATAGTAGTAACTGGCAATGGTAAATCATAGTTAACGAGTTCTTCAGATAAGAAACTTAATAAATCATCAACAGGAACTTTCGTAAACAAGGAAGTAACATCAAAACTAACCATGTTAAAATCATTTAAGTCAGTCAAGGAGTTTAATTTATCAACCAAGTCTATGTTGTTTTTAACATTAAAGTTAGAAATTTTGCCAACAATAGGGCTCAAAATATCGACAAGCCATTTGGATAATTTATATGAAACTGACCCTATGGAGCTAATAATTGGTCTGACTGGATTCCCTGGTTTGTGTGTTTTTATTAGTCCATACATGTAAGGTAAAGATGGATTAGTGGAAGTAAATTGTTTGACTAATTCATCTTTGCCTTTCAGTAGAAGTTTTATTGTTTTATTGAAATTGCTGTTAATGGTTTCTAGGGGATTTTTCCTAAGTTTAGAATAGGTTTCAGTATCATCTAAGAGATTATTCATTTTTTCTTGGTAATCATTTTCTTATGATACACTTAATAACAATAAAAATTTGCGCCTTACTAAAGCAGACAAAATAAATGCAATAGTAATTATGAAAGAAAATGATTACCAAGAAAAAATGAATAATCTCTTAGATGATACTGAAACCTATTCTAAACTTAGGAAAAATCCCCTAGAAACCGTTAACAGCAATTTCAATAAAACAATAAAACTTCTACTGAAAGGCAAAGATGAATTAGTCAAACAATTTACTTCCACTAATCCATCTTTACCTTACATGTATGGACTAATAAAAACACACAAACCAGGGAATCCAGTCAGACCAATTATTAGCTCCATAGGGTCAGTTTCATATAAATTATCCAAATGGCTTGTCGATATTTTGAGCCCTATTGTTGGCAAAATTTCTAACTTTAATGTTAAAAACAACATAGACTTGGTTGATAAATTAAACTCCTTGACTGACTTAAATGATTTTAACATGGTTAGTTTTGATGTTACTTCCTTGTTTACGAAAGTTCCTGTTGATGATTTATTAAGTTTCTTATCTGAAGAACTCGTTAACTATGATTTACCATTGCCAGTTACTACTATCATTAAACTTATTAAACTTTGCATTGTTGATGCAAAATTTGTATTTAATGATAAGTTTTACACTCAGAAGTTTGGTATGGCAATGGGAAATCCTCTTTCACCTGTTCTTAGTAACCTATACATGGATTTTTTTGAAACAAGGTTGCTTAACACAATCCTCCCTAATAGAGCTAAATGGTTCAGATATGTTGATGATATTTTGTGTCTTATGCCCAAAAATGTAGATATACACCATTTTCTTGGAAAATTAAATAGCTTAGCCCATTCTATAAACTTTACTGTTGAGTTTGAAGAAAATAACTCATTGCCTTTTCTAGATGTTTTAATTATTAAGGGTAATAATGAATTCAAATTTAAAATTTACAGAAAACCTACAAATAACTGTTCCTATGTCCACTATTATTCCTCGCATCAAGATAGAGTCAAACTGTCTGTTTTCTCATCAATGTTTTTGAGAGCTTTACGAATTTTTAGTCCTGAGTTCATAGATGAGGAAATATCCAAAATTTATGAAATAGGTAATGATTTAAAATACCCAAGAAATGTAATTGATAAATCTTTTAAAGTTGCTAGGAACACTTTTTATAATCCAAAAAAGGGCAACCAGCCTTATTCAACTAAAAATATGTTGGTTCTCCCTTACCATGAAAACTTGGTTGATATGCCTTCTCTTCTTAAGACTTTTAATATTAAAGTTGTATTCAAAAATCTTGATACAGTAAAAAAACTTTTGATTAAGAATTCCCCCCAAAATGCTGATGGATGTGTCTATAAGATTCCTTGTAAAATTTGCGATAAAGTTTATTACGGTCAAACTGGTAAAAATCTCGAACTAAGATTAAAACAACATAAATATAGCATTAGAACTGGACAAGATTCCAATGCTCTATTTATTCATGTAAGAGATTTTAACCATCCAATTGATTTTCAAAAAGTTGAGAAAGTAGTATCAAGCAAGTCCATGGTCGACAGGAATATAATTGAATCTTGTTTCATAAAAAGCAGTTTTGACAATAATATGAATATTTCCTTTGGTTTATATAAATTAGATCCATTTATAATTAATAGAATTTGGGTAGAATTTAATAATACACTGGACAAATAAATAGCTTGGGGGTGAGTTTTGCAAAGGACCTATCCAAGTTGGCTCGCCGCGCGTCACGTGTTTAACCGTTGTGGGATCTGATAGTGAGGTGCTGGCCGACCCCTTATATAGCTTCCTTGGATGCTTCACTTTCATAGTTCCTTGATAATGTGAGTAGTCACGAAAGCGCTTGGAATTTCTCTATTCTTTCAGAGTGGTTGTTTTGCATATTTTGAAATCACCTGTTTACTGTGATCTTATTGCATATATATATATATGTACATATATATGTATATATATGTATATGTATATATATGTATATATATATGTATATATATATATATATATATATATATATATATATATATATATATATATATATATATATATATATATATATATATATATATATGCAATTCTATTTACTAAGCTTCTTTCACTAGTCACACGCTGATTTCCCTTAATTATCTTTCTTGAGTGGCACATATGGCAACAACGTCTGCGCCACACTAGGCCTATCGTCTTTGACTTGCGCCGCCAATATCACTTTCAAGTTCACTTATAAAATTGTGGCTCTCTCAACACTTATGTCGCTCAGGGCAACTTCCAAACAACTTCAGGGGTTGTTCACTACCCTCATACAATTAATGACTCCTGCAGTAACCTTGGGTAACCCTCAAATGCACTTATATTCGCAGAGTACTGTGGTGTGTGTGTGTGTGTGTGTGTGTGTGTGTGTGTGTGTGTATGTGTGTGTGTGTGTGTGTGTGTGTGTGTGTGTGTGTGTGTGTGTGTGTGTGTACTCACCTAATTGAGGCTGCAGGGGTCGAGTCCAAGCTCCTGTGTGTGTACTCACCTATTTGTACTCACCTATTTGTGGTTGCAGGGGTCGAGTCATAGCTCCTGGCCCCGCCTCTTCACTGATTGCTACTAGGTCCTCTCTCTCCTTGCTCCATGAGCTTTATCAAACCTCGTCTTAAAACTATGTATGGTTCCCGCCTCCACTACTTCACTTTCTAGGCTATTCCACGCCCTGACTACTCTATGACTGATGAAATACTTTCTAACATCCCTTTGATTTATTAGAGTCTTCTGCTTCCAATTGTGACCTCTTGTTTCTGTGTCCCATCTCTGGAACATCCCCTCTTTGTCCACCTTGTCTATTCCGCGCAGTATTTTGCATGTCGTTATCATGTCTTCCCTGACCCTCCTGTCCACCAGTGTCGTCAGGCCGATTTCCCTCAACCTTTCTTCGTAGGACAATCCCCTTAGCTCTGGGATTAGTTTCGTTGCAAACCTTTGCACTTTCTCTAATTTATTGACGTGCTTGACCAGGTGTGGATTCCAAACTGGTGCTGCATACTCCAGTATGGGCCTGACGTAAATGATATACAGAGTCTTGAACGATTCCTTACTGAGGTATCGGAACGCTATCCTCAGGTTTGCCACGCCCGTATGCTGCAGTAGTTATCTGATTGATGTGCGCCTCAGGAGATGTGCTCGGTGTTATACTCACCCCCAGATCTTTTTCCATGAGTGAGATTTGCAGTCTTTGACCATCTAGACTATATTGTGTCAGCGGTCTTCTTTGCCCTTCCCCAATCTTCATGACTTTTCATTTGGCGGGGTTAAACTCAAGGAGCCAGTTGCTGGACCAGGCTTGTAGCCTGTCCAGGTCTCTTTGTAGTCCTGCCTGATCATCGTCCGATTTGATTCTTCTCATTAACTTCACATCATCTGCAAACAAGGACATTTCTGAGTCCTTGTGTGTGTGTTTGTGTGTGTGTGTGTGTGTGTGTGTGTGTGTGTGTGTGTGTGTGTGTGTGTGTGTGTGTGTGTGTGTGTGTGTGTGTGTGTGTGTGTGTGTGTGTGTGTGTGTGTACTCACCTAATTGTGGTTGCAGGCGTCGAGACTCAACTCCTGGCCCCGCCTCTTCACCGACCGCTACTAGGTCCTCTCTCCCCCTGTTCCATGAGCTTTATCATACCTCGTCTTAAAACTATGTATAGTTCCTGCCTCCACTACATCGCTTGACAGACTATTCCACTTCCTAACTACTCTATGACTGAAGAAATACTTCCTAACATCCCTTTGACACATCTGAGTCTTCAGCTTCCAATTGTGACCCCTTGTTTCTGTGTCCCATCTCTGGAACATCCTGTCTCTGTCCACCTTGTCTATTCCACGCAGTATTTTGTATGTCGTTATCATGTCTCCCCTGACCCTCCTGTCCTCCAGTGTAGTCAGACCGATTTCCCTTAACCTTTTTTCATAGGACATTCCCCTTAGCTCTGGAACTAGCCGTGTTGCAAACCTTCGCACTTTCTCTAATTTCTTGACGTGTTTGACCAGGTGTGGGTTCCAAACTGGTGCTGCGTACTCCAGTATGGGCCTGACGTACACAGTGTATAAAGTCTTGAACGATTCCTTACTGAGGTACCGGAACGCTATTCTCAGGTTTGCCAAGCGCCCATACGCCGCAGCAGTTATCTGGTTAATGTGTGCTTCTGGCGATATACTCGGTATTATACTCACTCCTAGATCTTTCTGGTTGAGTGAGGTTTGCAGCCTTTGGCCACCTAGCCTATACTCTGTCTGCAGTCTTCTTTGCCCTCCTCCGATCTTCATGACTTTGCATTTGGCGGGGTTAAATTCTAGGAGCCAGTTTCTGGGCCACACATCCAGCCTGTCCAGGTCTCTTTGTAGACCTGTCTGATCCGCGTCTGATTTAATTCTCCTCATTAACTTCACGTCAACTGCAAACAGGGACACTTCTGAGTTTATCCTTTCCGTCATGTCGTTCACATATACCAAGAATAGCACTTGTCCCAGGACTGACCCCTGTGGGACCCCGCTCGTCACTGGCGCCCACTGTGATACCTCATCACGGACCATGACTCGTTGTTGCCTCCCTGTCAGGTATTCTCTGATCCATTGCAGTGCCCTTCCTGTTATACGTGCCTGCTCCTCTGGCTTCTGGACTAATCTCTTGTGAGAAACTGTGTCGAAGGCCTTCTTGCAGTCCAAGAAAATGCAATCAACCCACCCCTCCCTCTCATTTCTTACTTCAGTTACCTTGTCATAAAACTCTAGTAGGTTTGTGACACAGGATTTGCCTTCCATGAATCCATGCTGGCTGCCGTTTATAATCTTGTTCCGCTCCAGGTGCTCCACCACTCTCCTCCTGATAATCTTTTCCAAGACTTTGCATACTATACATGTCAGTGACACTGGTCTATAATTTAGTGCTTAATTTCTGTCTCCCTTCTTAAAGATGGGGACTACATTTGCCTTCTTCCATACTTCAGGTAGTTGCCCAGTTTCAAGGGAAGTGTTGAAGATTTTGGTTAGTGGCACACGTAGTGTCCCTGCTCCCTCTCTAAGGACCCGCGGAGAGATGTTGTCCGGTCCCACCGCCTTTGAGGTATCAAGGTCACTTAGGAACTTCTCCACCTCCTCCTCAGTTGCGTGTAATTCATCCAACACTTGTTGGTATATCCCTTGTTGCTGTACGCCACTGTTTTGTCTTCCCGTTGTCCCTTCAGCCTCCACTGTAAATACTTCCTGAAATCTCATGTTGAGCTCCTCACATACCTCCTGGTCGTTTCTTGTGAGCTCCCCACCTTCTTTCCTCAGCCTGATTACCTGGTCCTTGACTGTTGTCTTCGTCCTGATGTGGCTGTAGAGTAGTTTCGGGCCAGACTTGACTTTCGATGCTATGTCATTTTCATACTGCCGCTGCGCCTCCCTTCTTATCTGTGCATACTCGTTTCTGGCTCGTAGACTAATCTCTTTATTCTCCTGAGTCCTTTGCCTTCTGTATTTTTTCCAATCTCTAGAGCACTTAGGTTTTGCCTCCCTACACCGTCGGGTAAACCAAGGGCTCGTTCTCTCCTTCCCATTATTTCTGTTACCCTTGGGAACAAACCATTCCTCTGCCTCCTTGCATTTTGTTGTTACAAAGTCCATCATTTCGTTTACTGATTTTCCTACCAACTCCTGTTCCCACTGAACCTCCTGCAGGAAGGTCCTCATTCCTGTGTAGTCCCCCCTTTTATAGTTTAGCTTTTCGCTTTC
>NC_091304.1:23365614-23418114 GCF_038502225.1 Cherax quadricarinatus
GTGCGAGGGTGTTTGAAATCCTGCTATGGTCAGCAGCAATATGAATACAGTCAATGATTCACACAGACGGTTGGTAGTGAGTCATCTACTGGTACACTGGTTACTGGTAACTGGTTACTAGGAACTGGTACTACTACTGAGAGCTCGGCGACGCTAACGTATGTCGTCCCGACATACAACTAATACAAACTTAGAGATGGCAGGTGTACGGCTTGGGATGATTCTATACAATGTCAAAGTACACAACAATTGAACATTATAACATACATAAGTAGAACATTGGAATGGAAGCTTACGTAACTGAAACTGTAATAAAACTGTAATGCAATACAAGGTATAATATAGCACAACTCATCGAATGAAACTCAACGTTGAGATTACACAATAGAAGTGATAAAAAAAAAATTTGATGGATCGATCTGTATTCATGTGATCTACGGATTCTGAGGAAGGAATATATACAAAGAAAGAAGTGTTTAACAGAAAGGCAGATTCGGTGCACTCAAATCTAGACTGTTAACTCTCAGAATTCGGAGAGAACGTGAACACACACAAAAAAATTCTTGAATACTGATAAGTTGATACTGTAATTATTCATCTATACAGGTTATTTACATTTAACCCCAACTCTGCTAGGGTGAGATTGATATATGCAGAATGGGTGTCATCTCTGGGAGGATCAAACTCTGTTGCACTGGTTAACTCATGCTGTATTTGAGGCAAATCTGAATTGGAAGTAAAAAATGATACTTGAGGATTTCTCAATACCTGTCGTGTACGTAGGGAATAACGACATTCAGGTTGATCGTCTGACTGAGTATCAGAGGAAGAGAGTACAGGATCAGGAGGATTGTCAGAGTCTGTCACATTAGTCTGGGTTGGAACATCATTATCATCACATACTAACTTCATATGATCTAAATGCGATTCTTTATACTGACCAGTACTAATTTCTCTAACCTTATACTTATTACCAGTGATATGTTCAACTACTCGATAAGGACCAACAAACTTTTGAGCAAGCTTAGGCATTGCAGACGTTTTGTTAAAGTTAGTCAGCATAACTCTCGAACCTACTTTGATTTTGGATGGCTTTGCTCGAGTGTTTGCGACTCTTGTAAATTCTGCTGTTGATTTATGAAGTGTTTCACGGATTCTTCTAAAGACATTTTGAGCTAAACTGGTACGAGTTGCTATGAAATCATCAGGGTTGTAATTTGGTTTCGGATTAGAATATAGCAACTCACAAGGCAAACGTTTATCTACACCATACAATGCATAATGTGGAGTGTCACCTATAGAAACATTGTAAGCAGAATTTATAGCACACTGCACATCAGGTATAACTTCATCCCAAGTTTCACTGTTGGGATTGATAGTGGCTCTCAAGACATCAAGTACTTTCTTATTGGTACGTTCCGCTAACCCATTGCTGGCAGGATGATGAGGAACAATGGTGGATTTAGAGATCTTGTACAAGGTACACAAATTTTCAAGAATCTCATTACAGAATTCACCTCCATTATCTGTTACTAGGGACTTAGGGGTGGTATGCCTGCAGATAATGCGTTCTTTAAACGCTTTAGCTACTGTCTCGGCAGTCTTATCTGCAATAGGAACTAACTCACAATATCTGGTGAAATGGTCTACCATAACACACAGATGTTTGTTGCCTTGGAGGGAACATTGGAAATTAGTTAACAAATCTAGCGCAACTCTTTCCCACGGTTCGCTAGTAGTTGGATACACTTGGATTGGATTAGGGCCATTAGCATTACCTTTATGTTGCATGCAGACACTACATTTCTTACCATACTCAGAAATATCAGTTGCCATACGAGGCCAAAAGTATTTCAATCTGGCTTGTTTTACTGAACGATCCATACCAGGGTGCGCAACACCCGGTACATCGTGAACTAGCTGTAAGGCTACATTCACTAGTGACTGTGGAATTACTAACTGGTAAACTCTTCTGCTAGGAGTACCCAACTCGGCTGTTCGATACAGTAATTCTTGGTTCATGACAAAGTCACTGATGGGTGCTGGTGGCTTCACAGTCAGAATAAGATCTTCCTGGAGCAGGAATCGAATCACACCAGACCACATGAGATCTGTTCGTTGAGCATTCTTTACATCTTCAGCACTAAATGAAGGGTCTGCAGTTACTATACTAACATGTCACGATAAGGCATCTGCGACTACATTTGACTTGCCAGGTAAGTGTTCAAAGGTGGGATTGAACTCTTGGATAGTCAAGGTCCATCTGGCTAACCTTCCAGTAGGTTGTTTGTTCTGGAATAAAGGTATCAGTGGAGCGTGGTCTGTCAAGACATGAACAGAGTACTGATAAATAATGTCTCGGAAGTGCTTTAAAGACCATACTATTGCTAAAGCTTCTTGCTCAGTTACTGTATAATTACGTTCAGCCTTCGTAAGGACTCGGCTAGCAAATGCAACTGCGTTGTACTTGCCATCGGTCTTCTGAGCTAGTACGGCACCTATGCCAATAGAACTAGCATCAGTTGTCAGATAGAAGGGCTTAGAAAAATCTGGAAATTTCAAAATTGGAGCAGATGTTAGCTTTTCTTTTAGAGTTTGGAATGCTCTTTCTTGAAGGAAGGTCCAAACAAAAGGAGCATCTTTCTTAAGCAACTCAGTTAGAGGAGCAGCTATGGAAGAAAAATTGGCAATGAAAGATCTATAAAAACCTGCTAAGCCCACAAAGGATCTTACAACATCAGCAGTTTTTTGAGTTGGAAAATTTAGTATTGCAGTTACTTTACTTTGGTCAGTCGTAACCCTTCTAGGAGTGACTACGTGACCAAGAAACTTAATTTCTGATCTGAAAAATTGACATTTAGACAGTTTGATCTTTAAATTGGCTTCTTTAAGCTTACCAAGTACTATATCAAGTCTTTTCAAGTGTGTATCCACGTCTTTAGACATGACGATTACGTCATCTAAGTACACCATAAGTGCATTACCTATGAGACCTCTAAAGATATTAGTCATGAGCCTTGAGAACGTGATAGGGGAGGATCGTAATCCAAACGCCATACGGAGGAAGTGATAATGACCTGTAGGAGTGGAGAATGCAGTTAGCTCTTGGCTGTTCTCGTGAAGCGGGACTTGCCAAAACCCTTGTAACAAGTCCAGGGTTGAAAAGACTTTGTTATCTCCGATGTTACGTAAAAGATCACCCAGTACAGGAAGTGGGAAGCGATCTGGAATAGTTTTCGCATTTAACTTCCTAAAGTCAATCACTGGGCGCCAAGTACCATCTTAGGTACTAGGATCAAGGGCGCATTCCAAGGTGAATTGCTAGGTGCAATAACGCCATCATCAAGCATTTGATTGATCAATTCTTCTGCGACAGCAACTTGTGAATGTGGCATTCTGTACGCAGGTATATAGATAGGTCTAGTACCAGGTTCAAGTGGAATATGATGGGACAATAAGTTCGTTATATCCATCTTCTCACCTGGTAAGGCAATGGCTTTACGACGTTTGTTCAACAGAGTCAACAAACGCTTGACTTCATCTGGGAAGTCAGTGGGAGCTATGTCTTTCTCCTCAACTGGTGGAACAGATTGATCCAGTGAAGTGGATGAGGTCTCCCCGGTAGAAATAGCACTGACCCACTGGTCAGGTGACAACTCATCCTTTACCTGAACAGGGTAAGGATAGTGAACAAGGTCAACAAGATTGGTATTTGCTCTGAGACGAACACTGTGACCAGAAGTGTTAGCTAGGAAGAAATGGATCTTACTATCTCTTACATGTAAGGATGGTTCAACAAATAGACCTTTTACTTTGCAGGAATCACTGTCAACTAGGACGTTATCACCATCTGGAACACTAGGAACAACAACAGACACTCTAGTGAGGGCACTAGCCGCTACAGAAACGTCTTTCTGCAGACGGCATGTGACATCAACAAGAGATGGCATTACTAGTTGCAAGTAATTGTTTTCCGACAAGGCGTCCCCTGTGGAGAAACTACTACTTGAACTAGCAGACATTGCAGGGATAGGCTCAGCACTCAAGGTAATCAGAGCGTCCTCGGACACTTGAGGTAACTGGACACTATCTTGCAAGTCTGAAGTTGCAGGAACACAGACAGGAGTGACAGGATCATCAGTGCCTGACCGCTTGGGTACGCTACTGGAAAATGAACTGGCCTGTAAGGACTTAATTCGAATGTCGTACTCTGCGGCAGTATGGCAGATCTCGGATCCAAGATGGTAACCCCAAAATGGTACGATCAAGTCATCAGTTTGGGCATGCCATCGATAAGGGTCGAGCACAATGCGTAAGTCTCGCATGGAAGCAAATCCCAGTAGAAGGTCACCAGGGAAAGTAATCTGGTCGACAACAAGGAAGGAAGCAGTGAAGTCTCTACCTAGGATAAAAAAAAAGTGAGGGAAGTCCGACCGCTGACATGCAGGTGAGAACCAGCTACTCCACTAAGGGAGGACACATGAGTCGGTTCTACGAGAAGGACATGTCGTAACTGCTTATCCCTAAACAAACTAAACCTGATAATATTGACTTGCGCACCAGAGTCCATGAACAAATGAACGGGCGCATTATGAACAGATGCTTGCACTATAGGGCCTATGGTTGCATTGGAAGTTATGTGCAAACAAAATGGTGGATTGTCATCAGCAAAGATTTGTTCCACTTCATCCCCAAAATCATCTACGTCAGAGACATGTGAAGCAACATCATCAGCAGGATTGTCATTCTCGAGACTGCTTAAGGCTTCAAAGGAATTGTGAACGGGGATGGTGTACTCATTATCACCTACTGTCACCATGGGACGGTTTGACTGGGGCGCTCGAATTCCCCCGAATTGGAAGAATGAGCCTGGTTCTGGTTATTTTGAGAACCACGATGTCTGTTTCCTCTACGGGTTCTGCGGTTGGAACGGCCACGGAAAGACCTAGAGTACTGAAGGTTGTAGAGAGCATTGCACTCAGATGTGTCATGTCCATGTATTCTATGATAAGTACAGTAGGGAAGATCTGACTGGTACTCATCATCAGTACGACGCCTCTTAGGGTAACTATCAGGACAATTAATTGCAATATGGCCACGGAAACCACAGTTGTAACAAGTCCGCTGACTATGGTTACTGAATGTACTATGAATACTACGAGGTTTATAATGACTCCGTACACTGGTCCTTGGTGATCGCTGAGATGGTTGACGACCACGATTTGTCGCTGTGGCGCAAACAAGAGGTGGTGCAGACTGAGGCATAGGTGTGAAATTACTTTTGATACATGGGATAGTACCCTGGGGGCACAAGGAACGTACATGATTTAGGGCTGTAAGGGGTTCCATCGTCACAGTTGGGGGATTAGCCTCATAAGCACACACGGAAGCAAGCGGCATTAGTTCTCTGATTGCTCCAAAAGCTGCTATTTTAGCAAACGATGCTGTGGATGGTTTATCCTCGTCAGGGACAAAAGCTGAGGACTGGACAGCATTGATAAATAATGATAAAAGTTTGTCTAATCTAACAGCAAAGGCACTCAACGATTCATTAGTCATGGGTGTAGCATTCACTAGTTCCCTAAGAACGACATATGGATCAGCTGTTTTTACTGGTACAAGGAAAGAACGAATCAGTTCCTCATATTGTGACCACTTAGTAAGATTCCTGAAGTCTCGCATATCAAGGAGATCAACAACGTGAACAGCAGCAGGGGATCGATGAAGAGCTTCTTTCGCAAGTCTGATAAGACTTTTCTCAGAAGGAGGACCTTCAACTAGAGCATTAACACGAGAACGAATGGCAGTAAACCATGCTTCAAGACTATGTACATGGCCATTGAATAAAGGTAACGCATCAAGGGAATCACGAGTAAAACTGTAGTGTCTCAGTGTCTGAGTCAGTCTGTCAGTCCATAAGGAACTGTGAGGACTGATGACAGGAGCAGCAGTAGCCTGAGAGGTCTGAGTGTCGCCATTCACTAAAGTATCACTTGACGGTATGTGAGACATAATGGCAAAGAAGTTGCACAAGAACAAATAAGGCAAAAATAATGAACAATAAAAATGATATAAAATGTTAAAATTAAAATAAAAGAGATGTAACTAATTCTGCATAAGTAATAAAAAATGTCTAAAGATACACTGCAAGAGGAAGGACAACTCAACGTAAAGGACTGCTGGACAAGATAAAAAAAATCACATTGAAATTTACAAGTAAAAATATTACTGGAGACTGAATTAAATGCAAAATGAGCTGTCTGTACTCTTGCTAATAAAGAAATTAACTAATAAAACTGTAAATTAATGTAAAAAGTATAAAATAAAATCACTAAATTGTATGCAACGAGAGATAACTGGGAAGTTTAAATATTTTCTAAGAATGCATAAACAAAATTAAAATACTATAATACAAAGACAACATGAGGAAAAAATAATGAAATGAAAAACAAGACTCAAACAATAATGAACTGAGAATAATAATGCATAAAAATAACAAAAGAAAATAATTCACTGCAGAGCAAGTGCAACAAAATAAGGTGTAGAAATAATCACTGCAGCAATAAAGTTACACTGGGAAAATGTTGGTTAAATAATAAAAATAAAAATATGAAGAAAAACTGACTGAACACTTTAACTCTTAATTGTAAATTAGACAAAACAATTTACTCAAACAGAGTAAAGAAAACACTTTACGTTAAAAAAAGAAATTGAAATTGCACTAAGAGTGAATTTGTTCAAAGAAATATGAAAAATATGAATGAAAATAAAACAAGAAACAAAACTGGAAGTGTAACACTTACAAGTGGCGGGGCACACAACACTTACAAGTGGCGGGGCACACAACACTTACAAGTGGCGGGGCACACAACACTTACAAGTGGCGGGGCACACAACACTTACAAGTGGCGGGGCACACAACACATAATCACGTATTCATTTTTTTTTTTTTAGTATATTCTTACAACAAAATCTTGCTGTGACTGATACGACAAAAATTGCTGGCAAAAATAATGGTACACAAGTCTGCGAAAAAATTAGAGGAATGAGACACTGCTGGCATACGAAAAAAGGTATACAGAAATAAATGGATAATTTGGTATACGACAAATACTGGAGAATACAATGCTGAAAGAACACAAGATAAAAATGAATAAATTATTTCACATGGAGTGACTGACTGGTTCACTACACAATAATACTTACTAAAGAAATGGAGTAGCATAAAAAAAACACAGATAAAAATTATATAAATGAAACACAAGAGATGAGCTATAACACTGAAAAATATTGCAAAAATAATGAGTCAAAGAAACACTGAGTCTACACTGAAAACACAAGGCTTAGAGTACACAAGAAATTCACTGTAAATGTTTCACACACGCAAATGTCTTTAAATGGAAGAAAAATGTCTATAAGCAGAAAATTATCACTGGAGTGTGGAGTAGTAGACGGAGTGACTGGTGATGAGGGGAAGGTTGTCCTGCGGGTGATTACGCCTCCTACACTCACACTGTCGTCGGAAGAAATGCGCTTTCTTGGTGAACTCACATAACTGGCTTTATCGTTGGCGCTCAGCTACAATCTCTTGACCAATTATGTGAGCCAAAACAGTACTAGGACCCGGTACATCGGTGGAAAAAGAAAAACCCCACAGGTAGATGAGGTGGGTGGCAGGTGGTGGGGGCAGCGGGACAAGCTGGCCCTGTGCGCTCTCACTGCCACGCACTTCTCACCACGCACAAGGTGGCTTAACTAAATCACAATGCCACAGGGATGATGAAGACCACTCTTACCAGCATCCAAGCACAAGCGATACATGAAACAATACTTCAGAGGAACTTGTGTGGCTTACTTCTCTCTCTCAGCTGGGTTAGAAGCTGGGTTGACTGACTGGCTTAACCCACGAGAATGGCTGACTGGAAGACGTGTAACGATGCACACAGCATGAAGGAGCAGGTGGATGACAGGAGACAGGCTGGATGGTAGGCTGAGGTAGGCTGACTAGCGTTCACTTCCACTGTCTGGCTTATTGACTGGCTAAATTGCAAAATCCGGGTCAACCCCTCGGAGATTGAAGCAATTAGCACACGAAGTAAGCCAGGAAGCTTGAAAAACGGCTGCAACAGGCTTGCAGGCTGGAGTACAGGGTGGAGGTGAGTGAGGGTAGCGAGTAGCTGGAGGTGGCGGACGGTTCACCTTTGACCTGCCGGCTCCCCACAAACAGTCTACTAATGTCTGAAATACCCTTAAATCCACGCCCACACCCGTGCCACCATTTGTCATGTGGGTTTTCGATACGTGGATAGGGTAAGAATACTCACGTAGGCTGGTAGTACGTATAATATATAACGGGAAGTATGGAAAGCGCCAACAGCCGACCTGCCTCTCTCTGCTCCCTATCTTGACTGACTCACAAGTGTCTACAGTGCGAGGGTGTTTGAAATCCTGCTATGGTCAGCAGCAATATGAATACAGTCAATGATTCACACAGACGGTTGGTAGTGAGTCATCTACTGGTACACTGGTTACTGGTAACTGGTTACTAGGAACTGGTACTACTACTGAGATCATCACTATGCTGGAGGTGCTCATCACTATCCTGGAGGTGCTCATCACTGTGCTGGAGGTGCTCATCACTATGCTGGAGGTGCTCATCACTATGCTGGAGGTGCTCATCACTATGCTGGAGGTGCTCATCACTATGCTGGAGGTGCTCATCACTATGCTGGAGGTGCTCATCACTATGCTGGAGGTGCTCATCACTATGCTGGAGGTGCTCATCACTATGCTGGAGGTGCTCATCACTATGCTGGAGGTGCTCATCACTATGCTGGAGGTGCTCATCACTATGCTGGAGGTGCTCATCACTATGCTGGAGGTGCTCATCACTATGCTGGAGGTGCTCATCACTATGCTGGAAGAGAAGGATCCTGGGCTCAGAAAGTTGCAAGTTGAATAATTCTTCTTTTCAGTGACTCTTGGAAATAATTTCTTAATTAAAGACTTTGAGAAGTTTTAACACTTAGTGTAGTTCTTTTCCAGTAATTTTTTTATATATTTCAATAAGAGATGTTATTCAACAGGAGGCACTTATCTAGTGGCACTCATCTATGTCCCTTAACAAGCAAGTGGCACTCATCTATGTCCCTTAAGCAAGTGGTACTCCTCTACGTCCCTTAACAAGCAAGTGGCACTCATCTATGTCCCTTAACAAGCAAGTGGCACTCATCTATGTCCCTTAAGAAGCAAGTGGCACTCATCTACGTCCCTTAAGAAGCAAGTGACACTAGTATACGTCCCTTAACAAGCAAGTGGCACTCATCTACGTCCCTTAACAAGCAAGTGGCACTCATCTATGTCCCTTAACAAGCAAGTGGCACTCATCTATGTCCCTTAAGAAGCAAGTGGCACTCCTATACGTCCCATAACAAGCAAGTGACACTCATCTACGTCCCTTAAGAAGCAAGTGGCACTCATCTACGTCCCTTAACAGGCAAGTGGCACTCATCTACTTCCGTCAACAAGCAAGTGACACTTATCTATGTCCCTTAAGAAGCAAGTGGCACTCATCTACGTCCTTTAAGAAGCAAGTGGCACTCATCTACGTCCTTTAAGAAGCAAGTGGCACTCATCTTCGTCTCTTAAGAAACAAGTGGCACTCATCTACGTCCCTTAACAAGCACATGGCACTCCTGTACCTACTCATTACGAATCTGAGCGACAAATATGGTGGTGACAGACTATCAGCAACACTAGTGTCAGCTGCACGAGTGTCAGCTACACGAGTGTCAGCTAGACGAGTGTCAGCTGTACGAGTGTCAGCTAGACGAGTGTCAACTGCACGAGTGTCAGCTACAAGAGTGTCAGCTACAAGAGTGTCAGCTGCACGAGTATAATCTACACGACTGTCAGCTGAACGAGTGTCAGCTACTCGAGTGTCAGCTACACGAGTACCGGCTATACGAGGGTCAGCTGCACAAGTGTCAGCTGCACGAGAGGCAGCTACACGAATGTCAGCTGCACGATTGTCAGCTACACGAGTGCCAGCTGCACCAGTGTCAGCTGCACGAGTATCAACTGCAGGAGTGTCAGCTGCACAAGTGTCAGCTACACGAGTGTCAGCTGCACGAGTGTCAGCAGTACGAGTGTCAACTGCATGAGTGTCAGCTACTCGAGTGCCAGCTGTACGAGTATAAGCTACACGAGTGTCAGCTGCACGGGTGTCAGCTACACGAGTGTGAGGTGCACGAGTGTAAGCTACACGAGTGTCAGCCGCACGAGTGTCAGCTGCACGAGAATAAGCTACACGAGTGTCAGCCGCAGGAGCGTCAGCCGCAGGAGTGTCAGCTACATGACAGACTTCATCACAACAACTCAACAATATTTTAATTATTAAAAAAAATGAAATTAAACTCTCACACTGTAAGTGAGAGGAAGTATACTAGGGAAGATGTATACTAGGGAAGATGTATACTAGGGAAGATGTATACTAGGGAAGATGAATACTAGGGAAGATGTATACTAGGGAAGATGTATACTAGGGAAGATGTATACTAGGGAAGATGTATACTAGGGAAGATGTATACTAGGGAAGATGTATACTAGGGAAGATGTATACTAGGGAAGATGTATACTAGGGAAGATGTATACTAGGGAAGATGTATACTAGGGAAGATGTATACTAGGGAAGATGTATACTAGGGAAGATGTATACTAGGGAAGATGTATACTAGGGAAGATGTATACTAGGGAAGATGTATACTAGGGAAGATGTATACTAGGGAAGATGTATACTAGGGAAGATGTATACTAGGGAAGATGTATACTAGGGAAGATGTATACTAGGGAAGATGTATACTAGGGAAGATGTATACTAGGGAAGATGTATACTAGGGAAGATGTATACTAGGGAAGATGTATACTAGGGAAGATGTATACTAGGGAAGATGTATACTAGGGAAGATGTATACTTGGGAAGATGTATACTAGGGAAGATGTATACTAGGGAAGATGTATACTAGGGAAGATGTATACTAGGGAAGATGTATACTAGGGAAGATGTATACTAGGGAAGATGTATACTAGGGAAGATGTATACTAGGGAAGATGTATACTAGGGAAGATGTATACTAGGGAAGATGTATACTAGGGAAGATGTATACTAGGGAAGATGTATATTAGGGAAGATGTATACTAGGGAAGATGTATACTAGGGAAGATGTATACTAGGGAAGATGTATACTAGGGAAGATGTATACTTGGGAAGATGTATACTAGGGAAGATGTATACTAGGGAAGATGTATACTAGGGAAGATGTATACTAGGAAAGATGTATACTAGGGAAGATGTATACTAGGGAAGATGTATACTAGGGAAGATGTATACTAAGGAAGATGTATACTAGGGAAGATGTATACTAGGGAAGATGTATACTAGGGAAGATGTATACTAGGGAAGATGTATACTAGGGAAGATGTATACTAGGGAAGATGTATACTAGGGAAGATGTATACTAGGAAAGATGTATACTAGGGAAGATGTATACTAGGGAAGATGTATACTAAGGAAGATGTATACTAGGGAAGATGTATACTAGGGAAGATGTATACTAGGAAATATGTATACTAGGGAAGATGTATACTAGGGAAGATGTATACTAGGGAAGATGTATACTAGGGAAGATGTATACTAGGGAAGATGTATACTAGGGAAGATGTATACTAGGGAAGATGTATACTAGGGAAGATGTATACTTGGGAAGATGTATACTAGGGAAGATGTATACTAGGGAAGATGTATACTAGGGAAGATGTATACTAGGAAAGATGTATACTAGGGAAGATGTATACTAGGGAAGATGTATACTAGGGAAGATGTATACTAAGGAAGATGTATACTAGGGAAGATGTATACTAGGGAAGATGTATACTAGGGAAGATGTATACTAGGGAAGATGTATACTAGGGAAGATGTATACTAGGAAATATGTATACTAGGGAAGATGTATACTAGGGAAGATGTATACTAGGGAAGATGTATACTAGGGAAGATGTATACTAGGGAAGATGTATACTAGGGAAGATGTATACTAGGGAAGATGTATACTAGGGAAGATGTATACTTGGGAAGATGTATACTAGGGAAGATGTATACTAGGGAAGATGTATACTAGGGAAGATGTATATTAGGGAAGATGTATACTAGGGAAGATGTATACTAGGGAAGATGTATACTAGGGAAGATGTATACAATGGAAGATGTATACTAGGGAAGATGTATACTAGGGAAGATGTATACTAGGGAAGATGTATACTAGGAAAGATGTATACTAGGGAAGATGTATACTAGGGAAGATGTATACTAGGGAAGATGTAAACTAGGGAAGATGTATACTAGGGAAGATGCATACTAGGGAAGAAGATGCAAACTAGGGAAAAGGATGTATACTAGGAAAGAGGATGTATACTACGGAAGATGTATACTAGGGAAGAAGATGCAAACTAGGGAAGAGGTTGTATACTAGAAAAGAGGATGTATACAAGGGAAGTGGATGTATACTAGGGAAGTGGACATATACTAGGGAAGATGATGTATACGAGGGAAGATGAATCTAGGGAAGAGGATGTATACTATGGAAGAAGTTGTATAGTAGGGAAGAGGATGTATATTAGGGAAGAGTATACATACTAGGGAAGAGAATGTATATTAGGGAGAGGATGTATACTAGAGAATAGAATGTATACTAGGGAAGATGTATACTAGAGAAGAGGATTTATACTAGGGAAGAGGAAGTATATTAGGGAAGAGGATGTATACTAGAGAATAGAATGTATACTAGGTAAGATGTATACTAGGGAATCGGATTTATACTAGGGAAGAGGATGTATACTAGGGAAGAGGATGTATATTAGGGAAGAGGATGTATACTAGAGAATAGAATGTATACTACGGAAGATGTATATTAGGGAAGAGGATTTATACTAGGGAAGAGGATGTATACTAGGGAAGAGAATGTATATTAGGGAAGAGGATGTATACAAGAGAATAGAATGTATACTAGGGAAGATATTTACTAGGGAAGAGGATTTATACTAGGGAAGAGGATGTATACTAGGGAAGAGAATGTATACTAAGGAAGAGGAAGTATAATACTGAAGAGAATGTATACTGAGGAAGAGTATGTATACTAGGGACGAGGATGTATACTAGGGAAGAAGATGAATACTAGGGAAGAGGAAGCATGCAAGGGAAAAGTATTTATACTACGGAAGAGTATGTATACTAGGGACGAGGATGTATACTAAGGAAGAGAATGTATACTAGGGAAGAGAATGCATACAAGGGAAGAGGATGTATACTAGGGAAGAGTATGTATACTAGGGAAGAGTATGTATACTAGGGTAGAGTATGTATACTAGGGAAGAGGATGTATACTAGGGAAGAGTATGTATACTAGGGAAGAGTATGTATACTAGGGAAGAGTATGTATACTAGGGAAGAGTATGTATACTATTGCGATCCCTGAATGGGTCACAATGTATATAATGTATATTACCTGTTCATATAATTTTATATTGTATTTGCAATATTAGCTAAATCGTAAATATATTGCTTTATATTATTATTTGACTTAGTTATATCATTAGGTAGGATGTAACATTTATATATTATTCAGTGCTCATAGTTCAAGTGTTAAGTAGCTGACAACATTGTCTAACTATCGCTCCTCTTGTTTCACTGCCGGCTTCTGTGTTGCTGGGCAGCAGCAGTCCACGGAGAGTCACGTGATCAGGGTAGGGTGATCACACCTCACCTGGAGGAGAGACCGCCTGGCCTGCGCTCGTTTTCTTGTCTGTTTGACGTTGCTTCTAACAAGAGGTCCCTCTACTGCTCTCCATTGTGGGCCCTTGTTGGAAGATCGCCCCTGTCGCTTTCTTGTTGTTGGTTCTGTGTAACTCTGTTCACAGAACATTGCCTAGACTTAGTGATTTTCGACGTTGTACTGAGGTTGTGTGTCTCATAGACACTCAAAGAAACTCAGGTCCTGAACTGTAGCTTCTGACCTAATTTGTACTGGTATCTGTGCACTGTCACAGTCGGAGATTTTCTAATGCTGAACTTAGATTCAGTAGTATGGGAGTTTTGTGACTTTTGTGGAGGATCTGCTGATGGTCCCTACTTAGTGTCGTTATATTATCTCCTTGTTCCAGATTCTGCTTCGCTGTTGCTTGTTATATTGCTGTTCGGCTTAACAGTAGTTTTATTGTTCAAGCAAGCTGTTCTGATTTCCAGGTTGGTAAAGAAGTTAGTTTATGTGAGGACTTTTAGTCAGTCACTGGTTAAGTCTAGTCGCGTCTTGAGACATAGCGAACTACTTAGAGCACTTACACACATACACACAAACTTGTATATATTTGTATAATGTTATTAAATGTTAACAATGTACCAGACGGTACTTAAAAGCCATAAAGATGTGATATGTGCCTTCAGCACAATACTACTGTACACGAGAGAAGTGTAGCAACTTGTGTCCTATATTATATTCATTTGATTGCTTTAATTTATTTTGATATTAAACGCCTAGACAACTTTATTGTTATTAATAAACTTATAAAATTTTTATTTCTTTAGTTAGTAGCCTACCAGTTGTGATCCTGAAGCACTATTGAATCTTACTGAACTCTAACGCATAACTGGAGCAGGATGCTGACTACCTGTTACAAAAAAACCAGTAACAGGCTGGATGCTAGAAGGGCAGTCCTTTCAAGTATTCACTGGAGATCTCTATGCTTATTAGATATCACTTTTTTGTAACAATACTACGGAAGAGTATGCATACTCTGGAAGAGTATGTATACTCTGCAAGAGGATGTATACTAGAGAAGAGGATGTAAACTACAGAAGAGTATGTATCCTAGGGAAGAACATGTATACTAGGGAAGAGTATGTATTCTACGGAAGAGCATGTATACTAGGGAAGAGTACGTATACTCTGGAAGAGGATGCATACTGGGGAAGGGTATGTATACAGCGGAAGAGAATGTATACTAGGGAAGAATGTGTATACTCTGGAAGAGGATGTATAGTAGGGAAGAAGATGTATATTAGGGAAGAGGATGTATACTAGGGAAGAGGATGTATACTATTAAAAAGGATGTATGCAAGGGAAGAGTATGTATACCTCGGAAGAGGATGTATACTGGGGAAGAGAATGTCTACTAGAAAAAAGGATGTACACTCTGGAAGACGTATGCTATGGAAAAGGATGCATACATGGGAAGAGTATGAATACAAGGGAAAAGTATGTATACTGGGGAAGAAAATGTATACTAGGGAAGAGTATGTATACTAGGGAAGAGTATGTATACTAGGGAAAAGTATGTATACTAGGGAAGAGTATGTATAATAGGGATGAGGATGCCTGCTACGGAAGAGGATGTAAACAAGGTAAGGGGATGTATACTAGGGAAGAGGATGTATACAAGAGAATGGGATGTATACTAGACAAAAAGATGTATACTGTTGAAGAGAATGTATACTAGAGAAGAGGATGTATACTAGGGAAAAGAATATATACTAGGGAAGAGGATATATATTGGGGAAGAGGATGCATACTAAGGAAGAGGATGTATACTAGAGAAGAGGATGTATACTAGGGAAGATGATGTATACTAGGAAAGAGGATGTATACTAGAGAAGAGGATGTATACTAGGGAAGATGATGTATACTAGGGAAGAGGACATATACTAGGGAAGAGGATGTATACTAGAGAAGAGGATGTATACCCGGGAAGAGGATGTATACTAAGGAAGAGGATGTATACTAGGGAAGAGGATGTTATACTAGGGAAGAAGATGTATACTAGAGAAGAGGATGTATACTAAGGAAGAGGATGTATACTAGGGAAGAGGATGAATACTAAGGAAGATGTATACTAGGGAAGAGGATATATACTAGGGAAGAGGATGCATACTAGGGTCGAGGATGTATACTAGAGAAAAGGATGTATACTAGGGAGAAGAAGATGTGTACTAGGGAAGAGGATGCATACTAGGGAAGAGGATGTATACTATGGAAGAGGATGTATACTAGGGAAGAGGATGTATACTAAGGAAGAAGAAGTATACTAGGGAAGAGGAAGTATACTAGGGAAGAGGATGTTATACTAGGGAAGAGGATGAATACTAGAGAAGAGGATGTATACTCAGGAAGAGGATGTATACTAGGGAAAAGAATGTATACTAGGGAAGAGGATGTATACTAGGGAAGAGGATGTATACTACGGAAAATGATGTATACTAGGGAAGAGGATGTATGCTAGGGAAGAGGATGTTATACTTGGGAAGAGGATGTATACTAGAGAAGAGGATGTATACTAAGGAAGAGGATGTATACTAGGGAAGAGGATGTATACTAGGGAAGAGGATGTATACTACGGAAGAGGATGTATACTAGGGAAGAGGATGTATACTAGAGAAGAGGATGTATACTAAGGAAGATGTATGCTAGGGAAGAGGATGTATACTAGGGAAGAGGATGTTATACTAGGGAAGAGGATGTATATTAGGGAAGAGGATGTATACTAGGGAAGAGGATGTATACTAAGGAAGATGTATACTAGGGAAGAGGATGTATACTAGGAAAGAGGATGTTATACTAGGGAAGAGGATGTATACTAGAGAAGAGGATGTATACTAAGGAAGAGGATGTATACTAGGGAAGAGGATGTGTACTAGGGAAGAGGATGTATATTAGGGAAGAGGATGTATACTAGGGAAGAGGATGTATACTAGGGAAGAGGATGTATATTAGGGAAGAGGATGTATACTAAGGAAGATCTACACTAGTGAAGAGGATGTATACTAGGGAAGAGAATGCTATACTAGGGAAAAGGATGTATACTAGAGAAGAGGATGTATACTAGAGAAGGGGATGTATACTAGGGATGAGGATGTTTTACTAGGGAAGAGGATGTATAGTAGAGAAGAGGATGTATACTAAGGAAGAGGATGAATACTAGAGAAGAGGATGTTATACTAGGGAAGAGGATGTATACTAGGGAAGAGGATGTTATACTAGGGAAGAGGATGTATACTAGAGAAGAGGATGTATACTAAGGAAAAGGATGTATACTAGGGAAGAGGATGTATACGAGGGAACATGATGTATACTAGGGAAGAGGATGTATACTATATAAGAGGATGTATACCAAGGAAGAGGATGTGTACTAGAATAGAGGATGTATTCCAGGGAAGAGGATGTATACAAGGGAAGCGGATGTATACTATGGCAGAGGATGTATACCAGGGATGAGGATGTTTTACTAGGGAAGAGAATGTATAGAAGAGAAGAGGATGTATACTAAGGAAGAGGATGAATACTAGGGAAGAGGATGTGTACTAGGGAAGAGGATGTACACCAGGGAAGAGGATGTATACTTGGGAAGAGGATGTATACTAGGGAAGATGATGTATACCAGAGAAGAGAATGTATACTAGGGAAGAGGATGTATACTAGGGAAGAGGATGTATAACATGGAAGAGGATGTATTCTAGGGAAGAGGATGTATACCAGGGAAGAGGATGTATACCATGGAAGAGGATGTGTACCAGGGAAGAGGATGTATACTAGGGAAGAGGATGTATACTAGGGAAGAGGATGTATACCAGGGAAGAGGATGTATACCAGGGAAGAGGATGTATACCATGGAAGAGGATGTGTACCAGGGAAGAGGATGTATACTAGGGAAGAGGATGTATACTTGGGAAGAGGATGTATACCAGGGAAGAGGATGTATACCATGGAAGAGGATGTGTACCAGGGAAGAGGATGTATACTAGGGAAGAGGATGTATACTAGGGAAGAGGATGTATACTATGGAAGAGGATGTATAACATGGAAGAGGATGTATTCTAGGGAAGAGGATGTATACCAGGGACGAGTATGTATACTAGCGAAGAGGATGCATACAAGAGAATGGGATGTATACTAGACAAAAAGATGCATACTGTTGAAGAGAATGTATACTAGAAAAGAGGATGTATACTTGGGAAGAGGATGTATACTAGAGAAGAGGATGTATACCAGGGAAGATGATGTATACTAGGGAAGATGTATACTAGGGAAGAGGATGCATACTAGGAAAGCTGTATACTTGGGAAGAAGATGTATACTTGGGAAGAGGATGTTATACTAGGGAAGAGGATGTATACTAGGGAAGAGGATGTTATACTAGGGAAGAGTATGTACACTAGAGAAGAGGATGTATACTAAGGAAGAGGATGTATACTAGGGAAGAGTATGTATACTAAGGAAGATGTATACCAGGGAAGAGAATATATTCTAGGGAAGAGGATGAGTACTAGGGAATAGGATGTATACTAGGGAAGAGGATGTATACTATGGAAGAGGATGTATACTAGGGAAGAGGATGTATACTAAGAAAGAAGATGTATACTAGGGAAGAGGATGTATACTAGGGAAGAGGATGTTATACTAGGGAAGAGGATGTATACTAGAGAAGAGGATGTATACTAAGGAAGAGAATGTATACTAGGGAAGAGAATGTATACTAGGGAAGAGGATGTATACTAGAGAAGAGGATGTATCCTAAGCAAGAGGATGTATACTAGGGAAGAGGATGTGTACTAGGGAAGAGGATGAATACTAGGGAAGAGGATGTATACTAGGGAAGAGGACGTATACTAGGGAAGAGGATGTAAACAAGGTAAGGGGATGTACACTAGGGAAGAGGATGTATACAAGAGAATGGGATGTATACTAGACAAAAAGATGTATACTGTTGAAGAGAATGTATACTAGAGAAGAGGATGTATACTAGGGAAAAGAATATATACTAGGGAAGAGGATGCATACTAAAGAAGAGGATGTATACTAGGGAAGAAGATGTATACTATGGAAGAGGATGTATACTAGAGAAGAGGAAGTATACTAGGGAAGATGATGTATACTAGGAAAGAGGACGTATACTAGGGAAGAATATGTATACGAGGAAAGAGGATTTATACTAGGAAAACTGTATACTAGGGAAGAAGATGTATACTTGAGAAGAGGATGTTTTACTAGGGAAGAGGATGTATACTAGGAAACAGGATGTATACTAGGGAAGAGGATGTATACTAGGGAAGAGGATGTATACTAGGGAAGAGGATGTATACGAGGGAACAGGATGTATACTAGGGAAGAGGATGTATACTAGGGAAGAGTATGTATACCAGGGAAGAGGATGTATACCAAGGAAGAGGATGTATATTAGGGAAGAGGATGTATACTAGAGAAGAGGATGTATACTAGGGAAGAGGATGTATACTAGGGAAAAGGATGTATGGTAGGGAAGAGGATGTATACCAGGGAAGAGGATGTATACCAGGGAAGAGGATGCATTCTATGGAAGAGGATGTATACTATGGAAGAGGATGTATACTAGAGAAGAGGATGTATACTATGGAAGAGGATGTATGCTATGGAAGAGGATGTATATTAGGGAAGAGGATGTATACTAGGGAAGAGGATGTATACAAGGGAAGAGGATGTATACTAGGGAAGAGGATGTATACTAAGGAAGAGGATGTTTACCAGGGAAGAGGATGTATACTATGGTAGAGGATGTATACTAGGGAAGAGGATGTATACTAGGGAAGAAGATGAATACTAGGGAAGAGGATGTATACTAGGGAAGACGATGTATACTAGGGAAGAGGATATATACTATGGAAGAGGATGTATACTATGGAAGAGGATGTATACTAGGGAAGAGGATGTATACTAGGGAAGAGGATGTATACTAGGGAAGAGGATGTATACTATTGAAGAGGATGTATACTAGGGAAGAAGATGAATACTAGGGAAGAGGATGTATACTAGGGAAGATGATGTATACTAGGGAAGAGGATGTATACTATGGAAGAGGATGTATACTATGGAAGAGGATGTATACTAGGGAAGAGGATGTATACTAGGGAAGAAGATGAATACTAGGGAAGAGGATGTATACTAGGGAAGACGATGTATACTAGGGAAGAGGATGTATACTATGGAAGAGGATGTATACTATGGAAGAGGATGTATACTAGGGAAGAGGATGTATACTAGGGAAGAGGATGTATACTAGAGAAGAGGATGTATACTAGGGAAGAGGATGTTTACCAGGGAAGAGGATGTATACTATGGAAGAGGATGTATACTATGGAAGAGGATGCATACTAGGGAAGAGGATGTTTACCAGGGAAGAGGATGTATACTATGGAAGAGGATGTATACTAGGGAAGAGGATGTTTACCAGGGAAGAGGATGTATACTATGGAAGAGGATGTATACTATGGAAGAGGATGTATACTATGGAAGAGGATGTATACTAGGGAAGAGGATGTATACTAGGGAAGAGGATGTATACTAGGGAAGAGGATGTATACTAGGGAAGAGGATGTTTACTATGGAAGAGGATGTATACTATGGAAGAGGATGTATACTAGAGAAGAGGATGTATACTATGGAAGAGGATGTATACTATTGAAGAGGATGTATACTAGAGAAGAGGATGTATACTAGAGAAGAGGATGTATACTAGAGAAGAGGATTTATACTAGAGAAGAGGATGTATACTAGAGAAGAGGACGTATACTAGAGAAGAGGATGTATACTAGAGAAGAGGATGTATACTAGAGAAGAGGATGTATACTAGAGAAGAGGATGTATACTAGAGAAGAGGATGTATACTAGAGAAGAGGATGTATACTAGAGAAGAGGATGTATACTAGAGAAGAGGATGTATACTAGAGAAGAGGATTTATACTAGAGAAGAGGATGTATACTAGAGAAGAGGATGTATACTAGAGAAGAGGATGTATACCAGAGAAGAGGATGTATGCTAGAGAAGAGGATTTATACTAGAGAAGAGGATGTATACTAGAGAAGAGGATTTATACTAGAGAAGAGGATGTATACTAGAGAAGAGGATGTATACTAGAGAAAAGGATGTATACTAGAGAAGAGGATGTATACTAGAGAAGAAGATTTATACTAGAGAAGAGGATGTATACTAGAGAAGAGGATGTATACTAGAGAAGAGGATTTATACTAGAGAAGAGGATTTATACTAGAGAAGAGGATGTATACTAGAGAAGAGGATGTATACTAGAGAAGAGGATGTATACTAGAGTAGAGGATGTATACTAGAGAAGAGGATGTATACTAGAGAAGAGGATTTAAACTAGAGAAGAGGATGTGTACTAGAGAAGAGGATGTATACTAGAAAAGAGGATGTGTACTAGAGAAGAGGATGTGTACTAGAGAAGAGGATGTGTACTAGAGAAGAGGATGTATACTAGAGAAGAGGATGTGTACTAGAGAAGAGGATGTGTACTAGAGAAGAGGATGTATTCTAGAGAAGAGGATGTGTACTAGAGAAGAGGATGTGTACTAGAGAAGAGGATGTGTACTAGAGAAGAGGATGTGTACTAGAGAAGAGGATGTGTACTAGAGAAGAGGATGTGTACTAGAGAAGAGGATGTATACTAGAGAAGAGGATGTATACTAGAGAAGAGTATGTGTACTAGAGAAGAGGATGTGTACTAGAGAAGAGGATGTATACTAGAGAAGAGGATGTGTACTAGAGAAGAGGATGTGTACTAGAGAAGAGGATGTATACTAGAAAAGAGGATGTGTACTAGAGAAGAGGATGTGTACTAGAGAAGAGGATGTATACTAGAGAAGAGGATGTGTAATAGAGAAGAGGATATGTACTAGAGAAGAGGATGTATACTAGAGAAGAGGATGTGTACTAGAGAAGAGGATGTATACTAGAGAAGAGGATGTATACTAGAGAAGAGGATGTGTACTAGAGAAGAGGATGTATACTAGAGAAGATGATGTATACCTGAGAAGAGGATGTATACTAGAGAAGAGGATTTATACTAGAGAAGAGGATGTATACTAGAGAAGAGGATGTATACTAGAGAAGAGGATGTATACTAGAGAAGAGGATGTATACTAGAGTAGAGGATGTATACTAGAGAAGAGGATGTATTCTAGACAAGAGGATTTAAACTAGAGAAGAGGATGTGTACTAGAGAAGAGGATGTGTACTAGAGAAGAGGATGTATACTAGAAAAGAGGATGTGTACTAGAGAAGAGGATGTGTACTAGAGAAGAGAATTTGTACTAGAGAAGAGGATGTATACTAGAGAAGAGGATGTGTACTAGAGAAGAGGATGTGTACTAGAGAAGAGGATGTGTACTAGAGAAGAGGATGTGTACTAGAGAAGAGGATGTGTACTAGAGAAGAGGATGTATACTAGAGAAGAGGATGTATACTAGAGAAGAGGATGTGTACTAGAGAAGAGGATGTGTACTAGAGAAGAGGATGTATACTAGAGAAGAGGATGTGTACTAGAGAAGAGGATGTGTACTAGAGAAGAGGATGTGTACTAGAGAAGAGTATGTGTACTAGAGAAGAGGATGTGTACTAGAGAAGAGGATGTGTACTAGAGAAGAGGATGTATACTAGAGAAGAGGATGTATACTAGAGAAGAGTATGTGTACTAGAGAAGAGGATGTGTACTAGAGAAGAGGATGTATACTAGAGAAGAGGATGTGTACTAGAGAAGAGGATGTGTACTAGAGAAGAGGATGTATACTAGAAAAGAGGATGTGTACTAGAGAAGAGGATGTGTACTAGAGAAGAAGATGTATACTAGAGAAGAGGATGTGTACTAGAGAAGAGGATATGTACTAGAGAAGAGGATGTATACTAGAGAAGAGGATGTGTACTAGAGAAGTGGATGTGTACTAGAGAAGAGGATGTGTACTAGAGAAGAGGATGTGTACTAGAGAAGAGGATGTGTACTAGAGAAGAGGATGTGTATTAGAGAAGAGGATGTGTACTAGAGAAGAGGATGTATGCTAGAAAAGAGGATGTATACTAGAGAAGAGGATGTGTACTAGAGAAGAGGATGTATACTAGAGAAGAGGATGTGTACTAGAGAAGAGGATGTGTACTAGAGAAGAGGATGTATACTAGAGAAGAGGATGTGTACTAGAGAAGAGGATGTGTACTAGAGAAGAGGATGTGTACTAGAGAAGAGGATGTGTACTAGAGAAGAGAATGTATGCTAGAGAAAAGGATGTGTACTAGAGAAGAGGATGTGTACTAGAGAAGAGGATGTGTACTAGAGAAGAGGATGTGTACTAGAGAAGAGGATGTATGCTAGAGAAGAGGATGTATACTAGAGAAGAAGATGTGTACTAGAGAAGAGGATGTGTACTAGAGAAGAGGATGTGTACTAGAGAAGAGGATGTGTACTAGAGAAGAGGATGTGTACTAGAGAAGAGGATGTGTACTAGAGAAGAGGATGTGTACTAGAGAAGAGGATGTGTACTAGAGAAGAGGATGTGTACTAGAGAAGAGGATGTATACTAGAGAAGAGGATGCATACTAGAGAAGAGGATGTATACTAGAGAAGAGGATGTATACTAGAGAAGAGGATGTGTACTAGAGAAGAGGATGTTTACTAGAGAAGAGGATGTGTACTAGAGAAGAGGATGTGTACTAGAGAAGAGGATGTGTACTAGAGAAGAGGATTTATACTAGAGAAGAGGATGTATACTAGGGAAGAGGATGTTTACCAGGGAAGAGGATGTATACTATGGAAGAGGATGTATACTACGGAGGAGGATGCATACTAGGGAAGAGGATGTTTACCAGGGAAGAGGATGTATACTATGGAAGAGGATGTATACTAGGGAAGAGGATGTTTACCAGGGAAGAGGATGTATACTATGGAAGAGGATGTATACTATGGAAGAGGATGTATACTATGGAAGAGGATGTATACTAGGGAAGAGGATGTATACTAGGGAAGAGGATGTATACTAGGGAAGAGGATGTATACTAGGGAAGAGGATGTTTACTATGGAAGAGGATGTATACTATGGAAGAGGATGTATACTAGAGAAGAGGATGTATACTATGGAAGAGGATGTATACTATTGAAGAGGATGTATACTAGAGAAGAGGATGTATACTAGAGAAGAGGATGTATACTAGAGAAGAGGATTTATACTAGAGAAGAGGATGTATACTAGAGAAGAGGACGTATACTAGAGAAGAGGATGTATACTAGAGAAGAGGATGTATACTAGAGAAGAGGATGTATACTAGAGAAGAGGATGTATACTAGAGAAGAGGATGTATACTAGAGAAGAGGATGTATACTAGAGAAGAGGATGTATACTAGAGAAGAGGATGTATACTAGAGAAGAGGATTTATACTAGAGAAGAGGATGTATACTAGAGAAGAGGATGTATACTAGAGAAGAGGATGTATACCAGAGAAGAGGATGTATGCTAGAGAAGAGGATTTATACTAGAGAAGAGGATGTATACTAGAGAAGAGGATTTATACTAGAGAAGAGGATGTATACTAGAGAAGAGGATGTATACTAGAGAAAAGGATGTATACTAGAGAAGAGGATGTATACTAGAGAAGAAGATTTATACTAGAGAAGAGGATGTATACTAGAGAAGAGGATGTATACTAGAGAAGAGGATGTATACTAGAGAAGAGGATTTATACTAGAGAAGAGGATGTATACTAGAGAAGAGGATGTATACTAGAGAAGAGGATGTATACTAGAGTAGAGGATGTATACTAGAGAAGAGGATGTATACTAGAGAAGAGGATTTAAACTAGAGAAGAGGATGTGTACTAGAGAAGAGGATGTGTGCTAGAGAAGAGGATGTATACTAGAAAAGAGGATGTGTACTAGAGAAGAGGATGTGTACTAGAGAAGAGGATGTGTACTAGAGAAGAGGATGTATACTAGAGAAGAGGATGTGTACTAGAGAAGAGGATGTGTACTAGAGAAGAGGATGTATACTAGAGAAGAGGATGTGTACTAGAGAAGAGGATGTGTACTAGAGAAGAGGATGTGTACTAGAGAAGAGGATGTGTACTAGAGAAGAGGATGTGTACTAGAGAAGAGGATGTGTACTAGAGAAGAGGATGTATACTAGAGAAGAGGATGTATACTAGAGAAGAGTATGTGTACTAGAGAAGAGGATGTGTACTAGAGAAGAGGATGTATACTAGAGAAGAGGATGTGTACTAGAGAAGAGGATGTGTACTAGAGAAGAGGATGTGTACTAGAGAAGAGGATGTATACTAGAGAAGAGGATGTGTAATAGAGAAGAGGATATGTACTAGAGAAGAGGATGTATACTAGAGAAGAGGATGTGTACTAGAGAAGAGGATGTATACTAGAGAAGAGGATGTATACTAGAGAAGAGGATGTGTACTAGAGAAGAGGATGTATACTAGAGAAGATGATGTATACTAGAGAAGAGGATGTATACTAGAGAAGAGGATTTATACTAGAGAAGAGGATGTATACTAGAGAAGAGGATGTATACTAGAGAAGAGGATGTATACTAGAGAAGAGGATGTATACTAGAGTAGAGGATGTATACTAGAGAAGAGGATGTATTCTAGAGAAGAGGATTTAAACTAGAGAAGAGGATGTGTACTAGAGAAGAGGATGTATACTAGAAAAGAGGATGTGTACTAGAGAAGAGGATGTGTACTAGAGAAGAGAATTTGTACTAGAGAAGAGGATGTATACTAGAGAAGAGGATGTGTACTAGAGAAGAGGATGTGTACTAGAGAAGAGGATGTGTACTAGAGAAGAGGATGTGTACTAGAGAAGAGGATGTGTACTAGAGAAGAGGATGTATACTAGAGAAGAGGATGTATACTAGAGAAGAGGATGTGTACTAGAGAAGAGGATGTGTACTAGAGAAGAGGATGTATACTAGAGAAGAGGATGTGTACTAGAGAAGAGGATGTGTACTAGAGAAGAGGATGTGTACTAGAGAAGAGTATGTGTACTAGAGAAGAGGATGTGTACTAGAGAAGAGGATGTGTACTAGAGAAGAGGATGTATACTAGAGAAGAGGATGTATACTAGAGAAGAGTATGTGTACTAGAGAAGAGGATGTGTACTAGAGAAGAGGATGTATACTAGACAAGAGGATGTGTACTAGAGAAGAGGATGTGTACTAGAGAAGAGGATGTATACTAGAAAAGAGGATGTGTACTAGAGAAGAGGATGTGTACTAGAGAAGAAGATGTATACTAGAGAAGAGGATGTGTAATAGAGAAGAGGATATGTACTAGAGAAGAGGATGTATACTAGAGAAGAGGATGTGTACTAGAGAAGTGGATGTGTACTAGAGAAGAGGATGTGTACTAGAGAAGAGGATGTGTACTAGAGAAGAGGATGTGTACTAGAGAAGAGGATGTGTACTAGAGAAGAGGATGTGTACTAGAGAAGAGGATGTATGCTAGAAAAGAGGATGTATACTAGAGAAGAGGATGTGTACTAGAGAAGAGGATGTATACTAGAGAAGAGGATGTGTACTAGAGAAGAGGATGTGTACTAGAGAAGAGGATGTATACTAGAGAAGAGGATGTGTACTAGAGAAGAGGATGTGTACTAGAGAAGAGGATGTGTACTAGAGAAGAGGATGTGTACTAGAGAAGAGAATGTATGCTAGAGAAGAGGATGTGTACTAGAGAAGAGGATGTGTACTAGAGAAGAGGATGTGTACTAGAGAAGAGGATGTGTACTAGAGAAGAGGATGTATGCTAGAGAAGAGGATGTATACTAGAGAAGAAGATGTGTACTAGAGAAGAGGATGTGTACTAGAGAAGAGGATGTGTACTAGAGAAGAGGATGTGTACTAGAGAAGAGGATGTGTACTAGAGAAGAGGATGTGTACTAGAGAAGAGGATGTGTACTAGAGAAGAGGATGTGTACTAGAGAAGAGGATGTATACTAGAGAAGAGGATGCATACTAGAGAAGAGGATGTGTACTAGAGAAGAGGATGTGTACTAGAGAAGAGGATGTGTACTAGAGAAGAGGATGAGTACTAGAGAAGAGGATGTGTACTAGAGAAGAGGATGTGTACTGCAGAAGAGGATGTGTACTAGAGAAGAGGATGTGTACTAGAGAAGAGGATGTATACTAGAGAAGAGGATGTGTACTAGAGAAGAGGATGTGTACTAGAGCAGAGGATGTGTACCAGAGAAGAGGATGTGTACTAGAGAAGAGGATGTGTACTAGAGAAGAGGATGTGTACTAGAGAAGAGGATGTGTACCAGAGAAGAGGATGTGTACTAGAGAAGAGGATGTGTACTAGAGAAGAGGATGTGTACTAGAGAAGAGGATGTGTACTAGAGAAGAGGATGTGTACTAGAGAAGAGGATGTGTACCAGAGAAGAGGATGTGTACTAGAGAAGAGGATGTGTACTAGAGAAGAGGATGTGTACTAGAGAAGAGGATGTGTACTAGAGAAGAGGATGTGTACTAGAGAAGAGGATGTGTACTAGAGAAGAGGATGTGTACTAGAGAAGAGGATGTGTACTAGAGAAGAGGATGTGTACTAGAGAAGAGGATGTGTACTAGAGAAGAGGATGTGTACTAGAGAAGAGGATGTATACTAGGGAAGACGATGTATACTAGGGAAGAGGATGTATACTATGGAAGAGGATGTATACTATGGAAGAGGATGTATACTAGGGAAGAGGATGTATACTAGGGAAGAGGATGTATACTAGGGAAGAGGATGTATACTATTGAAGAGGATGTATACTAGGGAAGAAGATGAATACTAGGGAAGAGGATGTATACTAGGGAAGATGATGTATACTAGGGAAGAGGATGTATACTATGGAAGAGGATGTATACTATGGAAGAGGATGTATACTAGGGAAGAGGATGTATACTAGGGAAGAAGATGAATACTAGGGAAGAGGATGTATACTAGGGAAGACGATGTATACTAGGGAAGAGGATGTATACTATGGAAGAGGATGTATACTATGGAAGAGGATGTATACTAGGGAAGAGGATGTATACTAGGGAAGAGGATGTATACTAGAGAAGAGGATGTATACTAGGGAAGAGGATGTTTACCAGGGAAGAGGATGTATACTATGGAAGAGGATGTATACTATGGAAGAGGATGTATACTAGGGAAGAGGATGTTTACCAGGGAAGAGGATGTATACTATGGAAGAGGATGTATACTAGGGAAGAGGATTTTTACCAGGGAAGAGGATGTATACTATGGAAGAGGATGTATACTATGGAAGAGGATGTATACTATGGAAGAGGATGTATACTAGGGAAGAGGATGTATACTAGGGAAGAGGATGTATACTAGGGAAGAGGATGTATACTAGGGAAGAGGATGTTTACCATGGAAGAGGATGTATACTATGGAAGAGGATGTATACTAGAGAAGAGGATGTATACTAGAGAAGAGGATGTATACTAGAGAAGAGGATTTATACTAGAGAAGAGGATGTATACTAGAGAAGAGGATGTATACTAGAGAAGAGGATGTATACTAGAGAAGAGGATGTATACTAGAGAAGAGGATGTATACTAGAGAAGAGGATTTATACTAGAGAAGAGGATGTATACTAGAGAAGAGGATGTATACTAGAGAAGAGGATGTATACTAGAGAAGAGGATGTATACTAGAGAAGAGGATGTATACTAGAGAAGAGGATGTATACTAGAGAAGAGGATGTATACTAGAGAAGAGGATGTATACTAGAGAAGAGGATTTATACTAGAGAAGAGGATGTATGCTAGAGAAGATGATTTATGCTAGAGAAGAGGATGTATACCAGAGAAGAGGATGTATGCTAGAGAAGAGGATTTATACTAGAGAAGAGGATGTATACTAGAGAAGAGGATTTATACTAGAGAAGAGGATGTATACTAGAGAAGAGGATGTATACTAGAGAAAAGGATGTATACTAGAGAAGAGGATGTATACTAGAGAAGAAGATTTATACTAGAGAAGAGGATGTATACTAGAGAAGAGGATGTATACTAGAGAAGAGGATGTATACTAGAGAAGAGGATTTATACTAGAGAAGAGGATGTATACTAGAGAAGAGGATGTATACTAGAGAAGAGGATGTATACTAGAGAAGAGGATGTATACTAGAGTAGAGGATGTATACTAGAGAAGAGGATGTATACTAGAGAAGAGGATTTAAACTAGAGAAGAGGATGTGTACTAGAGAAGAGGATATGTACTAGAGAAGAGGATGTATACTAGAAAAGAGGATGTGTACTAGAGAAGAGGATGTGTACTAGAGAAGAGGATGTGTACTAGAGAAGAGGATGTATACTAGAGAAGAGGATGTGTACTAGAGAAGAGGATGTGTACTAGAGAAGAGGATGTATACTAGAGAAGAGGATGTGTACTAGAGAAGAGGATGTGTACTAGAGAAGAGGATGTGTACTAGAGAAGAGGATGTGTACTAGAGAAGAGGATGTGTACTAGAGAAGAGGATGTGTACTAGAGAAGAGGATGTATACTAGAGAAGAGGATGTATACTAGAGAAGAGTATGTGTACTAGAGAAGAGGATGTGTACTAGAGAAGAGGATGTATACTAGAGAAGAGGATGTGTACTAGAGAAGAGGATGTGTACTAGAGAAGAGGATGTATACTAGAAAAGAGGATGTGTACTAGAGAAGAGGATGTGTACTAGAGAAGAGGATGTATACTAGAGAAGAGGATGTGTAATAGAGAAGAGGATATGTACTAGAGAAGAGGATGTATACTAGAGAAGAGGATGTGTACTAGAGAAGAGGATGTATACTAGAGAAGAGGATGTATACTAGAGAAGAGGATGTGTACTAGAGAAGAGGATGTATACTAGAGAAGAGGATGTATACTAGAGAAGAGGATGTATACTAGAGAAGAGGATTTATACTAGAGAAGAGGATGTATACTAGAGAAGAGGATGTATACTAGAGAAGAGGATGTATACTAGAGAAGAGGATGTATACTAGAGTAGAGGATGTATACTAGAGAAGAGGATGTATTCTAGAGAAGAGGATTTAAACTAGAGAAGAGGATGTATACTAGAAAAGAGGATGTGTACTAGAGAAGAGGATGTGTACTAGAGAAGAGAATTTGTACTAGAGAAGAGGATGTATACTAGAGAAGAGGATGTGTACTAGAGAAGAGGATGTGTACTAGAGAAGAGGATGTGTACTAGAGAAGAGGATGTGTACTAGAGAAGAGGATGTGTACTAGAGAAGAGGATGTATACTAGAGAAGAGGATGTATACTAGAGAAGAGGATGTGTACTAGAGAAGAGGATGTGTACTAGAGAAGAGGATGTATACTAGAGAAGAGGATGTGTACTAGAGAAGAGGATGTGTACTAGAGAAGAGGATGTGTACTAGAGAAGAGTATGTGTACTAGAGAAGAGGATGTGTACTAGAGAAGAGGATGTGTACTAGAGAAGAGGATGTATACTAGAGAAGAGGATGTATACTAGAGAAGAGTATGTGTACTAGAGAAGAGGATGTGTACTAGAGAAGAGGATGTATACTAGAGAAGAGGATGTGTTCTAGAGAAGAGGATGTGTACTAGAGAAGAGGATGTATACTAGAAAAGAGGATGTGTACTAGAGAAGAGGATGTGTACTAGAGAAGAAGATGTATACTAGAGAAGAGGATGTGTACTAGAGAAGAGGATATGTACTAGAGAAGAGGATGTATACTAGAGAAGAGGATGTGTACTAGAGAAGTGGATGTGTACTAGAGAAGAGGATGTGTACTAGAGAAGAGGATGTGTACTAGAGAAGAGGATGTGTACTAGAGAAGAAGATGTGTACTAGAGAAGAGGATGTGTACTAGAGAAGAGGATGTATGCTAGAAAAGAGGATGTATACTAGAGAAGAGGATGTGTACTAGAGAAGAGGATGTATACTAGAGAAGAGGATGTGTACTAGAGAAGAGGATGTGTACTAGAGAAGAGGATGTATACTAGAGAAGAGGATGTGTACTAGAGAAGAGGATGTGTACTAGAGAAGAGGATGTGTACTAGAGAAGAGGATGTGTACTAGAGAAGAGAATGTATGCTAGAGAAGAGGATGTATACTAGAGAAGAGGATGTGTACTAGAGAAGAGGATGTGTACTAGAGAAGAGGATGTGTACTAGAGAAGAGGATGTATGCTAGAGAAGAGGATGTATACTAGAGAAGAAGATGTGTACTAGAGAAGAGGATGTGTACTAGAGAAGAGGATGTGTACTAGAGAAGAGGATGTGTACTAGAGAAGAGGATGTGTACTAGAGAAGAGGATGTGTACTAGAGAAGAGGATGTGTACTAGAGAAGAGGATGTGTACTAGAGAAGAGGATGTGTACTAGAGAAGAGGATGTATACTAGAGAAGAGGATGTATACTAGAGAAGAGGATGTATACTAGAGAAGAGGATGTATACTAGAGAAGAGGATGTGTACTAGAGAAGAGGATGTGTACTAGAGAAGAGGATGTGTACTAGAGAAGAGGATGTGTACTAGAGAAGAGGATGTGTACTAGAGAAGAGGATGTGTACTAGAGAAGAGGATGTGTACTAGAGAAGAGGATGTGTACTAGAGAAGAGGATGTGTACTAGAGAAGAGGATGTATACTAGAGAAGAGGATGTATACTAGAGAAGAGAATGTATACTAGAGAAGAGGATTTATACTAGAGAAGAGGATGTATACTAGAGAAGAGGATGTATACTAGAGAAGAGGATGTATACTAGAGAAGAGGATGTATACTAGAGTAGAGGATGTATACTAGAGAAGAGGATGTATTCTAGAGAAGAGGATTTAAACTAGAGAAGAGGATGTGTACTAGAGAAGAGGATGTGTACTAGAGAAGAGGATGTATACTAGAAAAGAGGATGTGTACTAGAGAAGAGGATGTGTACTAGAGAAGAGAATTTGTACTAGAGAAGAGGATGTATACTAGAGAAGAGGATGTGTACTAGAGAAGAGGATGTGTACTAGAGAAGAGGATGTGTACTAGAGAAGAGGATGTGTACTAGAGAAGAGGATGTGTACTAGAGAAGAGGATGTATACTAGAGAAGAGGATGTATACTAGAGAAGAGGATGTGTACTAGAGAAGAGGATGTGTACTAGAGAAGAGGATGTATACTAGAGAAGAGGATGTGTACTAGAGAAGAGGATGTGTACTAGAGAAGAGGATGTGTACTAGAGAAGAGTATGTGTACTAGAGAAGAGGATGTGTACTAGAGAAGAGGATGTGTACTAGAGAAGAGGATGTATACTAGAGAAGAGGATGTATACTAGAGAAGAGTATGTGTACTAGAGAAGAGGATGTGTACTAGAGAAGAGGATGTATACTAGAGAAGAGGATGTGTACTAGAGAAGAGGATGTGTACTAGAGAAGAGGATGTATACTAGAAAAGAGGATGTGTACTAGAGAAGAGGATGTGTACTAGAGAAGAAGATGTATACTAGAGAAGAGGATGTGTACTAGAGAAGAGGATATGTACTAGAGAAGAGGATGTATACTAGAGAAGAGGATGTGTACTAGAGAAGTGGATGTGTACTAGAGAAGAGGATGTGTACTAGAGAAGAGGATGTGTACTAGAGAAGAGGATGTGTACTAGAGAAGAGGATGTGTACTAGAGAAGAGGATGTGTACTAGAGAAGAGGATGTATGCTAGAAAAGAGGATGTATACTAGAGAAGAGGATGTGTACTAGAGAAGAGGATGTATACTAGAGAAGAGGATGTGTACTAGAGAAGAGGATGTGTACTAGAGAAGAGGATGTATACTAGAGAAGAGGATGTGTACTAGAGAAGAGGATGTGTACTAGAGAAGAGGATGTGTACTAGAGAAGAGGATGTGTACTAGAGAAGAGAATGTATGCTAGAGAAGAGGATGTGTACTAGAGAAGAGGATGTGTACTAGAGAAGAGGATGTGTACTAGAGAAGAGGATGTGTACTAGAGAAGAGGATGTATGCTAGAGAAGAGGATGTATACTAGAGAAGAAGATGTGTACTAGAGAAGAGGATGTGTACTAGAGAAGAGGATGTGTACTAGAGAAGAGGATGTGTACTAGAGAAGAGGATGTGTACTAGAGAAGAGGATGTGTACTAGAGAAGAGGATGTGTACTAGAGAAGAGGATGTGTACTAGAGAAGAGGATGTATACTAGAGAAGAGGATGTATACTAGAGAAGAGGATGTATACTAGAGAAGAGGATGTATACTAGAGAAGAGGATGTGTACTAGAGAAGAGGATGTTTACTAGAGAAGAGGATGTGTACTAGAGAAGAGGATGTGTACTAGAGAAGAGGATGTGTACTAGAGAAGAGGATGTGTACTAGAGAAGAGGATGTGTACTAGAGAAGAGGATGTGTACTAGAGAAGAGGATGTGTACTGGAGAAGAGGATGTGTACTAGAGAAGAGGATGTGTACTAGAGAAGAGGATGTATACTAGAGAAGAGGATGTGTACTAGAGAAGAGGATGTGTACTAGAGCAGAGGATGTGTACCAGAGAAGAGGATGTGTACTAGAGAAGAGGATGTGTACTAGAGAAGAGGATGTGTACTAGAGAAGAGGATGTGTACCAGAGAAGAGGATGTGTACTAGAGAAGAGGATGTGTACTAGAGAAGAGGATGTGTACTAGAGAAGAGGATGTGTACTAGAGAAGAGGATGTGTACTAGAGAAGAGGATGTGTACCAGAGAAGAGGATGTGTACTAGAGAAGAGGATGTGTACTAGAGAAGAGGATGTGTACTAGAGAAGAGGATGTGTACTAGAGAAGAGGATGTGTACTAGAGAAGAGGATGTGTACTAGAGAAGAGGATGTGTACTAGAGAAGAGGATGTGTACTAGAGAAGAGGATGTGTACTAGAGAAGAGGATGTGTACTAGAGAAGAGGATGTATACTAGGGAAGACGATGTATACTAGGGAAGAGGATGTATACTATGGAAGAGGATGTATACTATGGAAGAGGATGTATACTAGGGAAGAGGATGTATACTAGGGAAGAGGATGTATACTAGGGAAGAGGATGTATACTATTGAAGAGGATGTATACTAGGGAAGAAGATGAATACTAGGGAAGAGGATGTATACTAGGGAAGATGATGTATACTAGGGAAGAGGATGTATACTATGGAAGAGGATGTATACTATGGAAGAGGATGTATACTAGGGAAGAGGATGTATACTAGGGAAGAAGATGAATACTAGGGAAGAGGATGTATACTAGGGAAGACGATGTATACTAGGGAAGAGGATGTATACTATGGAAGAGGATGTATACTATGGAAGAGGATGTATACTAGGGAAGAGGATGTATACTAGGGAAGAGGATGTATACTAGAGAAGAGGATGTATACTAGGGAAGAAGATGTTTACCAGGGAAGAGGATGTATACTATGGAAGAGGATGTATACTATGGAAGAGGATGTATACTAGGGAAGAGGATGTTTACCAGGGAAGAGGATGTATACTATGGAAGAGGATGTATACTAGGGAAGAGGATTTTTACCAGGGAAGAGGATGTATACTATGGAAGAGGATGTATACTATGGAAGAGGATGTATACTATGGAAGAGGATGTATACTAGGGAAGAGGATGTATACTAGGGAAGAGGATGTATACTAGGGAAGAGGATGTATACTAGGGAAGAGGATGTTTACCATGGAAGAGGATGTATACTATGGAAGAGGATGTATACTAGAGAAGAGGATGTATACTAGAGAAGAGGATGTATACTAGAGAAGAGGATTTATACTAGAGAAGAGGATGTATACTAGAGAAGAGGATGTATACTAGAGAAGAGGATGTATACTAGAGAAGAGGATGTATACTAGAGAAGAGGATGTATACTAGAGAAGAGGATTTATACTAGAGAAGAGGATGTATACTAGAGAAGAGGATGTATACTAGAGAAGAGGATGTATACTAGAGAAGAGGATGTATACTAGAGAAGAGGATGTATACTAGAGAAGAGGATGTATACTAGAGAAGAGGATGTATACTAGAGAAGAGGATGTATACTAGAGAAGAGGATTTATACTAGAGAAGAGGATGTATGCTAGAGAAGATGATTTATGCTAGAGAAGAGGATGTATACCAGAGAAGAGGATGTATGCTAGAGAAGAGGATTTATACTAGAGAAGAGGATGTATACTAGAGAAGAGGATTTATACTAGAGAAGAGGATGTATACTAGAGAAGAGGATGTATACTAGAGAAAAGGATGTATACTAGAGAAGAGGATGTATACTAGAGAAGAAGATTTATACTAGAGAAGAGGATGTATACTAGAGAAGAGGATGTATACTAGAGAAGAGGATGTATACTAGAGAAGAGGATTTATACTAGAGAAGAGGATGTATACTAGAGAAGAGGATGTATACTAGAGAAGAGGATGTATACTAGAGAAGAGGATGTATACTAGAGTAGAGGATGTATACTAGAGAAGAGGATGTATACTAGAGAAGAGGATTTAAACTAGAGAAGAGGATGTGTACTAGAGAAGAGGATATGTACTAGAGAAGAGGATGTATACTAGAAAAGAGGATGTGTACTAGAGAAGAGGATGTGTACTAGAGAAGAGGATGTGTACTAGAGAAGAGGATGTATACTAGAGAAGAGGATGTGTACTAGAGAAGAGGATGTGTACTAGAGAAGAGGATGTATACTAGAGAAGAGGATGTGTACTAGAGAAGAGGATGTGTACTAGAGAAGAGGATGTGTACTAGAGAAGAGGATGTGTACTAGAGAAGAGGATGTGTACTAGAGAAGAGGATGTGTACTAGAGAAGAGGATGTATACTAGAGAAGAGGATGTATACTAGAGAAGAGTATGTGTACTAGAGAAGAGGATGTGTACTAGAGAAGAGGATGTATACTAGAGAAGAGGATGTGTACTAGAGAAGAGGATGTGTACTAGAGAAGAGGATGTATACTAGAAAAGAGGATGTGTACTAGAGAAGAGGATGTGTACTAGAGAAGAGGATGTATACTAGAGAAGAGGATGTGTAATAGAGAAGAGGATATGTACTAGAGAAGAGGATGTATACTAGAGAAGAGGATGTGTACTAGAGAAGAGGATGTATACTAGAGAAGAGGATGTATACTAGAGAAGAGGATGTGTACTAGAGAAGAGGATGTATACTAGAGAAGAGGATGTATACTAGAGAAGAGGATGTATACTAGAGAAGAGGATTTATACTAGAGAAGAGGATGTATACTAGAGAAGAGGATGTATACTAGAGAAGAGGATGTATACTAGAGAAGAGGATGTATACTAGAGTAGAGGATGTATACTAGAGAAGAGGATGTATTCTAGAGAAGAGGATTTAAACTAGAGAAGAGGATGTATACTAGAAAAGAGGATGTGTACTAGAGAAGAGGATGTGTACTAGAGAAGAGAATTTGTACTAGAGAAGAGGATGTATACTAGAGAAGAGGATGTGTACTAGAGAAGAGGATGTGTACTAGAGAAGAGGATGTGTACTAGAGAAGAGGATGTGTACTAGAGAAGAGGATGTGTACTAGAGAAGAGGATGTATACTAGAGAAGAGGATGTATACTAGAGAAGAGGATGTGTACTAGAGAAGAGGATGTGTACTAGAGAAGAGGATGTATACTAGAGAAGAGGATGTGTACTAGAGAAGAGGATGTGTACTAGAGAAGAGGATGTGTACTAGAGAAGAGTATGTGTACTAGAGAAGAGGATGTGTACTAGAGAAGAGGATGTGTACTAGAGAAGAGGATGTATACTAGAGAAGAGGATGTATACTAGAGAAGAGTATGTGTACTAGAGAAGAGGATGTGTACTAGAGAAGAGGATGTATACTAGAGAAGAGGATGTGTTCTAGAGAAGAGGATGTGTACTAGAGAAGAGGATGTATACTAGAAAAGAGGATGTGTACTAGAGAAGAGGATGTGTACTAGAGAAGAAGATGTATACTAGAGAAGAGGATGTGTACTAGAGAAGAGGATATGTACTAGAGAAGAGGATGTATACTAGAGAAGAGGATGTGTACTAGAGAAGTGGATGTGTACTAGAGAAGAGGATGTGTACTAGAGAAGAGGATGTGTACTAGAGAAGAGGATGTGTACTAGAGAAGAGGATGTGTACTAGAGAAGAGGATGTGTACTAGAGAAGAGGATGTATACTAGAGAAGAGGATGTGTACTAGAGAAGAGGATGTGTACTAGAGAAGAGGATGTATACTAGAGAAGAGGATGTATACTAGAGAAGAGGATGTATACTAGAGAAGAGGATGTACTAGAGAAGAGGATGTGATGTGTACTAGAGAAGAGGATGTGTACTAGAGAAGAGGATGTGTACTAGAGAAGAGGATGTGTACTAGAGAAGAGGATGTGTACTAGAGAAGAGGATGTGTACTAGAGAAGAGGATGTGTACTAGAGAAGAGGATGTATGCTAGAAAAGAGGATGTATACTAGAGAAGAGGATGTGTACTAGAGAAGAGGATGTATACTAGAGAAGAGGATGTGTACTAGAGAAGAGGATGTATACCAGGAAGAAGGATGGTATGGTCATGGAAGAGGAATGGGCACAGGGGAAGAGGATGTATTAGGAACAGGATGTATACTTAGAGGAAGAGGATGCATACCTAGGAAGAAGGAATGTTTACTATGGAAGAGATCTATACGAGAAGAGGATGTGTACTAGAGAAGAGGATGTATACTAGAGAAGAGGATGTGTACTAGAGAAGAGGATGTGTACTAGAGAAGAGGATGTATACTAGAGAAGAGGATGTGTACTAGAGAAGAGGATGTATAACTTAGAGAAGAGTGGATGCATACTAGAGTAAGAGGATGCATAACTTAGAGAAGAGGATAGACTTAGAGAAGAGGATCTATACCTAGAGGAAGAGGATGTACAACTTAGAGGAAGAGGATATATACTAGAGAAGATGGACGTACTACCTAGAGGAAAAAGAGGATGTATAACTTAGAGAAGAGGATAAAAGTACTAGAGAAGAGGATGTGTACTAGAGAAGAGGATGTGTACTAGAGAAGAGAATGTATGCTAGAGAAGAGGATGGCATGCTAGAGAAGATGGATACACTAGAGAAGAGGATGGTATACCAGAGAAGAGGATGCATGCTTAGAGAAGAGGATATACTTTAGGAGAAGAGGATGTATACTAGAGAAGAGTGATATAACTAGAGGAAGAGGATGTATACTTGTGAGAAGAAGGATGGTATACTAGAGAAAACATGTATACTAGAGGAAGAGGATGTAATACCTAGAGAAGAAGATTTATACTTAGAGGAAGAGGACGTATGTACCTAGAGAAGAGGTATGCATACTAGAGAAGAGGATGTACACTAGAGAAGAGGGATATAATAAGAGAAGAAGGATGGATACTAGAGAAGAGGATGTGTACTAGAGAAGAGGATGTATACTAGAAAGAGGATGTGTACTAGAGAAGAGGATGTATACTAGAAAAGAGGATGTGTACTAAGAGAATAGGATGTGTACTAGAGGATGTGTACTAGAGAAGAGGATGTGTACTAGAGAAGAGGATGTATGCTAGAAAAGAGGATGTATACTAGAGAAGAGGATGTGTACTAGAGAAGAGGATGTGTACTAGAGAAGAGGATGTGTACTAGAGAAGAGGATGTGTACTAGAGAAGAGGATGTATACTAGAGAAGAGGATGTGTACTAGAGAAGAGGATGTGTACTAGAGAAGAGGATGTGTACTAGAGAAGAGGATGTGTACTAGAGAAGAGGATGTATACTAGAGAAGAGGATGTGTACTAGAGAAGAGGATGTGTACTAGAGAAGAGGATGTGTACTAGAGAAGAGGATGTGTACTAGAGAAGAGGATGTATACTAGAGAAGAGGATGTGTACTAGAGAAGAGGATGTGTACTAGAGAAGAGGATGTGTACTAGAGAAGAGGATGTGTACTAGAGAAGAGGATGTGTACTAGAGAAGAGGATGTGTACTAGAGAAGAGGATGTGTACTAGAGAAGAGGATGTGTACTAGAGAAGAGGATGTGTACTAGAGAAGAGGATGTGTACTAGAGAAGAGGATGTATACTAGAGAAGAGGATGTATACTAGAGAAGAGGATGTATACTAGAGAAGAGGATGTATACTAGAGAAGAGGATGTGTACTAGAGAAGAGGATGTGTACTAGAGAAGAGGATGTGTACTAGAGAAGAGGATGTGTACTAGAGAAGAGGATGTGTACTAGAGAAGAGGATGTGTACTAGAGAAGAGGATGTGTACTAGAGAAGAGGATGTGTACTAGAGAAGAGGATGTGTACTAGAGAAGAGGATGTATACTAGAGAAGAGGATGTATACTAGAGAAGAGAATGTATACTAGAGAAGAGGATTTATACTAGAGAAGAGGATGTATACTAGAGAAGAGGATGTATACTAGAGAAGAGGATGTATACTAGAGAAGAGGATGTATACTAGAGTAGAGGATGTATACTAGAGAAGAGGATGTAGAAGAGGATGTGTACTAGAGAAGAGGATGTGTACTAGAGAAGAGGATGTGTACTAGAGAAGAGGATGTGTACTAGAGAAGAGGATGTGTACTAGAGAAGAGGATGTGTACTAGAGAAGAGGATGTGTACTAGAGAAGAGGATGTGTACTAGAGAAGAGGATGTGTACTAGAGAAGAGGATGTATACTAGAGAAGAGGATGTATACTAGAGAAGAGAATGTATACTAGAGAAGAGGATTTATACTAGAGAAGAGGATGTATACTAGAGAAGAGGATGTATACTAGAGAAGAGGATGTATACTAGAGAAGAGGATGTATACTAGAGTAGAGGATGTATACTAGAGAAGAGGATGTATTCTAGAGAAGAGGATTTAAACTAGAGAAGAGGATGTGTACTAGAGAAGAGGATGTGTACTAGAGAAGAGGATGTATACTAGAAAAGAGGATGTGTACTAGAGAAGAGGATGTGTACTAGAGAAGAGAATTTGTACTAGAGAAGAGGATGTATACTAGAGAAGAGGATGTGTACTAGAGAAGAGGATGTGTACTAGAGAAGAGGATGTGTACTAGAGAAGAGGATGTGTACTAGAGAAGAGGATGTGTACTAGAGAAGAGGATGTATACTAGAGAAGAGGATGTATACTAGAGAAGAGGATGTGTACTAGAGAAGAGGATGTGTACTAGAGAAGAGGATGTATACTAGAGAAGAGGATGTGTACTAGAGAAGAGGATGTGTACTAGAGAAGAGGATGTGTACTAGAGAAGAGTATGTGTACTAGAGAAGAGGATGTGTACTAGAGAAGAGGATGTGTACTAGAGAAGAGGATGTATACTAGAGAAGAGGATGTATACTAGAGAAGAGTATGTGTACTAGAGAAGAGGATGTGTACTAGAGAAGAGGATGTATACTAGAGAAGAGGATGTGTACTAGAGAAGAGGATGTGTACTAGAGAAGAGGATGTATACTAGAAAAGAGGATGTGTACTAGAGAAGAGGATGTGTACTAGAGAAGAAGATGTATACTAGAGAAGAGGATGTGTACTAGAGAAGAGGATATGTACTAGAGAAGAGGATGTATACTAGAGAAGAGGATGTGTACTAGAGAAGTGGATGTGTACTAGAGAAGAGGATGTGTACTAGAGAAGAGGATGTGTACTAGAGAAGAGGATGTGTACTAGAGAAGAGGATGTGTACTAGAGAAGAGGATGTGTACTAGAGAAGAGGATGTATGCTAGAAAAGAGGATGTATACTAGAGAAGAGGATGTGTACTAGAGAAGAGGATGTATACTAGAGAAGAGGATGTGTACTAGAGAAGAGGATGTGTACTAGAGAAGAGGATGTATACTAGAGAAGAGGATGTGTACTAGAGAAGAGGATGTGTACTAGAGAAGAGGATGTGTACTAGAGAAGAGGATGTGTACTAGAGAAGAGAATGTATGCTAGAGAAGAGGATGTGTACTAGAGAAGAGGATGTGTACTAGAGAAGAGGATGTGTACTAGAGAAGAGGATGTGTACTAGAGAAGAGGATGTATGCTAGAGAAGAGGATGTATACTAGAGAAGAAGATGTGTACTAGAGAAGAGGATGTGTACTAGAGAAGAGGATGTGTACTAGAGAAGAGGATGTGTACTAGAGAAGAGGATGTGTACTAGAGAAGAGGATGTGTACTAGAGAAGAGGATGTGTACTAGAGAAGAGGATGTGTACTAGAGAAGAGGATGTATACTAGAGAAGAGGATGTATACTAGAGAAGAGGATGTATACTAGAGAAGAGGATGTATACTAGAGAAGAGGATGTGTACTAGAGAAGAGGATGTTTACTAGAGAAGAGGATGTGTACTAGAGAAGAGGATGTGTACTAGAGAAGAGGATGTGTACTAGAGAAGAGGATGTGTACTAGAGAAGAGGATGTGTACTAGAGAAGAGGATGTGTACTAGAGAAGAGGATGTGTACTGGAGAAGAGGATGTGTACTAGAGAAGAGGATGTGTACTAGAGAAGAGGATGTATACTAGAGAAGAGGATGTGTACTAGAGAAGAGGATGTGTACTAGAGCAGAGGATGTGTACCAGAGAAGAGGATGTGTACTAGAGAAGAGGATGTGTACTAGAGAAGAGGATGTGTACTAGAGAAGAGGATGTGTACCAGAGAAGAGGATGTGTACTAGAGAAGAGGATGTGTACTAGAGAAGAGGATGTGTACTAGAGAAGAGGATGTGTACTAGAGAAGAGGATGTGTACTAGAGAAGAGGATGTGTACCAGAGAAGAGGATGTGTACTAGAGAAGAGGATGTGTACTAGAGAAGAGGATGTGTACTAGAGAAGAGGATGTGTACTAGAGAAGAGGATGTGTACTAGAGAAGAGGATGTGTACTAGAGAAGAGGATGTGTACTAGAGAAGAGGATGTGTACTAGAGAAGAGGATGTGTACTAGAGAAGAGGATGTGTACTAGAGAAGAGGATGTGTACTAGAGAAGAGGATGTATACTAGGGAAGACGATGTATACTAGGGAAGAGGATGTATACTATGGAAGAGGATGTATACTATGGAAGAGGATGTATACTAGGGAAGAGGATGTATACTAGGGAAGAGGATGTATACTAGGGAAGAGGATGTATACTATTGAAGAGGATGTATACTAGGGAAGAAGATGAATACTAGGGAAGAGGATGTATACTAGGGAAGATGATGTATACTAGGGAAGAGGATGTATACTATGGAAGAGGATGTATACTATGGAAGAGGATGTATACTAGGGAAGAGGATGTATACTAGGGAAGAAGATGAATACTAGGGAAGAGGATGTATACTAGGGAAGACGATGTATACTAGGGAAGAGGATGTATACTATGGAAGAGGATGTATACTATGGAAGAGGATGTATACTAGGGAAGAGGATGTATACTAGGGAAGAGGATGTATACTAGAGAAGAGGATGTATACTAGGGAAGAAGATGTTTACCAGGGAAGAGGATGTATACTATGGAAGAGGATGTATACTATGGAAGAGGATGTATACTAGGGAAGAGGATGTTTACCAGGGAAGAGGATGTATACTATGGAAGAGGATGTATACTAGGGAAGAGGATTTTTACCAGGGAAGAGGATGTATACTATGGAAGAGGATGTATACTATGGAAGAGGATGTATACTATGGAAGAGGATGTATACTAGGGAAGAGGATGTATACTAGGGAAGAGGATGTATACTAGGGAAGAGGATGTATACTAGGGAAGAGGATGTTTACCATGGAAGAGGATGTATACTATGGAAGAGGATGTATACTAGAGAAGAGGATGTATACTAGAGAAGAGGATGTATACTAGAGAAGAGGATTTATACTAGAGAAGAGGATGTATACTAGAGAAGAGGATGTATACTAGAGAAGAGGATGTATACTAGAGAAGAGGATGTATACTAGAGAAGAGGATGTATACTAGAGAAGAGGATTTATACTAGAGAAGAGGATGTATACTAGAGAAGAGGATGTATACTAGAGAAGAGGATGTATACTAGAGAAGAGGATGTATACTAGAGAAGAGGATGTATACTAGAGAAGAGGATGTATACTAGAGAAGAGGATGTATACTAGAGAAGAGGATGTATACTAGAGAAGAGGATGTATACTAGAGAAGAGGATTTATACTAGAGAAGAGGATGTATACTAGAGAAGATGATTTATGCTAGAGAAGAGGATGTATACCAGAGAAGAGGATGTATGCTAGAGAAGAGGATTTATACTAGAGAAGAGGATGTATACTAGAGAAGAGGATTTATACTAGAGAAGAGGATGTATACTAGAGAAGAGGATGTATACTAGAGAAAAGGATGTATACTAGAGAAGAGGATGTATACTAGAGAAGAGGATTTATACTAGAGAAGAGGATGTATACTAGAGAAGAGGATGTATACTAGAGAAGAGGATGTATACTAGAGAAGAGGATGTATACTAGAGTAGAGGATGTATACTAGAGAAGAGGATGTATACTAGAGAAGAGGATTTAAACTAGAGAAGAGGATGTGTACTAGAGAAGAGGATATGTACTAGAGAAGAGGATGTATACTAGAAAAGAGGATGTGTACTAGAGAAGAGGATGTGTAGTAGAGAAGAGGATGTGTACTAGAGAAGAGGATGTATACTAGAGAAGAGGATGTGTACTAGAGAAGAGGATGTGTACTAGAGAAGAGGATGTATACTAGAGAAGAGGATGTGTACTAGAGAAGAGGATGTGTACTAGAGAAGAGGATGTGTACTAGAGAAGAGGATGTGTACTAGAGAAGAGGATGTGTACTAGAGAAGAGGATGTGTACTTGAGAAGAGTTAAAATTAGGAAAAAAAATAATTGAAAAAAAATGTTGCTGCTTCAAGTTTTGCTTTCGTTTTACGTCACAGACATTAATAATTGTTATAGTATAATGCGGGTAATTGGTACTCTTAATAGCTCTTAAAGTAATTACTTGATCACGTAATTAGGAATACTTCTGTAATTAATGTAGTTTATTACCCTAAGCCTCGAGTAACCTTTGTTAATATTTTGAGAGAGAGAGAGAGTAATAGAGAGAGAGAGAGAGAGAGAGAGAGAGTGAGAGTGAAAACTCAAGAATAAATTGCACTTGCAGTGATTCCTTTTACTCAGCGAGATGTACTCACGAGTTGTACTCACGACTCTGTTTACGGAGGAGTCAAGTCTCCGGCTTTTAACTTACAATCGACCTTTCTCTCTCGGTTCCTCGTCTCGTGTGCCTGATCATGCATATGCTTGAAGCTGTGTATTGCAGCTTTACTCAACTACATGAAACTCATTCCACTTGCATTAAGTTCGTAACATCCACTGGAGCCCTTCAGTTGTTACAGCTTCCATTTACACTCCCCCTGGCCCTCCCTGTGCCCAGCGGAATGTAAACACAAGAGATATAATTGTAAAAGAACTTAAAAATCAACATCTAAATTCACTTGCAGACCAGCTAGCACCTCCTCTAACTCGCATCTTTCAGCACTGCCTAGTACAGTGTAAATGGCCCTTTCTGTGGAAAGAGGCAAATATAGTCCCTGTTCACAAAAAGAAGAGCAGAGCAGAAATCAGCAACTACAGACCAGTGTCACTCCTGTCAATCACTGGTAAGATTCTTGAGACAATAATCTCAAGACAAATGACAGAGTTTTTTGACTACCACTCACTACTTTGTGATCGTCAATATGGCTTCAGGAAAGGTTACTCTGCTGCTGATCCGTTGTTAAACCTCTCCACTAAGTGGCACCAGTCACTGGATGAATCCAAAGTCAGCTGTGTGGTAGCACTGGACATTGCTGGTGCTTTCGACCGGGTGTGGCACCAGGGCCTCTTAGCAAAACTGCAAGCACTGGGAATTGCAGGCTCTACGCTATGTCTCCTCAGTGATTACCTTCATGGTAGATCTCTAAGTGTAGTTCTCAATGGAACGGAATCAGCAAGACATCCTATTGGGGCAAGTGTTCCACAAGGAAGCGTGCTGGGACCATTGTTATGGAATGTCTACTTCAACGACCTTTTTCATCTCATCCCAGAATCCCATGCATATGCAGATGACTGTACACTGACATTCACTTATCCAAGAGAAGAAATGCCAGCTGCTCTAAGCTATATCAATCACCAGCTATGAGCTATATCAGCTTGGGGAAAGAGATGGCAAGTAACATTTGCACCTGAGAAAACGCAAATGATGATAGTCTCTAGGCACCATGATGGTAATGCTGGTGCAGTAGTAAGGATGAATGGGAGGGTGTTGGCACCTGGAGAAGAAGTTGATATCCTTGGGGCGAAATTTGACTCCAAACTAACCATTAAGAATCATGTTGTAAATCTTGCAAACAAGGCAGCCAGGAAGCTTACAGCACTTCGCCGTATCTCGCATCTGCTTGACAGTAGGGGTTGCAAGATTCTGTACGAGGCACAAGTACGCTCACACTTTGAGTATGCGCCACTTTCTTGGTTTGCCTGCCCCCCCCCTCTTATCTGCGAGTGCTTGACAGAGTAGAGAACAGAGCAAGACGTCTCATCTCTCGCCTGGACCCATCCTGGATAGACCTGTCATTTCAGCAGAGCCTTCAACACAGGAGGGATGTGGGTGGCCTTACTGTTATGTACAAGACCAATATTGTCAAAGTACCACACTTGGATCCACTTCGAGGACAGCGTGAAACAAGCTTTTATACCACAAGACGGGCAGAAAGCAGCAACTTTACTCTGGCTGTACCCTTCTCCAGAACATCACTCCATCTGAGATCATATATACCCAGGATGACTCGAGTATGGAACACATTCGTACAGCATAATGATGTCAACGAGATAAAGTCAGTTGATCAAATGAAAATGCTGGCCCACGGATGGCTCCAACTTCATCCTGTTCCCTACTTGTATGTCTCATAACAATAAAAATACTTTCAAATGAGCTGATGTAGGTAACAACTCTTAGCTTGTCAATAAAGTTAGGAATCCTTAACCTGTAAATAGCTTGTCAAACCCTGTGTAAAAAAAAAAAAAGAGAGAGAGAGATTAGATCTTGCTTTAACTTGTGGGATTAAAACAAATTCTTCTTAGTCTTGCCTTACTCCTCACAGTCAGACTCTTCCTGCTTGATACTGTCAGGTTTCCTGCGTTTTTCCTGCCATCATCTCCCTCTTTTAAAACCGTCAGATACAATTCTTTTATTTTCTACTCAGTTTTCTCTGATCCGGGACTAATCTTGTTTGAAGCCTGGAGGGTCAGGAGTCCTTCAGTCACTGGAGGGTCAGGAGTCCTTCAGTCACTGGAGAGTCAGGGGTCCTTCAGTCACTGGAGGGTCAGGAGTCCTTCAGTCACTGGAGGGGCAGGAGTTCTTCAGTCACTGGAGGGTCAGGAGTCCTTCAGTCACTGGAGGGACAGGAGTCCTTCAGTCACTGGAGGGTCAGGAGTCCTTCAGTCACTGAAGGAGCAGGAGTCCTTCAGTCACTGAAGGAGCAGGAGTCCTTCAGTCACTGAAGGAGCAGGAGTCCTTTAGTCACTGAAGGAGGAGGATTTATCCAGTCACTAGAGGGGCAGGAGTCCTTCAGTCACTGGAATTGCAGGAATCCTTCAGTCACTGGAGGGGCAGGAATCTTTCAGTCACTGGAGGTGCAGGAATCCTTCAGTCACTGGAGGGTCAGGAATCCTTCAGTCACTGGAGGGGCAGGAATCCTTCAGTCACTGAAGGAGCAGGATTTATCGAGTCACTAGAGGGGCAAGAGTCTTTCAGTCACTGAAGGAGTAAGAGTCCTTCAGTCACTGGAGGGGCAGGAGTCCTTCAGTCACTGGAGGCGCAGGAATCCTTCAGTCACTGGAGGGGCAGGAATCTTTCAGTAACTGGTGGGGCAGGAATCTTTCAGTAACTGGTGGGGCAGGAATCTTTCAGTCACTGGAGAGGCAGGAATCCTTCAGTCACTGGAGGGGCAGGAGTTCTTCAGTCACTGGAGGGGTAGGAATCCTTCAATCACTGGAGGGATAGGAATCCTTCAGTCACTGGAGGGGTAGGAGTCCTTTACTCACTGGAGGGGCAAGAATCTTTCAGTTACTGGAGGGGCAGGAATCCTTTAGTAACTGGTGGAGCAGGAATCTTTCAGTCACTGGAGAGGCAGGAATCCTTCAGTCACTGGAGGGGTAGGAATCCTTCAGTCACTGCAGGGGGCAGGAGTCCTTCAGTCACTGGTGGGGCAGTAATCCTTCAGTTCCTGGAGGAGTTGGAGTTCTCCAGTCATTGGACAGGCAAAAGTCCTCCAGTCCTAATTATTTGTCCTAATATTCATTTTTTTTATGTGAAGAATGTCCTCCACATTCTCCAGCAGAATATCCTCCACATTCTCCAGCAGAATATCCTCCACATTCTCCAGTAGATTGTCCTCCACATTCTCCAGCAGAATATCCTCCACATTCTCCAGCAGAATGTCCTCCACATTCTCCGGTAGATTGTCCTCCACATTCTCCAGCAGAATGTCCTCCACATTCTCCAGCAGAGCGTCCTTCACATTCTCCAGCAGAATGTCCTCCACATTTTCCAGCAGAATGTCCTCCACATTCTCCAGCAGAATGTCCTCCACTTTCTCCAGCAGAATGTCCTCCACATTCTCCAGCAGAAAGCCCTCCACATTTTCCAGCAGAATGTCCTCCACATTCTCCAGTAGAATGTCCTTCTCTTCTTCCTCCAGAGTTCCCTTCTCAATTATAAAAAAAATCTCCGTGAAAAGCAAGCGGCAATTTCCCCATTAGCCTCTGTGCCGGGGGACCGGAGCACCGAATTGAGTTTTGCGCACTGATTGAACTTTTATGGTACAGAAACTGAGATGAATTTGTTCATCCCCGTGGAATATGCCCGTGCAGGAGGGGGACTTAATGCTCGTGGTAGAGGGGGACGTAGAGTGCCCGTGCTGGAGGGGGACTTAGTAGATGCGTTGAAAGGGAGCTTAGTGCCTGTGTAGAAGGAGGGGAACTTAGTAGTCCTGCTTGAGTGGGACTAAAGTATGTCTGTGATAAAAGGGAGCTTAAAATACCTGTGCAAGAAGGTGTATTTTTAGTTCCAGTGTGCTGGTGTGACGGGATATGTATACCGAGAGGTTTCTCTCGGTATACATATCCCTTGTTTTAGGGGTTAAAGTTTTCTCGACTTGTGGTAAACTGGTTAATATGCAGCCTTAATAACCCTCGTGCTCTGGATAAAGCTTCATACCCCATAACAAACACAACAATAACATGGATGGTACCAGATTCAAGGCAAAGTATTTTCTTACACACTAAGAGAGGTGTGTTTTCTGAAGATAATTACGAACTGTGGTGGAAATATTGCTCTCCCCTCTGTGTTATGTGAGGGATATTGTTCTCCCCTCTGTGTTATGTGAGGGATATTGTTCTCTCTGTATTGAGGTGTATTGTTGTGTTATGAGGAACATTGTTCTCCGTACTGAGGTGTATTATGTTATGTGAGAGATATTGTTCTCTGTGTTGAGGTGTATTGTTCTGTGTTATGAAGTATTTTATTTTCTATTTTCTGTGTAACATAAAATGTGACACGAAGATCAGTCGCCATACGAGACAAACCCGTCAGTGATTAAAATATATTTCGTTTTTTAATCGATGTTCAAAATATTCTTCATTAATTATAGCAGTAATGTCAGTTCATGTCTGAGGCTAGGAAGTATTCCAGTGTCATCCGTCGAAGAACTTTACGTGCACGAATCACCAACAACTGTGTCAGTGCAATAACTTGTAAGAGTGAAAAACTTGTTTCTGACAATTTTTCAGTCATATTCTCCTCTGGTGCCTCTCTCTCTCTCTCTCTCTCTCTCTCTCTCTCTCTCTCTCTCTCTCTCTCTCTCTCTCTCTCTCTCTCTCTCTCTCTCTCTCTCTCTCTCTCTCTCTCTCTCTCTCTCTCTGACAGATAGATAGAAAACTCTTCCACATCTATCCTTGACTCATACACCTAGACAATACACAGTCGTTTGTAATCAGTAGAGGTAGATAATACTCAGCAGTTAGCCTCGTTGTGAACTTCCATATCCCCTGATAGCTATCTTTCCCATGTACTCTCTCTCTCTCTCTCTCTCTCTCTCTCCCTCTCTCTCTAGACATATATCGTGGCTCTGGTATCAGCATTGCTGGTGTGTGTTTGTTTCTGGTGTCTGTATGGTCGGTATTCCTTTCGTTAAGTGTGTTCAGTTAGCACATACGAAGTAAAAACAAACATTTTAGGTAAAAAAAAATTTCCATTTGTCAAACGAATTTTATGTTACACTATATTGCTCTCTCTTGCGTGAGGTTTATTCTTTTCTCGCATATCTATTTTTTTCCTGTCATTTCCGTTACTTTTCTATACATTTTTTTTAGCTATCCTTTTGGCTATAATTTGATCTGTCTTTTCTTATGTTCTGAAAACAAAAATTCTTCATTTTATACATAATTCCTAATTTACATTTTTTTTAACGTTTTATGTTTTCCTGTTGCGTTTTACTCTCGCGTTTTTTCATATGTTGGTCTTGTTTCTCATCCGGAGAGGGTCATCCAGAGATGAAAAACACATTTGCCATGACTCACTCCATGGCTTTTTTTTCAATGCGTGAACAACAAGATACAAATAATACATCCAACTGTAACATCTCCCATCCATCTAATATGTAGGTCGTTCCTATCCCAGACACTGTGTCACCTCTCCTTTCTGGATGTAGGTCGTTCCTATCCCAGACACTGTGTCACCTCTCCTTTCTGGATGTAGGTCGTTCCTATTCCAGCCACTGTGTCACCTCTCCTTTCTGGATGTAGGTCGTTCCTATCCCAGCCACTGTGTCACCTCTCCTTTCTGGTTGTAGGTCGTTCCTATTCCAGCCACTGTGTCTCCTCTCCTTTCTGGATGTAGGTCGTTCCTATTCCAGCCACTGTGTCTCCTCTCCTTTCTGGATGTAGGTCGTTCCTATTCCAGCCACTGTATCTCCTCTCCTTTCTGGTTGTAGGTCGTTCCTATCCCAGCCACTGTGTCACCTCTCCTTCTTTCTGGTTCTAGGTCGTTCCTATCACAGATACTGCATCAACTATCCATCTCTCTGACTGTAGGTTGTTCCTATCCCACCCACTGCATCATCTATCCATCTTACAGCCTTAGTCTGCAGTAAATCTTCCTCTTCCCTCGACACAGGCAGCTGCTCCTGCCTGACCTTCCTGCCTCACTGCTGCCTTAGCGTGTCTTAAGAGGGATCGATAAGCCGTTGCTTTGTATCCAGAGAGTTGTAAAAAGCATTGCGAGGGCTAGTCGCCGGTGCGTTCCTCTATAATAGACGAAAACTGATCAGTGCTCACAGTTAGTCATGATGACTCTGTCTACTGCCGACGCGACGTAAGGAATCGTAGGCTACTGTTAAAACAACTGCTGGAGTATTGTAGGCAACTTTTAAAACTACTGCTGGAGTTTTGTACGCTACTGTTAGAACTACTGCTGTAGTATTGTAGGCTTCTGTTGCAATTACTGCTGTAGTATCGTAGGCTACTGTTGGAGCTACTGCTGGAGTGCTGTAGGTTACTATTTGAACTACTGCTTGAGTATCGTAGGCTACTGTTGGAGCTACTGCTGGACTATTATAGGCTACTGTTTGAACTACTGCTGGAGTATCGTAGGCTACTGTTGGAACTACTGCTGGAGTGCTGTAGGTTACTATTTGAACTACTGCTTGAGTATCGTAGGCTACTGTTGGAGCTACTGCTGGACTATTATAGGCTACTGTTTGAACTACTGCTGGAGTATCGTAGGCTACTGTTGGAACTACTGCTGGACTATTGTAGACTACTATTGGAAATACTGCTGGAGTACCGTTGGCTACTGTTGGAACGACTGCTGTAGTATTGTAGGATACTGTTGGAACTGCTGCTGAAGTATCGTAGGCTACTGTTGGAGCTACTGTTGAAGTAATGTAGGCTACTATTTGAACTACTGTGGAGTATTGTAGGCTATTGTTTCAACCACTACTGAAGTATTGTAGGCTGCTGTTGGAACTACTTTTGCAGTATTGTAGGCTACTGTTGGAACTACTTTTGTAGTATTGTAGGCTACTGTTGAAACTACTGCTGGAGTATCCTAAGCTACTGTTACAACTACTACTGGAATGTTGTAGGCTACTGTTGAAACTACTATTGCTAGAGTATCGTAGGCTACTGTATTCAAGAAGGAGCTGGACAGGCACCAAAAGTCAGTACCTGACCAGCCGGGCTGTGGTTCGTAAGTCAATTTACGTGCGACCAGCAGTAACAACCTGGTTGAACAGACCCTGATCCACCACGAGGCCTGGTCTCAGACCGAGCCGCGGGGGCGTTAACCCCCGAAACCCTCTCCAGGCATACTCCTGTATACTGCTGTAGTATTGTAGGCTACTGATTTAACTACTACTGGAGTTTCGTAGGCTATTGTTGGAACTATTGCTGTAGTATTGTAGGCTATTGTTGAAGTATCATAGGCTACTGTTGGAGCTACTGCTCTAGTATTGTAGACTACTGTTGGAACTACTGCTGGAGTATCATAGGCTACTGTTGGAGCTACTGCTCTAGTATTGTAGGCTACTGTTGGAACTAATGCTGGAGTATCATAGGCTACTGTTAGAACCATTGCTTTAGTATTGTAGGCTACTGTTGGAACTACTGCTGGAGTGTCATAGGCTACTGCTGGAACTACTGTTGGAACTACTGCTGGAGCATCATAGGCTGCTGGTGGAACTACTGCTGTAGTATTGTAGGCTTCTGTTGGAAATACTGCTGTAGTATTGTAGGCTACTGTTGGAAATACTGCTGTAGTATTCAAGGCTAATGTTGGAACTACTGCTGTTGTATTGTAGTCTACTCGTGCAATTCCTGCTGGAGTATTGAAGGTTACTGCTGGAACTACTGCTGTAGTATTGTAGGCTACAGTCTGAACTACTGCTGTGGTATTGTAGGCAACTGTTGAAACTTCTCCTGGAGTATTGTAGGCTACTGTTGGAGCTACTGCTGTAGTATTGTGGGCTACTGTTGGAACTACTGCTGTAGTATTGCAGGCTCCTGTTACAACTGTTACTGGAGTATTGTAAGCTACTGTTGCAACTACTGTTGGAGCATTGTAGGCTACTGCTGGAGTGTCGTTGGGAACTGTTGGAAAGACTACTGGAGTATCGTAGGCTACTGTTGGAGCTACTGCTGTAGAATTGTAAGCTACTGTTGGAACTACTGCTGGAGTACTGTTAGAACTACTGCTGGAGTATTGTAGGCTACTGTCGCAACTACTACTGAAATACTGTAGGCAACCGTTGGAACTAGCGCTGGAGTATCGAAGACTACGGTTGGACCTACTGTTAGAGTATTGTAGGTTACTCTCTCTCTCTCTCTCTCTCTCTCTCTCTCTCTCTCTCTCCACACACACACACACACACACACACACACACACACATATATATATATATATATATATATATATATATATATATATATATATATATATATATATATATATATATATATATATATATATATATATATATATATATGCAAAACAACCAATGAGAAAGAGTAGTGGAATTCCAAGCGCTTTCGTGACTACTCACATTGTCAAGGAACTATGAAAGTAATACAT
>NC_091304.1:23423114-23468114 GCF_038502225.1 Cherax quadricarinatus
ACACCCCAACCTGAGCCTCACTATCCTCATAAAAACTCTTTACAACATTTAGTAACTTACTACCTATTCCATATACTTGTAACATCTGCCACATTGCTCCCCTATCCACTCTATCATATGCCTTTTCTAAATCCATAAATGCAATAAAAACTTCCCTACCTTTAGCTAAATACTGTTCACATATATGCTTCAATGTAAACACTTGATCTACACATCCCCTACCCACTCTAAAACCTCCTTGCTCATCCACAATCCTACATTCTGTCTTACCTCTAATTCTTTCAATTATAACCCTACAGTACACTTTTCCTGGTATACTCAGTAAACTTATTCCTCTATAATTTTTACAATCTCTTTTGTTCCCCTTCCCTTTATATAAAGGGACTATACATGCTCTCTGCCAATCCCTAGGTACCTTCCCCTCTTTCATACATTTATTAAACAAAAATACCAACCACTCCAACAATATATCCCCCCCTGCTTTTAATATTTCTGTCATGATCCCGTCAGTTCCAGCTGCTTTATCCCCTTTCATTCTACGTAATGCCTCACGTACCTCCACCACACTGACATCCTGCTCTTCTTCACTCCTACAAGATAGTATACCTCCCTCGCCAGTGCATGAAATTACCGCTTCCCTTTCTTCGTCGACATTTAAAAGTTCCTCAAAATATTCTCGCCATCTACCCAATACCTCCAACTCCCCATCTACTAATTCCCCTACTGTTTTAACTGACATATCCATTCGTTCCCTAGGCTCTCTTAACTTGTCTATCTTGCTCGAAATTATTTCCTTATTTTCATTAAAATTTCTTGACAGTGCCTCTCCCACTCTATCATCTGCTCTCCTTTTGCACTCTCTCACCACTCTCTTCACCTTTCTTTTACTCTCCATATATTTTACTCTTTGCATAACACTTCTACTTTGTAAAAACCTTTCATAAGCTACCTTTTTCTCTTTTATCACTCCCTATACTTCATCATTCCACCAATCACTCCTCCTTCCTCCTGCACCCACCCTCATATAACCACAAACTTCTGCAACACATTCTAATACTGCATTTTTAAAACTATTCCAACCCTCTTCAACCCCCTCCCCCCACTACTCATACTTGCACCAGTTCACCTTTCTGCCAATAGTTGCTTATATCTCACCCGAACTTCCTCCTCCAGTAGCTTATACACTTTCACCTCTCTCTTACTTGTTGTTGCCATTTTCCTCTTGTCCCATCTACCTCTTACTCTAAATGTAGCTACAACTAAAAGATGATCCGATATATCAGTTGCCCCTCTATAAACGTGTACAGCCACCAATACATAATCTAACAAACTACTTTCATTACGTGCTATATCATACCTTGTATAATTATTTATCCTCATTTTCATAAAATATGTATTAATTATTACCAAACCTCTTTCTACACATAGCTCAATTAAAGGCTTCCCATTTTCATTTGCCCCTGGCACCCCAAATTTACCTACTACTCTCTCCACAACATTTTTACCCACTTTAGCATTGAGATCCCCAACCACAAGTACTCTCACACTTGGTTCAAAACTCCCCACACATTCACTCAACATTACCCAAAATCTCTCTCTTTTCTACATTTCTCTCTTCTCCACGTGCATATACGCTTTCTATAACCCACTTTTCACACCCAACCTTTATTTTACTCCACATAATCCTTGAATTAATACATTTATAGTCCCTCTTTTCCTGCCATAGCTTATCCTTCATTATTATTGCTACTCTTTCTTTAGCTCTAACTCTATTTGAAACCCCTGACCTAATCCCATTTATTCCTCTCCACTGAAACTCTCCCACCCCCTTCAGGTTTGTTTCACTTAAAGCCAGGACATCCAGCTTCTTCTCATTCATAACATCGACAATCATCTCTTTCTTATCATCCGCACAACAACTGAAGCTCTGACTCAGCACTGGGCCCAAGAGGCTTCCACCAACTCAATCGATGAAACCAATGAAACAAATTTTATGGTTGAACTTTTGGTTCATTTTGTCGATGTTACGGAGACATATTTAACCAACTTTGGTCATTAACCGAACGACCTTCACTGTCAGTAATTTGGCCAATGTTATCTAGTGGACATCCACCCACCAGCCTGTGGCAGGAGGGAGCCAAACATTCTAATGGATAACCTCAGGTGCTCACCTAACGGACTTAATTCATGAGCTCACTTGACCAAATCATCTCATCAGCAACGGTAAGTCAACGATGACTGTTGATGATCGTTACACTCCGATCACTGAGACTGTCAAGGTCAAGGCAGAGGTTGCTGTTGATCATGGTGATACTGAGATCACTGAGACTGTCAAGGTCAAGCTAGCGGTGACAACTGCCACAGCTCACCACTTTTCAAGAACGACTTGAGAGACAGTCTTGCCTCTTCCGCACAACAGTGCCTGGCATCACTGAGATGCTCATCTTACCTCAGACACAAGTGTCAGTTTATTTTCCCCTGACCAATACTCAAGCGGTAATCATCCTTAGGACGTAGGTGTGAAGAGTCTTGATGAGTGCGTGGTTCATGGCGTCATCTTAATAACGCAAATAACGTCAGTCTTGTTTGTGAAACTGATGTCAATATTGATGGTGAGAATGTTGCGCTTATTTGCTTCATATGAACTTAGCAGAAGTTCAATGGTTATTTTGTAACGGCGTATGTTTGGTGATGTTAACGTGGGCGTAGAGTAGCAGTATGTGGGAGTGGGCTGGAGACGTGGGCGGGGTTGTAGGATGTATGGGGCTAGTTAGTGCATGCGTGACATATTCTTCATGAATTTCTCTGGTTGCCTGAGAACAAGCCATGCCTTCTCAAGTTACCAGAGAAATAATACTGTATACGACTTTCATAAATCGCGGTGAGTCACGAAACAAAAGCACACGCGAGCAACGCTCTCCTGCCAGCTCAGGCAGTGGTGATTTAGGCAGGATATACATCACGCATAATTGATCAAATCGTTCTTATCTAATATATTCTGTCATAGAGAAGTGAGTAACGATGCGATGGAGGCATCTCGGCACGAATTATTCGGTCATATATAAGCACAGCGGAAAATGGTGTTCCTCTAGCCATTCCCAAGTCTTTCCTTTGTGTTCCTTCCTCCTGTCCTGGAAACTGCAGCATCATCAATATTCCTCCTCGGAGGTAAACTTGATAGTATTTACCAGCCCTCAGCGTTCCCTAGAGCAGTGGGGGCTTTTACCACCGTCCCGGAATATGAAATGTTGGCATTTTCGAGCTTGGCATGATGCCAGGAGCAATTTCACGCCTGTATCGTTTCGATCCATTATACTTACTGAAGAACTTCATTGTCAAGATTTTGTTGTTGTTGTTGTTGTTGCTACGATGGTTGTCCTTGTATATCTGACGGCGAGTCAGCATCATACAGGCTTCATCATAACACTCAACGTCACGGCTCCGTCATCATTATTAACTACAACACTAAAACCCTAAATAATGTATCAGTAATAATGCATGTTTAAATGAAGGAGTGGGTGCAGCTCACAGACACAAGCACAGGGAGTGGGTGCAGCTCACAGACACAAGCACAGGGAGTGGGAGCAGCTCACAGACACAAGCACAGGGAGTGGGTGCAGCTCACAGACACAAGCACAGAGAGTGGGTGCAGCTCACAGACACAAGCACAGGGAGTGGGTGCAGCTCACAGACACAAGCACAGAGAGTGGGTGCAGCTCACAGACACAAGCACAGGGAGTGGGTGCAGCTCACAGACACAAGCACGGGGAGTGGGTGCAGCTCACAGACACAAGCACAGAGAGTGGGTGCAGCTCACAGACACAAGCACAGAGAGTGGGTGCAGCTCACAGACACAAGCACAGAGAGTGGGTGCAGCTCACAGACACAAGCACAGGGAGTGGGTGCAGCTCACAGACACAAGCACGGGGAGTGGGTGCAGCTCACAGACACAAGCACAGAGAGTGGGTGCAGCTCACAGACACAAGCACAGAGAGTGGGTGCAGCTCACAGACACAAGCACAGGGAGTGGGTGCAGCTCACAGACACAAGCAAAGGGAGTGGGTGCAGCTCACAGACACAAGCACAGGGAGTGGGTGCAGCTCACAGACACAAGCACAGGGAGTGGGTGTAGCTCACAGACACAAGCACAGGGAGTGGGTGTAGCTCACAGACACAAGCACAGGGAGTGGGTGTAGCTCACAGACACAAGCACAGGGAGTGGGTGTAGCTCACAGACACAAGCACAGGGAGTGGGTGTAGCTCACAGACACAAGCACAGGGAGTGGGTGCAGCTCACAGACACAAGCACAGGGAGTGGGTGCAGCTTACAGACACAAGCACAGGGAGTGGGTGTAGCTCACAGACACAAGCACAGGGAGTGGGTGTAGCTCACAGACACAAGCACAGGGAGTGGGTGTAGCTCACAGACACAAGGACAGGGAGTGGGTGTAGCTCACAGACACAAGCACAGGGAGTGGGTGTAGCTCACAGACACAAGCACAGGGAGTGGGTGTAGCTCACAGACACAAGCACAGGGAGTGGGTGTAGCTCACAGACACAAGCACAGGGAGTGGGTGTAGCTCACGGACACAAGCACAGGGAGTGGGTGTAGCTCACAGATACAAGCACAGGGAGTGGGTGTAGCTCACAGACACAAGCACAGGGAGTGGGTGCAGCACACAGACACAAGCACAGGGAGTGGGTGCAGCACACAGACACAAGCACAGGGAGTGGGTGCAGCTCACAGACACAAGCACGGGGAGTGGGTGCAGCTCACAGACACAAGCACAGGGAGTGGGTGTAGCTCACAGACACAAGCACAGGGAGTGGGTGTAGCTCACAGACACAAGCACAGGGAGTGGGTGTAGCTCACAGACACAAGAACAGGGAGTGGGTGCAGCACACAGACACAAGCACAGGGAGTGGGTGCAGCACACAGACACAAGCACAGGGAGTGGGTGCAGCACACAGACACAAGCACAGGGAGTGGGTGCAGCACAAAGACACAAGCACGGGGAGTGGGTGCAGCTCACAGACACAAGCACGGGGAGTGGGTGCAGCTCACAGACACAAGAACAGGGAGTGGGTGCAGCACACAGACACAAGCACAGGGAGTGGGTGCAGCACACAGACACAAGCACGGGGAGTGGGTGCAGCTCACAGACACAAGCACGGGGAGTGGGTGCAGCTCACAGACACAAGCACAGGGAGTGGGTGCAGCACACAGACACAAGCACAGGGAGTGGGTGCAGCACACAGACACAAGCACAGGGAGTGGGTGCAGCTCACAGACACAAGCACAGGGAGTGGGTGCAGCACACAGACACAAGCACGGGGAGTGGGTGCAGCTCACAGACACAAGCACAGAGAGTGAGACACAAGCACGGGGAGTGGGTGCAGCTCACAGACACAAGCACGGGGAGTGGGTGCAGCTCACAGACACATCACAGGGAGTGAGACAAAAGCACGGGGAGTGGGTGCAGCTCACAGACACAAGCACAGGGAGTTGGTGCAGCTCACAGACACAAGCACAGGGAGTGGGTGCAGCTCACAGACACAAGCACGGGGAGTGGGTGCAGCACACAGACACAAGCACAGGGAGTGAGACACAAGCACGGGGAGTGGGTGCAGCTCACAGACACAAGCACAGGGAGTTGGTGCAGCTCACAGACACAAGCACGGGGAGTTTCTGGAGTTTATCTGGAGAGAGTTCCGGGGGTCAACGCCCCCGCGGCCCGGTCTGTGACCAGGCCTCCTTAGGTCAGTGTCCCAGGATGCGACCCACACCAGTCGACTAACACCCAGGTACCCATTTTACTGATGGGGAACATAGACAACAGGTGGAAAGAAACACGTCCAATGTTTCTACTCTGGCTGGGAATCGAACCCGGGCCCTCACCGTGTGAAGCGAGAGCGTTAACCACCAGGCCACCAGAGCCCAGGCCACCCAGGAGTGGGTGCAGCACACAGACACAAGCACAGGGAGTGGGTGTAGCTCACAGACACAAGCACGGGGAGTGGGTGCAGCTCACAGACACAAGCACAGGGAGTGGGTGCAGCTCACAGACACAAGCACAGGGAGTGGGTGCAGCACACAGACACAAGCAAAGGGAGTGGGTGCAGCTGACAGACACAAGCACAGGGAGTGGGTGCAGCTCACAGACACAATCACAGTTAGTGGGTGCAGCTCACAGACACAAGCACAGGGAGTGTGTGCAGCTCACAGACACAAGCACAGGGAGTGGGTGCAGAACACAGACACAAGAACAGGGAGTGGGTGCAGCTCACAGACACAAGCACAAGGAGTGGGTGCAGCTCACAGACACAAGCACAGGGAGTGGGTGCAGCTCACAGACACAAGCACGGGGAGTGGGTGCAGCACACAGACACAAGCACAGGGAGTAGGTGCAGCTCAGAGACACAAGCACAGGGAGTGAGACACAAGCACGGGGAGTGGGTGCAGCTCACAGACACAAGCACAGGGAGTGGGTGCAGCACAGACACAAGCACAGGGAGTGGGTGCAGCTCACAGACACAAGCACAGGGAGTGGGTGCAGCTCACAGACACAAGCACGGGGAGTGGGTGCAGCTCACAGATATAAGCACGGGGAGTGGGTGCAGCACACAGACACAAGCACAGGGAGTGAGACACAAGCACGGGGAGTGGGTGCAGCTCACAGACACAAGCACAGGGAGTGGGTGCAGCTCACAGACACAAGCACAGGGAGTGGGTGCAGCTCACAGACACAAGCACAGGGAGTGGGTGCAGCACACAGACACAAGCACAGGGAGTGGGTGCAGCTCACAGACACAAGCACAGGGAGTGGGTGCAGCACACAGACACAAGCAAAGGGAGTGGGTGCAGCTCACAGACACAAGCACAGGGAGTGGGTGCAGCTCACAGACACAATCACAGTTAGTGGGTGCAGCTCACAGACACAAGCACAGGGAGTGTGTGCAGCTCACAGACACAAGCACAGGGAGTGGGTTCAGAACACAGACACAAGAACAGGGAGTGGGTGCAGCTCACAGACACAAGCACAAGGAGTGGGTGCAGCTCACAGACACAAGCACAGGGAGTGGGTGCAGCTCACAGACACAAGCACGGGGAGTGGGTGCAGCACACAGACACAAGCACAGGGAGTAGGTGCAGCTCACAGACACAAGCACAGGGAGTGAGACACAAGCACGGGGAGTGGGTGCAGCTCACAGACACAAGCACAGGGAGTGGGTGCAGCACAGACACAAGCACAGGGAGTGGGTGCAGCTCACAGACACAAGCACAGGGAGTGGGTGCAGCTCACAGACACAAGCACGGGGAGTGGGTGCAGCTCACAGACACAAGCACGGGGAGTGGGTGCAGCACACAGACACAAGCACAGGGAGTGAGACACAAGCACGGGGAGTGGGTGCAGCTCACAGACACAAGCACAGGGAGTGGGTGCAGCTCACAGACACAAGCACAGGGAGTGGGTGCAGCTCACAGACAAAAGCACGGGGAGTGGGTGCAGCTCACAGACACAATCACGGGGAGTGGGTGCAGCACACAGACACAAACACAGGGAGTGAGACACAAGCACGGGGAGTGGGTGCAGCTCACAGACACAAGCACAGGGAGTGGGTGCAGCTCACAGACACAAGCACGGGGAGTGGGTGCAGCTCACAGACACAAGCACGGGGAGTGGGTGCAGCTCACAGACACAAGCACAGGAAGTGGGACACAAGCACGGGGAGTGGGTGCAGCTCACAGACACAAGCACGGGGAGTGAGACACAAGCACGGGGAGTGGGTGCAGCTCACAGACACAAGCACGGGGAGTGGGTGCAGTTCACAGACACAAGTACAGGGAGTGAGACACAAGCACGGGAGTGGGTGCAGCTCACAGACACAAGCACGGGGAGTGGGTGCAGCTCGCAGACACAAGCACGGGGAGTGAAACACAAGCACGGGAGTGGGTGCAGCTCACAGACACAAGCACCGGGAGTGAGACACAAGCACGGGGAGTGGGTGCAGCTCACAGACACAAGCACGGGGAGTGAGACACAAGCACGGGGAGTGGATGCAGCTCACAGACACAAGCACGGGGAGAGGGTGCAGCTCACAGACACAAGCACATGAAGTGGGTGCAGCTCACAGACACAAGCACGGGGAGTGAGACACAAGCACGGGAGTGGGTGCAGCTCACAGACACAAGCAGTGCACAGGGAGTGGGTGCAGCTCACAGACACAAGCACGGGAGTGGGTGCAGCTCACAGACACAAGCACAGGGAGTGAGACACAAGCACGGGGAGTGGGTGCAGCTCACAGACACAAGCACAGGGAGTGGGTGCAGCTCACAGACACAAGCACAGGGAGTGGGTGCAGCTCACAGACACAAGCAGAGGGAGTGGGTGCAGCTCACAGACACAAGCACGGGGAGTGAGACACAAGCACGGGGAGTGGGTGCAGCTCACAGACACAAGCACAGGGAGTGGGTGCAGCACAGACACAAGCACAGGGAGTGGGTGCAGCTCACAGACACAAGCACAGGGAGTGGGTGCAGCTCACAGACACAAGCACGGGGAGTGGGTGCAGCTCACAGACACAAGCACGGGGAGTGGGTGCAGCACACAGACACAAGCACAGGGAGTGAGACACAAGCACGGGGAGTGGGTGCAGCTCACAGACACAAGCACAGGGAGTGGGTGCAGCTCACAGACACAAGCACAGGGAGTGGGTGCAGCTCACAGACAAAAGCACGGGGAGTGGGTGCAGCTCACAGACACAATCACGGGGAGTGGGTGCAGCACACAGACACAAACACAGGGAGTGAGACACAAGCACGGGGAGTGGGTGCAGCTCACAGACACAAGCACAGGGAGTGGGTGCAGCTCACAGACACAAGCACGGGGAGTGGGTGCAGCTCACAGACACAAGCACGGGGAGTGGGTGCAGCTCACAGACACAAGCACAGGAAGTGGGACACAAGCACGGGGAGTGGGTGCAGCTCACAGACACAAGCACGGGGAGTGAGACACAAGCACGGGGAGTGGGTGCAGCTCACAGACACAAGCACGGGGAGTGGGTGCAGTTCACAGACACAAGTACAGGGAGTGAGACACAAGCACGGGAGTGGGTGCAGCTCACAGACACAAGCACGGGGAGTGGGTGCAGCTCGCAGACACAAGCACGGGGAGTGAAACACAAGCACGGGAGTGGGTGCAGCTCACAGACACAAGCACCGGGAGTGAGACACAAGCACGGGGAGTGGGTGCAGCTCACAGACACAAGCACGGGGAGTGAGACACAAGCACGGGGAGTGGATGCAGCTCACAGACACAAGCACGGGGAGAGGGTGCAGCTCACAGACACAAGCACATGAAGTGGGTGCAGCTCACAGACACAAGCACGGGGAGTGAGACACAAGCACGGGAGTGGGTGCAGCTCACAGACACAAGCAGTGCACAGGGAGTGGGTGCAGCTCACAGACACAAGCACGGGAGTGGGTGCAGCTCACAGACACAAGCACAGGGAGTGAGACACAAGCACGGGGAGTGGGTGCAGCTCACAGACACAAGCACAGGGAGTGGGTGCAGCTCACAGACACAAGCACAGGGAGTGGGTGCAGCTCACAGACACAAGCAGAGGGAGTGGGTGCAGCTCACAGACACAAGCACGGGGAGTGAGACACAAGCACGGGGAGTGGGTGCAGCTCACAGACACAAGCACATGGAGTGGGTGCAGCTCACAGACACAAGCACGGGGAGTGAGACACAAGCACGGGGAGTGGGTGCAGCTCAAAGACACATGCACGGGGAGTGAGACACAAGCACGGGGAGTGGGTGCAGCTCACAGACACAAGAACAGCACAGGGAGTGGGTGCAGCTCACAGACACAAGCACGGGGAGTGGGTGCAGCTCATAGACACAAGCACCGGGAGTGAGACACAAGCACGGGGAGTGGGTGCAGCTCACAGACACAAGCACATGGAGTGGGTGCAGCTCACAGACACAAGCACGGGGAGTGAGACACAAGCACGGGGAGTGGGTGCAGCTCACAGACACAAGCACAGCACAGGGAGTGGGTGCAGCTCACAGACACAAGCACGGGGAGTGGGTGCAGCTCACAGACACAAGCACAGGGAGTGAGACACAAGCACGGGGAGTGGGTGCAGCTCACAGACACAAGCACAGGGAGTGGGTGCAGCTAACAGACACAAGCACGGGGAGTGGGTGCAGCTCATAGACACAAGCACCGGGAGTGAGACACAAGCACGGGGAGTGGGTGCAGCTCACAGACACAAGCACATGGAGTGGGTGCAGCTCACAGACACAAGCACGGGGAGTGAGACACAAGCACGGGGAGTGGGTGCAGCTCACAGACACAAGCACAGCACAGGGAGTGGGTGCAGCTCACAGACACAAGCACGGGGAGTGGGTGCAGCTCACAGACACAAGCACAGGGAGTGAGACACAAGCACGGGGAGTGGGTGCAGCTCACAGACACAAGCACAGGGAGTGGGTGCAGCTAACAGACACAAGCACGGGGAGTGGGTGCTGCTCACAGACAAAAGCACAGGGAGTGGGTGCAGCTCACAGACACAAACACGGGGAGTGGGTGCAGCTCATAGACACAAGCACGGGGAGTGGGTGCAGCTCACAGACACAAGCACGGGGAGTGGGTGCAGCTCACAGACACAAGCACGGGGAGTGAGACACAAGCACGGGGAGTGGGTGCAGCTCACAGACACAAGCACAGGGAGTGGGTGCAGCTAACAGACACAAGCACGGGGAGTGGGTGCTGCTCACAGACAAAAGGACAGGGAGTGGGTGCAGCTCACAGACACAAACACGGGGAGTGGGTGCAGCTCATAGACACAAGCACGGGGAGTGGGTGCAGCTCACAGACACAAGCACGGGGAGTGGGTGCAGCTCACAGACACAAGCACGGGGAGTGAGACACAAGCACGGGGAGTGGGTGCAGCTCATAGACACAAACACGGGGAGTGGGTGCAGCTCACAGACACAAGCACAGGGAGTGGGTGCAGCTCACAGACACAAGCACGGGCAGTGGGTGCAGCTCACAGACACAAGCACAGGGAGTTTGTACAGCTCACAGACACAACCACGGGGAGTGGGTGCAGCTCACAGACACAAGCACAGGGAGTGAGACACAAGCACGCGGAGTGGGTGCAGCTCACAGACAAAAGCACAGGGAGTGGGTGCAGCTCACAGACACAAGCACGGGGAGTGGGTGTAGCTCACAGACACAAGCACAGGGAGTGGGTGCAGCTCACAGACACAAGCACGGGGAGTGGGTGCAGCTCACAGACACAAGCACGGAAAGTGGGTGCAGCTCACAGACACAAGCACGGGGAGTGGGTGCAACTCACAGACACAAGTACAGGGAATGGGTGCAACTCACAGACACAAGTACAGGGAATGGGTGCAACTCACAGACACAAGCACAGGGAGTGGGTGCAACTCACTGACACAAGCACAGGGAGTGGGTGCAGCTCACTGACACAAGCACAGGGAGTGGGTGCAGCTCACTGACACAAGCACAGGGAGTGGGTGCAACTCACTGACACAAGCACAGGGAGTGGGTGCAACTCACTGACACAAGCACAGGGAGTGGGTGCAACTCACTGACACAAGCACAGGGAGTGGGTGCAACTCACTGACACAAGCACAGGGAGTGGGTGCAGGTTCGGCAGAGAGACACACATTGCGGAAAAAAGATAATGAATTGTTTAATTGACTCCGACTGGAAAGTGTAAAAAATATCGACAAAACTCAAGGAAAGTGCAGAGTGACTGTAACCCTTAAGAACTGAGGTGCAGTGGCTGTTACCCTTAAGAACTGAGGTGCAGTGACTGTTACCTTTAAGAACTGTGGTGCAGTGACTGTTACCTTTAAGAACTGTGGTGCAGTGACTGTTACCTTTAAGAACTGTGGTGCAGTGACTGTTACCTTTAAGAACTGTGGTGCAGTGACTGTTACCCTTAAGAACTGAGGTGCAGTGACTGTTACCTTTAAGAATTGAGGTGCAGTGACTGTTACCTTTAAGAACTGAGGTGCAGTGACTATTACCTTTAAGAATTGAGGTGCAGTGACTGTTACCTTTAAGAACTGAGGTGCAGTGACTGTTACCTTTAAGAACTGTGGTGCAGTGGCTGTTACCCTTAAGAACTGAGGTGCAGTGACTGTTACCTTTAAGAACTGTGGTGCAGTGACTGTTACCTTTAAGAACTGTGGTGCAGTGACTGTTACCTTTAAGAACTGTGGTGCAGTGACTGTTACCCTTAAGAACTGAGGTGCAGTGACTGTTACCTTTAAGAATTGAGGTGCAGTGACTGTTACCTTTAAGAACTGAGGTGCAGTGACTATTACCTTTAAGAATTGAGGTGCAGTGACTGTTACCTTTAAGAACTGAGGTGCAGTGACTGTTACCTTTAAGAACTGTGGTGCAGTGACTGTTGCCCTTAAGAACTGAGGTGCAGTGACTGTTACCTTTAAGAATTGAGGTGCAGTGATTGTTACCTTTAAGAACTGTGGTGCAGTGACTGTTACCCTTAAGAACTGAGGTGCAGTGACTGTTACCTTTAAGAACTGAGGTGCAGTGACTGTTACCTTTATGAACTGAGGTGCAGTGACTGTTACTTTTAAGAACTGAGTTGTGGTGACTGTTACCTTCAATAACTGAGGTGCAGTGGCTGTTACCTTTAAGAACTGAGGTGCAGTCACTGTTATCATTAAGAACTGAGGTGCAGTGACTGTTACTTTTATGAACTGAGGTGCAGTGACTGCTACCTTTAAGAACTGAGGTGCAGTGACTGTTACCTTTAAGAACTGAGGTGCAGTGACTGTTACTTTTAAGAACTGAGTTGTGGTGACTGTTACCTTCAAGAACTGAGGTGCAGTGGCTGTTACCTTCAAGAACTGAGGTGCAGTGACTGTTACCTTTATGAACTGAGGTGCAGTGACTGTTACCTTTAAGAACTGAGGTGCAGTGACTGTTACTTTTAAGAACTGAGTTGTGGTGACTGTTACCTTTAAGAACTGAGGTGCAGTGACTGTTACCTTTAAGAACTGAGGTGCAGTGGCTGTTACCTTTAAGAACTGAGGTGCAGTGACTGTTACCTTTAAGAACTGAGGTGCAGTGACTGTTAACTTTAAGAACTGTGGTGCAGTGACTGTTACTTTTAAGAACTGAGTTGTAATGACTGTTACCTTTAAGTACTAAGGTGCAATGACTGTTACCTTCAAGAACTGAGGTGCAGTGACTGTTACCTTTGAGAACTGAGGTGTAGTGACTGTTGCCTTTAAGAACTGAGATGCAATGACGGTTACCTTTAAGAACTGAGTTGTAGTGACTGTTTATTTTAAGAACTGAGTTGTAGTGACTCTTGCCTTTAAGAACTGAGGTGCAGAGTGACTGTTACCTTTAAGAACCGAGGTGCAGTGACTGTTACCTCCGAGAACTGAGATGTAAAGTTCTTTATGTATACTAAAGCTGCTCCTGGCTAAACTTCTTATGCAGCTACAAAAGAGGCCAGAAGCAGAGATGATTCACAAGGCTCCAGCCAGGCTGATTATATTCATGGACAGACACTCATTCCCACCTACATCTATAGGCAAAGGGAAGGTATATAGGCTTCATCTGAGGAAGGTGGGAGTAGCCCCAGTTCTTTGGATCAAGGTAGTGTTAGGGGCATGAAGGCAAATCTTTCCCTGACAGGGACGCCCTGGATGATAATGATTGTTAACACTGAAGAAGAAGAGTTACTCTGCTAGACGCTGCCTCTCTGGAATCTCCAAATCCCGTCTGAAGCGGAAAAAAAATATTTAATGAACAGGTTTTCCTGGATATGATTAGCAAAAAAGTGAAAAGTTTACATCTATAAAATTCATCACATTTGAGAACAATTCTGAACAGTTATGAGAAGGCCACATGTAAAAATAACTAGCCCTGATAAAACCGACCCTGATAAAACTGGCCCTGATAAAACCGACCCTGATAAGACGAGCCCTAATAAGACGGGCCCTGATAAGACCGGCCATGATAAGACCGGCCATGATAAGACCGGCCTTGATAAGACCGCTTCTGAGAAGAAGAGTTTTGCGAAGAGCGGGTCCGCCGCGTTGGAGACCTCGCATGTAAACTAATTATGTTTTGCGTGCCACACTCAGAGTGCTCCCTGAGGACTGGGGGTGCAAGAGACTCGGGCCATTATTAAATTTTCACAGAAGACGCTCGTTGTTGAAATGCAATTAGCAGTGGCCGTGTATACAGCCAGATCTAATTATAAGGAGAATATCCTCGTGGTAAAGTTTTGCGACTGATGCCCTTGTAGAACCCCTCAAGGCAGGTTCCTTGGCGCCTTCCATTTCCTAGACGCTTGTTGATGCTCATACAGGTGTCAAACAATGCCTAGATAATAGTATATAAAACTTGTAAAAGAGCTTTATGATTTTCCATTGGTTATTTTTTTTCATTTATCTTTTCGTTTATTATTTATTCATTTCACGCTTTTTTAATGTTCTTTTCGTCTGATTTCTTGCGCATAGAGTGTATGGGAAAAGTCAAATTTAATTGTAGTAATGAATTATGGTGATCTTTTCAACCTGTAAAATAATAATAATAATAATAATTATTATTATTATTATTATTATTATTATTATTATTATTATTATTATTATTAGTAGTAGTAGTAGTAGTAGTAGTAGTAGTAGTAGTAGTAGTATTTACTTAATTTTGCTACTAGTCATTGCTTACGATTTCATCCACGTGCATCAGACGCCAGTTACACCATGCTGTCTCTATCCCTTCCCTCTCCTTCATCTTATCTTCTCCTCTCCTCCTCCTCATCTTCCATACTACCTCCTGCCCCTCCTCTCCCACCCAGTTCACTCAACTTTCACCTCAGATCGCTTTCTGATCCCGTTGTGTCTCTTTGTATTAGAGTCAAGTGGAGCGACGCACCCCAAGATTTTCTCCATTGATCTGCACCGGCAATTTCCCTTTCAAAAAGACGAATATATCTGACTTTCTATTTCAATTTTTGCTCCTCGCCTCTCGACGTTGGGGAACTTTTCATTCCAGACAAGAGCCGTTTCATCTGGGCCGCGGAGAATGTCTTGGAGGAGTTTGAAAATTGAACTAGCACCGCCTGAGATGGATGGCTTGAGGCATCAAGCCATCCCCTGTCACTCGTCAACTATCACTCACCTATAACTCATTTTTTTTTTGTCAACTACTGCCTATACAGCGTGTAACATCTCGTACACTGTACTGGTCCTGGATAAATTAAAAGAGTCAGGGTACAGTTTCCACCTTTGAGATGAATACATTAATGTAAATAAGGTTGAAGTCAACGAGTGTAGTCTGTGTTAGGAAGCCAAGGTATCCTTCTACTGGGTGAACGTATATTTACCCTTCCTTCAAGATACTGAATGTTCCCTTCCTTTAAGGGGGTAAATATGTCCGTCCTTCCTTCAAGAAAATAAACACTTCTTTCTTTCAACATAAACACATGTTTTCTTCTAGATAAACGCATCCTTCCTTGAAGAACGTAAACGTGTCTTTCCTAGCAGAAGGTAAACAAAAAGGTAAATGAGTCCTAGCTGCGAGAAAGTAAATTTGTCCTAGCTGCGAGAAAGTAAATTTGTCCTACCTTCAAGTAGGCAAGCATAACCTACCTTCAAGAATGCAAGCATGCCCTACCTTCAAGAATGTAAGCATGCCCTACCTTCAAGAATGCAAGCATGCCCTACCTTCAAGAATGTAAGCATGCCCTACCTTCAAGAATGCAAGCATGCCCTACCTTCAAGAATGTAAGCATGCCCTACCTTCAAGAATGCAAGCATGCCCTACCTTCAAGAATGCAAGCATGCCCTACCTTCAAGAATGTAAGCATGCCCTACCTTCAAGAATGCAAGCATGCCCTACCTTCAAGAATGAAAGCATGCCCTACCTTCAAGAATGCAAGCATGCCCTACCTTCAAGAATGCAAGCATGCCCTACCTTCAAGAATGCAAGCATGCCCTACCTTCAAGAATGCAAGCATGCCCTACCTTCAAGAATGTAAGCATGCCCTACCTTCAAGAATGCAAGCATGCCCTACCTTCAAGAATGCAAGCATGCCCTACCTTCAAGAATGTAAGCATGCCCTACCTTCAAGAATGCAAGCATGCCCTACCTTCAAGAATGTAAGCATGCCCTACCTTCAAGAATGTAAGCATGCCCTACCTTCAAGAATGTAAGCATGCCCTACCTTCAAGAATGCAAGCATGCCCTACCTTCAAGAATGCAAGCATGCCCTACCTTCAAGAATGCAAGCATGCCCTACCTTTGCAACATTACGTCACTCCTTCCCAAGAAAAAATTGCACGTGAGCATTGCACGTAACACATAAATCTTACTAATAGATGCTAGGAAATTCTCCTTAATGTCTCGAGGAAACAAGCGACTAGCATAACTTCTTCCCTCATGTTTACGAGGGAACTTGGCCCTCCTCGACGGGATTTATGAATGAAGCAACATAAAGTGCTTTGAGGGATCTGAGCGCCTCGGCCAGTGTAGTGCAGTGTGCTTGTTTCCAACTGTGGGACCTAGTGAGCTCCTTCTCATTAAGGGTTCGTATTATTATTATTATTATTATTATTATTATTATTATTATTATTATTATTATTATTATTATTATTATTATTATTATTATTATTATGAGTATTATTATTATTATTGTTGCTTTTGTGTTGATCCTGTTGTTGTTGTTGCTGATGTTGATGAAGGCAATAAATAGTAACAATAATTATATCATTATTATTATTATTATTTTAGTTATTATTATTACTATGGGGAAGCGCTTTATCCGTATGAGTCCTCTAGTTCTTGAGAAATGAGAGGCAATCATATTTAATCCAAGGAAAAAGAAGGTAGTTCTAATTCCCTGGAACAAGAGCCCTTCACCTGAATTAATGCACTTCCCTATGAAAGAGCATTTTCTAGTAAACGAAGAAAAGTCTTTGAAGCCTTGAAGACGAATACATGATGGTAGACAACGTTTCGCCCACGCAGTGGGCTTTCTCAATTGACAGACGGATTAATCTGGTATGGAAGAAAGATCTTCCAAAGTAGTGTGTGGCGGTAAGGTAAGGAACGAGTGAGGTGCGCGCCTGGCCACACTAATTCCCAATCTTCCTAAAAGTTATCTAGCAAGAGGTTAAGATAACGTGTAGGAACCGTTGTTGCAGCTGAAGCTCCTGAAGAACATTGGTAAGTGTACTGTGAAGGTATTTTCTTGTCTGAGCGTCCTTCAAGTGTTTACAGGAAAAACGGTGTAGTGCGCAGGCGCTGTGAAGGTTCACTGTTTCGCTGGTGTGCTGATGGTCTAAAATGCCCTTGTAGACTTACTCGGATGTTTTACCGTTGTACATATTATAACAGATGTTACATGGGATTGTGTACACTCCTTTAGAAGTGATGTTGATAATGATGTCTTTGATGGTAGTAGAAGCGGTGGTGGTTATGTTGAGGTTATTGTTGCAGCATATGTTGCAGATGTGTTTGGCAGTAGAGTTGTGGGGGAATAATACATATCTTTTTTTCCGGTGATGTCAGGTCTAGGCGAAACTAATTATGTTAGCGGCGAGTCATCTCCTGTCCCTGATGAAAAGTCGGGGAGGGATGGAAGAGGCAAGTAATGTTCTTTGGTGAAAATTTATTAGAGAGGAAAAAACTCTTCAAGAAATTCGGTATAGAAGATGCAGACAACTCTTCGTAAACATAACCTATAATAACACCACGTTGAAAGATAACCTGTAAGAAACACTACGTTGAAAGATAACCTGTAAGAAACACTATGTTGAAAGATAACCTGTAAGAACACTACGTTGAAAGATAACCTGTAAGAAACACTACGTTGAAAGATAACCTGTAAGAAACACTACGTTGAAAGATAACCTGTAAGAAACACTACGTTGAAAGATAACCTATAAGAACACTACGTTGAAAGATAACCTGTAAGAAACACTACGTTGAAAGTTAACCTGTAAGAAACACTACGTTGAAAGATAACCTGTAAGAACACTACGTTGAAAGATAACCTGTAAGAAACACTAGTTTGAAAGATAACCTGTAAGAAACACTACGTTGAAAGATAACCTATAACAAACACTACGTTGAAAGATAACCTGTAAGAAACACTACGTTGAAAGATAACCTGTAAGAAACACTACGTTGAAAGATAACCTGTAAGAAACACTACGTTGAAAGATAACCTATAACAAACACTACGTTGAAAGATAACCTGTAAGAAACACTACGTTGAAAGATAACCTGTAAGAAACACTACGTTGAAAGATAACCTGTAAGAAACACTACGTTGAAAGATAACCTGTAAGAAACACTACGTTGAAAGATAACCTGTAAGAACACTACGTTGAAAGATAACCTGTAAGAAACACTAGTTTGAAAGATAACCTGTAAGAAACACTACGTTGAAAGATAACCTATAACAAACACTACGTTGAAAGATAACCTGTAAGAAACACTACGTTGAAAGATAACCTGTAAGAAACACTACGTTGAAAAATAACCTGTAAGAAACACTACGTTGAAAGATAACCTGTAAGAAACACCACGTTGAAAGATAACCTGTAAGAAACACCACGTTGAAAGATAACCTATAAGAACACTAGGTTGAAAGATAACCTGTAAGAACACTACGTTGAAAAATAACCTGTAAGAAACACTACGTTGAAAGATAACCTATAATAACACCACGTTGAAAGATAACCTGTAAGAACACTACGTTGAAAGATAACCTGTAAGAAACACTACGTTGAAAGATAACCTATAATAACACCACGTTGAAAGATAACCTGTAAGAACACTACGTTGAAAGATAACCTGTAAGAAACACTACGTTGAAAGATAACCTATAATAACACCACGTTGAAAGATAACCTGTAAGAACACTACGTTGAAAGATAACCTGTAAGAAACACTACGTTGAAAGATAACCTATAATAACACCACGTTGAAAGATAACCTGTAAGAACACTACCTTGAAAGATAACCTGTAAGAAACACTACGTTGAAAGATAACCTATAAGAAACACTACTTTGAAAGATAACCTATAACAAACACTAGGTTGAAAGATAACCTTTAAGAAACACTACGTTGAAAGATAACCTATGAGAAACAGTACCCTGAAAGATAACCTACAAGAAACAATACCTTGAAAGATGAAGAATTGAGACACTTATGCAACACATGGGAATCTTTATTGAAGAAACGTTTCGCCACACAGTGGCTTCATCAGTCCAATACTTTGTATTAGACTGATGAAGCCACTGTGTGGCGAAACGTTTCTTCAATAAAGATTCCCATGTGTTGCATAAGTGTCTCAATTCTTCAACTTGTCGGTTTTCAAAACCATTCATCACACCTTGAAAGATAACTTATAAGAACCACTAAGTTGAAAGACAGCCTTTGAGAAACACTACGTTGAAAGATAACATGAGAAACAATACCTTGAAAGATAACCTATGAGAAACACTACGTTGAAAGATAACATGAGAAACAATACCTTGAAAGATAACCTATGAGAAACACTACGTTGAAAGATAACATGAGAAACAATACCTTGAAAGATAACCTATGAGAAACACTACGTTGAAAGATAACATGAGAAACAATACCTTGAAAGATAACCTATGAGAAACACTACGTTGAAAGATAACATGAGAAACAATACCTTGAAAGATAACCTATGAGAAACACTACGTTGAAAGATAACATGAGAAACAATACCTTGAAAGATAACCTATGAGAAACACTACGTTGAAAGATAACATGAGAAACAATACCTTGAAAGATAACCTATGAGAAACACTACGTTGAAAGATAACCTATAAGAAACACTAAGTTGAAAGATAATCTATGAGAAACAATATCTTGAAAGATAACCTATGAGAAACATTACGGTGAAAAATAACCTATGAGAAACACTACGTTGAAATAACAAAAAAAGTTACAATACCGTGACTGGAACGATACACAAATAACCCGCACATAAAAGAGAGAAGCTTACGACGACGTTTCGGTCCGACTTGGACCATTAACAAAGTCAATGTGCGGGTTATTTGACTACGTTGAAAGATAACCTATGAGAAACAATATCTTGAAAGATAATCTAGGAGAAACAATACCTTGAAAGATAACCTATGAGAAACACTACGTTGAAATGTAACCTATGAGAAACACAACGTTGAAAGATAACCTAATGAGAAACAATACTTTGAAAAATAACCCATGAGAAGACCACGGTGTGTCCTGGGTCGTAGTGTGAGTGGAAGAGGAGATCGCGTTCCTTAGTAAGTTTCTGATAAACCTTGGAACAAAGGTCGCTGGCAGAGTTGCAGAGTAAAACATCTAGGAATAAAAAGTGTTTTTGGTTTCCATTCCGAGTGTAAATTGTATTGAAGGCTTGAGTCGGATGAGACTGTTTTGGAGAAGTGAAGTCAGGTGATGGGGGAAGGGATGATGTTAGAGAAACACTCATCTTCAAGATGTTTCAAGCAGGAGTTCGTTCAGACTGCACCTCAGGAGGAACCCATATATAAGCCGAAGGTCTGTTAGGTAAAAGGACACAAGTGCAACTAATATCACATTTTATTGTGGCAACGATTCGCTTTCCAGGAGCTTTGTCAAGCCCTTGACAATGGCTTGACAAAGCTCCTGGAGAGCGAAACGTTGCCACAATAAAATGTCATATTAGTTGCACTTGTGTCCTTTTGCCTAACATACTGTCGACAATTCTATCAACATTACTACAAGCCGAAGGACTACTGCAAATATGATGTCTTCAAAGGAGAAGCAATTGAAAGCGAAACTTTAACCGGGCCAGTAACATTCAGGAAGTTAGAAAATCGTTGTGATCCGACGCACACCTCAGTCGTTCTTCACCTCATCTTTATAACCTATCCATCTCGTACCAGGTTTCTTTGTGACTTGAAAACTTCCACTGAGTGGGCCAAAAGTCGTCGATAAATTTTTCATATCGTATCGGTATCTCATACCGTTACCTACCCATGAGTATATTATATTTTCACTGTGGCCTTGTGGAAGGCATGGCACATACCGCGGTCCAAACCTAGGGTCTCAGGCCATGGTGGCCCAGAAAATCACATCCCACGAAGGACCACAGTGAGAAGCTGAGTACCACAGCTCACACAGGGCTATCGTAGCCCAGGGAACCACCACCAATAACAGACCATTCTCACACTTGAAGAACACTACCTACACCGGAGCATTACTGGCCACGACAACCCTGAGGACCAGTACCTACACCGGACCATCATGGCCCTGAGAACCTTGAGAACCGCCACCCACACAAGACCACGAGCCAGTGAATAAGCCCTCTCCGGATACTAATCATAAATTATTGCCTCAGTCCTCACTATAATAAGGAAAAATAAAGAAATACTTGAAGTTTTCTACCTTGGTAAACAATAACTGGACACTGACCTTGAGGACCACCAATGTCACAGGACCATGCTGAGCCTGTGGACCACTACCCACGACCATCATGGACCACATGCACACAGAGCCATCATGGTCCTGAGTACTACAACGCACACAGGACCATCAGGGTCCTGAGGACCACCACGCACACAGGACCATCATGGTACTAAGGATTATCACCTACACAGGGCCATCATGGTCCTGAGGGTCACCACCCACAGGGCCGTCATGGACCTGAGGACCACTACCCACAGGGCCATCATGGACCTGAGGACCACCACGCACACAATGCCTCGGGCCATCTCAGCAAAGTGTCGTCAGTGCCACTACTCGACTGGGATTCTCACTTTATTGGATTAGAAGTGCGTCTCCGGCAGCGATAACTGTGTTCACGACCTTCCTTTATTATCCTCTTGTATCCATATTATTAAGTTTATTGTTGATCTGATTGTATACTCCGATGTGGATTCACATGTATACAAACACACACACACACACACACACACACACACACACACACACACACACACACACACATACACACACACGCGCGCGCACACAACACACACACACACACACACACACACACACACACACACACACACACACACACACACACACACACACACACACACAGGAGCTCGGACTCGACCCCCGCAACCTCAACTAGGTGAGTACACACACACACACACACATACACCTAGGAGTGAGTATAACACCGAGCACGTCTCCGGAAGCACACATTAACCAGATAACTGCTGCGGCATATGGGCGCCTGGCAAACCTGAGAATAGCGTTCCGGTACCTCTGTAAGGAATCGTTCAAGACTTTATACACTGTGTACGTCAGGCCCATACTGGAGTACGCAGCACCAGTTTGGAACCCATACCTGGTCAAACACGTCAAGAAATTAGAGAAAGTGCAAAGGTTCGCAACAAGGCTAGTTCCAGACCTAAGGGGAATGTCCTATGAAGAAAGGTTAAGGGAAATCGGTCTGACGACACTGGAGGACAGAAGGGTCAGGGGAGACATGATAACGACATATAAAATACTGCGTGGAATACACAAGGTGGACAGAGACAGGATGTTCCAGAGATGGGACACACAAGCAAGGGGTCACAATTGGAAGCTGAAGACTCAGATGAGTCAAAGAGATGTGCTTGGCTAGGTGTGGGTTCCAAACTGATGCCGCATATTTCAATATGGGCCTAACGTACACAGTGTACAGGGTCCTGAACGATTCCTTATTAATTAAGATTTCGGAATGCTGTTCTTAAGTTTGCTAGGCGCCCGTAAGCTGCCACAGTTACTTGGTTGATATGGGCTTCAGGATATGTGCCCGGTGTTATACTCACCCCAAGGTTCTTTTCTTTGAGAAAGGTTTGTAGTCTCTGGCCTCCTAGACTGTACTCTGTCTGCGGTCTTCATTGCCCTTCCCCAATCATCATGACTTTGCACTTGGTGGGGTTGAAATGCAGGAGGCAGTTGCTGGACCAGGCCTGCAACTTCTCCAGATCCCTTTGTAGTTCTGCCTGCTCCCCGTCCGATTGAATTCTTCTCATCAACTTCACATCATCTGCAAACAGGGACACTTCGGAGTCTATTCCTTCCGTCATGTCGTTCACAAATACCAGAAACAGCACAGGTTCTAGGACTGACCCCTGTTGAACCCCGCTCGCCACAGGCGCCCACTCTGACGCCTCGCCACGTACCATGACCCTCTGTTGTCTTCCTCACAGGTATTCCATGATCCTTTCAGTGCCTTCCCTGTTATCCCTGCGTGGTCCTCCAGCTTTTGTGCTAATCTCTTGTGTGGAACTGCGTCAAACGACTTCTTACAGTTTAAGAAAATGCAATCCACCCACCTCTCTCTCTCTCTTGTCTTACTGCTGTCACCCTGTCATAGAACTCCAGTAGGTTTGTGACACAGGATTCTCATCCCTAAAACCGTGATGGCTGTCGTTGATAAGTTCATTCCATTCTAGGTGCTCCACCACTTTTCTCCTGATGATCTTCTCCATGACTTTGCATACTATATATGTCAGTGACACTGGTCTATAGCTTAGTGCTTCATGTCTGTCTCCTTTTTTAAAAAATTGGGACTACATTTGCTGTTTTCCACTGAAGATTGTTGGTAGCGGTTCTCATAGCACCTCTGCTCCCTCTCTTAGGACCCAAGGAGAGATGTTTTCCGGCCCCATCGCCTTTGAGGTATCTAGCTCGTTTAGCAGCCTCTTCACTACTTCCTCGGTTGTACGTATTGTGTCCAGAAGCTGATGGTGTACCTCACCTCTCCGTTTTTCTGGAGTCCCTTCTGTCTTCTCAGTGAACACTTCTTTTAATCACAAGTTGAGCTTGTCACATACTTCACGGTCGTTTCTTGTGATCTCCCCTCCATCCTTCCTCATCCTGATTACCAGGTCCTTGACTATCGTTTTCCTCCTGACGTGGCTGTACAACAGCTTCGGGTAAGATTTAGCTTTCGCTGCTATGTCATTTCCGTATTGCCGTTGGGCCTCCCTTCTTACGTGTGCATATTCATTTCTTGCTCTACGACTTCTTTCCTAATTTTCCTGGGTCCTTTGCCTTCTATACTTCTTCCATTCTCTAACACACTTGGTTTTGGCCTCTCTGCACTTTTGCGTGAACCAAGGGCTCACTCTGGCCTTCTCGTTATTTCTGTTACCCTTGGATACAAACCTCTCCTCATGTTCCTTGTATATTGTTATCACATATTCCATCATCTCGTATACTGACTTCCCTGCCAGTTCTCTGTCCCACTGAACCCCGTGCAGGAAATTCTTCATGCCTGTGTAGTTCCCTCTCTTGTAGTTTGGCTTCATTCGTCCTGCCCTTCCTGCTTCCCTTTCCAGTTGTAACTCTACTATATATTCGAAGCTCAGAACCACATGATCACTGGCTCTCAGGGGGTTTTCATAGATCATGTCATCAATATCTGCACTACCCAAGGTGAATACTAGGTCCAGTCTTGCTAATTCATCCTCTACTCTCTCTCTGGTAGTGTCCTTTACGTGTTGGTTCATGAGGTTTTCCAGTACTACCTTCATCATCTTAGCCCTCTACTTTTTTGGGCCCCCATGTGGCACCAGGTTCTCCCAGTCGATTTCCTTGTGGTTGAAGTCACCCATAATCAGCAGCTTTGCCCTGCTCGCATGAGCCCTTCTGGCCACTTCAGTCAGTGTGTCAACCATTGCTCTATTACTCTCATCATACTCTTGCCTTGGTCACCTGCTCTTCTGTGGTGGGTTATACATCACTGCAATTACCACCTTTGGGCCTCCAGACTGAAATGTTGCTATTATGTAGTCTCTTGCTTCTCCTTTGTTTCCTCTCTCCAGCTCCTCAAACTCCTATCGATTTTTTGATGATCAGTGCCTCTCCTCCACCCCTTCTGTTCCCTCTGTCTTTCTTCAGGATCTGATATCCCGTTGGAAAAATGGAATCTGTTATCATTACTCTGAGCTTGGTTTCTGTGAGAGCTATGATGTCCATTGATGCCTCTTTGACTCTTTCGTGCCACTCCTCCCACTTATACATTACCCCATCAGCGTTGGTGTACCATACCGTAAGTTTCCTCTCCACCACTGTGTTCTTGGGTCTCTCCACCACTGTGTTCTTGGGACCTGGCAGTGTGCTGTGGGATTCTACAGCGTAGTGTGGGGGGGGGGGAGTCTGTAAGTGTGGATTGTGGTTTGTGTTAGGATAGCATGTTTGGTTGTGGGGTTCTAGGGGTGGTTCTGTGTGTGCTTGTGCTTGTTGTTCTGCCCTACTCTTTTTGTCCTCTGCTGATTCTGTCCTTGTCTCTCCTCCTAGCCCATTTTGCTTATGCGTCCTCTCCCTCAGCTATTCTCTGAAAATTTACTATCTGTCATATTCTCCTGCTTATTTCTTTGATGATGTTTTCAATCTCACGTTTTTCCTCCTTCTGTCTTTCACTGTGTGTCTTTTCCTCGCTCTCCTGAAGCCCATGAATAAACACTGACTTCTCCCTCTCCTGCTCCCATTGCCTTTCCCATATTGTCTCCCTTATTTTTTTTCCTGTAGCTCTTGGTGGCATGGTCGTGCCACTGCATGGGCCCTATCCCCCTCCCAGCCTTCTCCCCCCCTCCCTTGCTGCTATCCCTGCTCCCAACTGCCCTTTCACTTCATTCCTCGATCCTGCTTGATGAGGTGACAGGGTCATGGCATAAGTCGTGTCTCCTTCCTTTCCATTTGGCTCCTCGTTCAGTAGGGGTGTACCTGCTTCAGATGCTATGTCTCCTCTGGGCAATATCCCTGTAACTCGCTTCAGCCTATTTTCTTCATATTCTAGGTGTCGCATGCAAAAAGTATGTTACATTTATTCGGCATAAGTACACACTCCCGTATAGGCTGCCTCCCAACCAGCGAACCGGGTGCTAAAGGTTTAGCGATTAAGGGGTCCCCATCATTAGATCAGTACCTTGTTTCAGTCAATCATAAGGTGGGTTGGACAATTGCTAAGGTGATGTGGTAGTACTCACCCTTAGCTCTTGCCACATTCATACAGCTGCTGGTTGCTCTCGGTTGTCTCTCTGTTTTTGGCTGTTATTTGCCTTTTGACTACCATGATACACTTATTTTCCAAACTCTAGTACATAGTGTACATAAGTGTAAATACCTATAATCATACTTGGTGAAGGAAAATACAATTTAAAGTCTACTGCTGTATTTATTTCGGTCCAAGTCTAATTACGACTCAGGTTAGCAGGCCTTTCTTACTTGGGTGCGTAATACTAGGGCCTTATCCTGGCTTGTGACTCCAATTTCTTCCTCTCCACCTCCATCCTCTTCTCCATTTTCGCAGAAAACTCACCTAGCATGCCCTCCCACTCTTGTTCCAGCCTTTTACATTGCTCCTCCATCCATTGTTCCTCACCAGAGCCATTTTCCTCTGATCCTCTGAGCCTTCGACTTCCCTTCTGAGCTACCATGTGTAAGTGTGTGTGTGAGTGTGTGTGTGTGTACTCACCTATTTGTACTCACCTATTTGTGGTTGCAGGGGTCGAGTCTTAGCTCCTGGCCCCGCCTCTTCACCGGTTGCTACTGGGCCCTCTCTCTCCCCGCTCCATGAGCTTTATCGTGTGTATGTATGTTTGTGTATGTGTGTGTGTGTGTGTGTGTGTGTGTGTGTGTGTGTGTGTGTGTGTGTGTGTGTGTGTGTGTGTGTGTGTGTGTGTGTGTGTGTGTGTGTATGTGTGAGGTGTATGCTTCAACTCGTGCTAGAATAGGATCCAAGAGTAGGTACGTGTTACACCAACGGACAATGACACGAACACAGCTTTTCTTCAGTAACTACAAGAATTATGTTTTCACGGGGAAGTGCTAATACCATAAAGGTCAAACACATACTTTATGACCACTTAAGAAATAAGTGTTCATCATGTATGATTCGAGGAAGGGAAGGGTAGGTTCAATTTGTTTGAATCAAGAGCCTCTCCCACGTCTTGAAGGTGACTGCGCTGGAAACTGCTGTGGTGACTGCTATAAAAGGAACAAGACACAAGGGAGAACAGGAAGACTCAACATGGAAAACTCTGGCTGCTCTCGGAGTCCAAGAATAACGTCGCCAGGAAGAATTCTTCCCGAGTCAGTTCCTCCACCATTCTTCTGCCTTTCTTTGAAGATTTTTATCACAGACTGCTCGGGCTGTTTGTTGGTGGTACTGCGCTCTACCACTACCACCACCACTACCACCACCATCACCACCACCATCACCACCAACACCACCACTACCACCACCACCACCACCAGTGCCACCACTACCATCATCACAGCTACCACCACCACCACTACCACCACCACTATCACCATCACCACCACCACCAATACAACCACCACTACCACCACCACCACTACCACCACCACCACTACCACCACCACTACCACCACCACCACCACTACCACCACCACTACCACCACCACCACTACCACCACCACTACCACCATCACCACCACCACCAATGCAACCACCACTACCACCGCCACCACTACCACCACCACTACCACCGTCACCAACACCACCACTACCACAACCACCACCACCATTACAACCACCACCACCACAACAACCACCATCACCACCACTACTAGCACCACCACCACTACTACCACCACCAACAACACTACCACCACCACTACCACCACTGTAACCACTTCCACCACTGCAACCACTACTACCACTACCAACACCACCACTACCACCACCACTACCACCACTGTCACCACTTCCACCACCGCAACCACTACTACCACTACCAACACCACCACTACCACCACCACCTCCATTGGGCAAATCCGGGGGGGTTCAATGGGCTAATACGGGTAGAGACATGGACCTGCTCCAATGGGTCAGTAGGCCTGTTGCAACGTTCCTTCTTTCTTATGTTCTTATGTTCTTTCACCACTACCACCACCACCACCACCACCTCTACCACAACCACAACCACTACCACCACCATCACCTCTACCACCACCACCTCTACCATCAATACCACCAACACCACCACCACTACCACCATCACCACCACCACCACTACAACCACCACTACCACCACTACCACCACCACCACCACCACCACCACCACAACAACAACAACAACAACAACAACAACAACAACAACAACAACAACCACCACCACTACAACCACTACTACCACCACCACCATTACCACCAACACCACTACGACCACCACCACATCTACCACCACCCGTAACATCACCACTACCACCACCACTACAACAACCGCCACTACAACCACCACCCTTATTACCACCACCACTACCACCACTACCACCACTACAACCACCACCCTTATTACCACCACCACCACTACCACCACTACCACTACCACCACTATCACCACCACCACCCCCGCCACCACTACTACCACTACCACCACCACTACCACCACCACTATCACCATCACCACCACCACCAATACAACCACCACTACCACCACCACCACTACCACCACTACTACCACCACCACCACCACTACCACCACCACTACCACCACCACTACCACCATCACCACCACCACCAATGCAACCACCACTACCACCGCCACCACTACCACCACCACTACCACCGTCACCAACACCACCACTACCACAACCACCACCACCATTACAACCACCACCACGCACAACAACCACCATCACCACCACTACTAGCACCACCACCACTACTACCACCACCAAGAACACTACCACCACCACTACCACCACTGTAACCACTTCCACCACCGCAACCACTACTACCACTACCAACACCACCACTACCACCACCACTACCACCACTGTCACCACTTCCACCACCGCAACCACTACTACCACTACCAACACCACCACTACCACCACCACCACCATTGGGCAAATCCGGGGGGGTTCAATGGGCTAATACGGGTAGAGACATGGACCTGCTCCAATGGGTCAGTAGGCCTGTTGCAACGTTCCTTCTTTCTTATGTTCTTATGTTCTTTCACCACTACCACCACCACCACCACCACTTCTACCACCACCACCACCACCACCACCACCTCTACCACCACCACCACCTCTACCATCAATACCACCAACACCACCACCACTACCACCATCACCACCACCACCACCACCACCACTACAACCACCACTACCACCACTGGTGGTTAACGCTCTCGCTTCACACGGCGAGGGCCTGGGTTCGATTCCCAGCCAGAGTAGAAACATTGGACGTGTTTCTTTCCACCTGTTGTCTATGGTCCCCATCAGTAAAATGGGTACTTGGGTGTTAGTCGACTGGTGTGGGTCGCATCCTGGGACACTGACCTAAGGAGGCCTGGTCACAGACCGGGCCGCGGGGGCGTTGACCCCCGGAACTCTCTCCAGGTAAACTCCAGGTAAACCACCACCACCACCACCACCACTACAACAACAACAACAACAACAACAACAACCACCACCACCACCACTACAACCACTACTACCACCACCACCATTACCACCACCACATCTACCACCACCACTACAACAACCGCCACTACAACCACCACCCTTATTACCACCACCACTACCACCACTACCACTACCACCACTACAACCACCACCCTTATTACCACCACCACCACTACCACTACTACCACTACCACCACCACTACCACCATCACCACCACCACAACCCCCACTACTACCAAAACAACCACCACCACCATCACAACCACTACCACCTACACTACCACCACCACTACAACCACCACCAACACTAGCACCACCAGTACCACCACTATCACCAGCACCACCACCGCAACCACTACTACCACTACCAGCACCACCATCTCCACCACTACCACCACCACCACCATTACCACCACTACCACCACCACTACAACCACCAACACAACTACCACCACCACCACCACTACTACCACCACCACCACTACCACCACCACCTCTACCACCACCACCTCTACCACCACTACCACCACCACCACTACCACTATCATAACCACAACCAATACAACCACCACTACCACCACCACCACTACAACAACCACTACAACAACCACTACCACCACTACCACCACCACCACCACCACCACCACTACAACCACCACCAATATTTCCACCACCAACAACACTACCACTACCACTACCACCACTATCAGCACTACCACAAACGCCACCACTACAACCACTACCACTATTACCACCACCAACAGCACTACCACCACCACTCCCACTACCACCACTGCCACCACTACTACCACCACCAACACCACCACTACCACCACCATCACTTGCACCACTACCAAAGCCACAACTTCCACCACTACCACCACCACCACCACCACTACCACCACCATCACCACCACCACCACCACCACTACAACCACCACCACCACTACGACCACCACTACCACCACCACCACTACCACCTCAACCACTTCAACCACCACTACCTCCACTGCCACCACCACCACCACCAACTACCACCACCACCACCACCACCACCACCACCACCACCACCACTACAACCACCACAACCACTACCATCACCACCAACTCTACCACCACTACCACTACCACCACTATCACCACCACCTCCAACGCCGCCACCACCACCACCACCACTACCACCACCACCACTTCAACCACCACTACCTCCACTACCACCACCACCACCACCAACACTACCACCACCACCACTACAACCACCAACACCACTACTACCACCACCACCACTACAACCAACACCACCTCTTCCACCACCACCAACACTGCCACCACCACTACCACCACCACTACCACCACCACTACCACCACTATCACCACTACCACCACCGCCACCACTACTACCACTACCACCACCACCACTACAACGACCACCACCAATACCACCACCAACAACACTACCACCACCACTACCACTACCACCACTATAACCACTACCACCACTATCACCACTGCCACCACCGCCTCAACTACTACCAGTACGAACACCACCATTTCCTTCACTACCACCACCATTTCCACCACTACCACCACCACTACAACCACCACCACCACCACCACCACCACCACCACCACCACCACTATCACTACCACTACCACCACCACCACTACCACCACCACCAAAACCACCACCACCACCACCACTTCCGTCACCACTACCACCACCACTACCACTACCACCACCACCACTAGCACCACTACCACCACCACCACCACCACAACCACCACCACCACCACCACCACCCTTACAACCACCACTACCATCACCACCACTACCATCACCACCACTACCACCACCACTACCACCGCTACCACTACCACCACCACCACTACCACCACTACCACCACCACTATCACCACCACCAACATCACCACTACCACCTGCACCACCGCCACCACTATATCCACCACCAGCACTACAACCACCACCACCATCACGAACACTGCCACCACCACTACCTCTACCACCACCACTACCACTACCACCACTATCACCACTACCACCACTATCACCACTACCACCACCGCGGCCACTTCCATCACCATCACCACTTCCAACACCACCACCACCACTACCACCACCACCACCACCACCACCACCACTACCACCACCGCCACCACTTCCATCAACACCACCACCACCACTTCCAACACCACCACCACCACTACCACTATCACCACCACTACACCACCACTACACCACCACCACCACCACTTCTACAACAACCACCACCACCACTACCACCACTACCACCACTGTCACCATCATCACCACTACCATCAACACCACCACCGCCACCACCACTGCAATCATCACCACCCCTACCACCACGACCACCACCACTATCACCACTATCACCACCACTACCACCATCACCATTACCCGCCACCACCACCACCATTACCACCACCACCACTACCACCACCACCACCACCACCACTACCCGCCACCACCACCACCATTACCACCACCACCATTACCACCACCACCACTACCACCACCACCATCACTACCCGCCACCACCACCACCATTACCACCACCACCACTACCACCACCACCACCACTACCCGCCACCACCACCACCATTACCACCACTACCACCACCACCACCACTACCCGCCGCCACCACCACCACCGTTACCACCACCACCACCACCACCGTTACCACCACCACCATTACCAGTACCACTACCACCAACACTCCTAGAATAGCTGTTTTATGTATATCTTCAGAGCACAATATTCAAGCATCCTATTGCAACCCCTGAATGGGTCACAATGTATATAATGTGTATTACCTGTTCATATAATTTTATATTGCTTATATTTGCAATATTAGCTAAATCATAAATATATTGCTTTATATTATTATTTGACTTAGTTATAATATTATGTAGGATGTAACATTTATATATTATTCAGTGCTCATAGTTCGAGTGTTAAGTAGCTGACAACATTGTCTAACTACTGTAATTTTCGCTCCACTCGTTACGCTGCCGGCTTCTGTGTTGCTGGGCAGCAGCAGTCCACGGAGAGTGACGTGATCAGCGGGGGTGATCACACCTCACCTGGAGTGTGGGTCGGTCTGGCCTGCGCTAGCTATTGTCTGTTCGGCGTGCCTTCCAACAAGATTTTCGACGTTGTACTGAGGTTGTGTGTCGCGTTGACACTCTGAGAAACTCAGGTCCTGAGCTGTAGCTTCTGACCTAATTTGTACTGGTATCTGTGCACTGTCACAGTCGGGGATTTTCTAATGCTGAACTTAGATTCAGTAGTATGGGAGTTTTGTGACTTTTGTGGACGATCTGCAGATGGTCCCTACTTAATGTCGTTATATTATCTCCTTGTTCCTGATTCTGTGTCGCTTTTGCTTGTTATATTGCTGTTCGGCTTAACAGTCGCTTTATTGTTCAAGCAAGCTGTTCTGATTGCCAGGTTGGTCAAGAAGTTAGTTTATGTGAGGACTTTTAGTCAGTCACTGGTTAAGACTAGTCGAGTCTTGAGACATAGCGAACTACTTAGAGCACTTACACATATACACACAAACTTGTATATATTTGTATTATGTTATTAAATGTTAACAATGTACCAGACGGTACTTAAAAGCCATAAAGATGTGATGTGTGTCTTCAGCACAATACTACTGTACACGAGAGAAGTGTAGCAACTTGTGTCCTATATTATATTCAATTGATTACTACAATTTACTTTGATCTTATACGCCTAGACAACTTTATTGTTATTAATAAACTTATTAAATGTTAATTTATTTAGTTAGTATCCTACCAGTTTTAATCCTGAAGCACTATTGAATCTTACTAAGTTCTAATGGATAATTGGACCAGGATACTGACTACTTGTTATAAAAGCCCAGTAACAGGCTGGATGCTAGAAGGGCAGTCCTTTCTAGTATTCACTGGAGATCTCTATGCTTATTAGATATCGCGTTTTTTTATAACACATCCTCACACTCACTCTCTGAAACTCTACATTTGGACCTATGCTGGTATGACTGGCATATCAGGCCTGCGTGTAGGGATATACACTTTGTAGAAGAGGTATTTATTCTGACGGACTTTCGGTGTACTGAGTTACATCAGGTCACACTAGATACAGTACATGTAACCATCTCTGAGCAGAGGTGAGGGAACATGAAGGAAGGAGAGTATATAATCACTGACCCAGGACACACGAACAATTCAACACTGAAGCAAACATTGGTGTGATTGTGTGCCCAGGTTGGTAAGCTATACTGGAGAAAATTAATGTATCTTGAACACCCGGGTCCTAGACCACAAGCAAGCGTGATAAACCCCCAATTTGAACAAATTTTGTCATATACGGGATGTAACAGTCACACCTCTTAAACAGGAGATAAAACTAGACTTATCAGTTCAATGAATGACTGGACAAGAAGACATTGTACTGCAGCAGGTAGGATTCAGACCAATAACATTATCGAACAAAATCAAGGAGCAGACTGTCTCGTAGGTCTCTCCACCTACATACTAACACATAGACTGGCATCGCCTGGAATAACATATATAGTTCAGCATGAAAAAAACTTCATGAGAATAAAGACCTGTTATCAAAACTGCGTCTCTGTACCACACTGATATGTAAATATCCACAGCGTGATTCCTCATCTTTCAGCTCAGAGTTTTATATATTCACAGTTGATAAACATCGTTGTTTTCCATATTTGTTATTATAAAGGAAGAAACTTGTGAAAAATACGTAATATTAACACTTAAAAGTTAAAACAAAAAATAAAGACCTTCTAACGATGAAAATATAAACCACTCTCAGTAGCAAGCACATAATAAGTAAATAAATAATATTACATTAAATTAAAAATGACCTAAGTCAGATTAAAACATTAAATTAATAACATCAGAGGCCTTCCGTAAAAGTTATTCGAGGTCCCTACTGGAACCACGAGGTCCCTAGGGCACCCCAAGGTCCATACAGGTAAGTTCAGCCTCAAGAAACAATAACAAGTGACATATAACTCACTGCTCCTGTGTTCTTAACGCCTCCAGCTGCCCGGGTCACTGCAGATGTTGTCTTTCATCGACTAAATGAGCCACCGGGGCTTGCCTCATACTGTAAAAATAACAGCTGGCAATTACCAACAGAAGCTTCAATTAGCGGACGGAGGATCGAGCCTCCACCACTATTTGCGCTGAATGACCCACATGGGTTTACCACGTTACTGTGAATATAATAATAATGTAGTTTTACTTCTCCTTGCAGCTGGACAATTTGGTGTCATGCAATTATAGAGGTAAGAGCCGGGCCATCAGCCACGTGAGCGTAGCACATGTAACAGACAAACTCCGTCTGGGGACACAGCGCTACACCACCTCTCAAGCAGAATCCCAAGCCGCAACTCAGGATGAAAACAACCCAATGCAGCACAGCATAGGAGCGAGTATACTTTGCTTTTCATAATGTTGCGCTGGCGAGTAATTTGCTCTATACCGCCTGAAGGGTAAAGCCTGGCTCCAAGAGCTTCCGTCTCGCTATTAGGAAACGGAGGATCGAGCAGCCACCACCACTTCCTGACTTTATTGCTTTGTATATATATATATATATATATATATATATATATATATATATATATATATATATATATATATATATATATATATATATATATATATATATATATATATAATATATTATATATATATATATATATATATATATATATATATATATATATATATATATATATATATATATATATATATATATAATATATTATATATATATATATATATATATATATGTATATAATGTGTGAGTGTGGTGAAAGTGTTGAATGATGATGAAAGTATTTTCTTTCTTTTTTGGGTCACCCTGTCTCGGTGGGAGACGACCAACTTTTTGAATATCTATATATATATATATATATATATATATATATATATATATATATATATATATATATATATATATATATATATATATATATATATATATATATATATATATATATGCAAAACAACCACTCCGAAAGAATAGAGAAATTCCAAGCGCTTTCGTGACTACTCACATTATCAAGGAACTATGATAATGTGAGTAGTCACGAAAGCGCTTGGAATTTCTCTATTCTTTCAGAGTGGTTGTTTTGCATATTCTGAAATCACCTGTTTACTGTGATCTTATTGCATATATATATATATATATATATATATATATATATATATATATATATATATATATATATATATATATATTGTGTGTGTGTGTGTGTGTGTGTGTGTGTGTGTGTGTGTGATAAGATCACAGTAAAAAGGTGATATCAGAATGTGCAAAACAACCATTGTGAAAGAATAGTGAAATTTTGCCTTTTCTAGGTGTTTTAATTATTAAAGGTAATAATGACGTCAAATAGTTGATTGCCAAGGTGAACATGGCTGCTACAATTGAACACCTCGGTGTGTGGTCTTTGTTTGTATCCTCCTGTGGTGTAGCGCTACAGTATATTTTCCTTGTTTAAGGAAGGTTCCCCTATTGTAAATTATGCTCAAGTAGTCCCCTGTTGACCGTAGTTTTTATTTACAGCGTTTATGAAAGCAAACTTCCAGAGCGCTGCCTACGTTAGGAAGGCAGAGATGCGCAAGATATTTGTGGAATAGAAAGAGAGAGAGAGAGAGAGAGAGAGAGAGAGAGAGAGAGAGAAATTTAATTGCTGCTACTGGTTGTCTGATCGGTTTGCATTAAGTGCTAGGAGTGAGGTGCCGCGGGTATACTTGCTAGGAGTGAGGTGTCGAAGATATACTTGCTAGGAATGAGATGTCATAGATATACTAGCTAGGAGTAAGGTGTTGTAGATATACTTGCTAGGAGTGAGGTGCCGTAGATATACTTGCTAGGAGTGAGGTGTCGCGGGTATATCTGCTAGGAGTGAGGTGTCGCGGTATACTTGCTAGGAGTGAGGTGTAGAGGGTATACTTGCTAGGAGTGAGGTATCTCGAGTATATTTGCTAGGAGTGAGGACCCCTCAGGGAAGGTTCCTTGATGTTGGTGAGGGGCTCTTGATTTAGGGAATTGGATCTGTGCTCCAGTTCCCCGAATTAAGCCTGAATACCTTCCACATTCCCCCCCCCCCAGGCGCTGTATAATTCTACGGGTTTAGCGCTTCCCCTTGATTATAATAATAATAATAGGAGTGAGGAGTTGCGATTATGCTTGCTAGGCTTGATCATTCTCTGAGACATTTCTATTGAATATTGACTGCATCATCTGTTCTTCCTCTCACCTATATTAACAAGCAAATTCAGCTAAGTTGAGAGAAGGGAAAACTAATCTTGATATGAACGGCATCCTGACGTTCTCAAGGCTGTGTTTACACGTTCGATATTTAAAGATCGATGTGTGAATGTCTGACAATCACAATATACTCTAGATGACTTCTCGGTCCTTCCTGAATCACTGTCAGTTCACAACGTAACAATAGTCCAGGAAAGATCAAGATGTCGTTTGAAGTTATCTCTAATTGTAGGTTAGTTGTGACTTGTAGCCACGGTATTGTAACTTACTGCAGCCACGGTAGTGTTTTTTGTAATCACTGCGACGGTGTTTTTGGTTGTTGTAGCTACGGTATTATTGCTTGTGGTAGCTACGGTGTTGTTGGTTATTATAGCTACGGTGTTGTTGGTTGTCGTAGCTACGGTGTTGTTGGTTGCTGTAGCCACGGTATTGTAACTTACTGCAGCCACGGTAGTGTTTTTTGTAATCACTGCGACGGTGTTTTTGGTTGTTGTAGCTACGGTATTATTGCTTGTGGTAGCTACGGTGTTGTTGGTTATTGTAGCTACGGTGTTATTGCTTGTCGCTACGGTGTTGTTCCATGTTGTAGCTACGGTGTTGTTCCTTGTTGTAGCTATGGTGTTGTTCCTTGTTGTAGCTACGGTGTTGTGACTAGCAGAAGTCACGGAATTCTGACTTATTCTACCTCGGTAAACTTCCTACACCGCCTCTCTCAACATATTGGTAGTTTTCTCTACATGAGGCAGGCCGCTCCATTTGCAGTCTGCGTTCACAGTCATGACGTAAACAATGAAAGTACTCGCCCTTATCGTATCTAAATAACAAAAAGGAATCTTCCCCATAATCCCTTGTATAAATTAACAAATTTAAAAAAAGAAAATCTTTCTTTTGATTTTTTTTAATTTTTAGGGAGTTCGGCCTATTCGCCGAACATGGCAATGCTTTTATAAGCATTGGCATAGAGTCGACCAATGCTGAGCCCAGTTAGGCAAGTTCTTCGTCGTGGTATCAGGTCCTAATAACAATAGCAATTAGCTTTTCCAAAGTTGAAGAGTCCTGTTTCACGATCCTGCGTTTAATTATTGCATATAAATTCTCAATTGGGTTGAGGTCCGGAGAGTTTCCGAACCAATTTAGAACACTTTGCTCACTCTCTTCGAAGAAAGTAGCAATTTTCTGGAAGTGTAACAAGGAGAAAGATACTGCTGGAAAATGCCTTCTCCTTCAGGAAAGTATCCACAATGGGGAGCAAATGAGTTGCCAGGATTACCCTGGTCATCGTTCCCTGAACAATAACAAGCCGTCCTGAGCCTTTAGCAGTAAAACTATCTCAAAACATCTTAATTGGGTGTTTTGATGTATGTGTTGAATGTGTCCATTTTCAAGAGGTTCGCCCTTGCTTTGTCTCACTACTGTTGATCTGTATTCATATACTTCAAAATGCTCCTAATCTGAAAATATAACTTTTCTTCATTCATCTGTTGTCCGTCCCTTATGATCGAGTGCCCACCTAAGTCATTTTTTCATCATAGCAGAAGCCAATAATTGTTTCTTTACCTGCTTTCTGGCAGTTCTGCCAACTTCAAGGAGCCTTCGATGAACCGTTGAATCAACATTTACTCCAGCTGAAGGTAAATATCTCTGTAGATCTTTGTTAGTTTTCTTGGGATCCTTCACACTATTTTTTATGACAACCTTGTTATCGTTAGATGTTGTATAGCGTCTTCTTCCATATCTTCCTCAAACCAGCAATCCACAATCACCAGTGTGGTCAGCTCTTTAGAATCCAACCCTCTCAAATTTTCGTCGATCTATCTGATACTCAAATCAGAATGTGTTTTCAAAAATGTATAATACTTACATGCTTCCTAGGTGTAACATACATCATGAATTTCAACAGTAATCATGAACTGAAGGGGAGAATTTGGTGAAACGACAATCACTCACTGATCACACATTCAAGATTAGCCTTACAGGACAACAGTTGTTGTAGCACCGAGTCGTAGGGTAACGCCACAGCTGGATGGTTACTAGAAGTCGGTAGCAAACTCTTCTGAAAAGAAAAGAACCTAAATTATATTAAGCAGAAGACTAACATATTATGAGATGATCGCAAAATAAACTTCTGTCCCAAATAACTTTCACACTACTGTACGTATTTACCAACAAACAGATGCAGACAGGCGATCTAACAAATTCCACCCCCGTTGCTTGTCTTGCATATATATAAATAAATAAATATAAATATAAATAAATAAATAAATAAATATATGTATATATATATATATATATATATATATATATATATATATATATATATATTTATTATTATTTTATTTATTATCACACTGGCCGATTCCCACCAAGGCAGGGTGGCCCGAAAAAGAAAAACTTTCACCATCATTCACTCCATCACTGTCTTGCCAGAAGGGTGCTTTACACTACAGTTTTTAAACTGCAATATATATATATATATATATATATATATATATATATATATATATATATATATATATATATATATATATATATATATATATATATCCTAGGTAGTAGGCTGGTAGACAGCAACCACTCAGGGAGGTACTACCGTCCTGCCAAGTGAGTGTAAAACGAAAGCCTGTAATTGTTTTACATGATGGTAGAATTGCTGGTGTCTGTTGTCTGTCTCATAAAAATGCAAGATTTCAGGTACGTCTTGCTACTTCTACTTACACTTAGGTCACACTACACATACATGTACAAGCATATATATACACATACATACCCCTCTGGGTTTTCTTCTAGTTTTTTTCTAGTTCTTGTTCATGTTTATTTCCTCTTAGATCCATGGGGAAGTGGAGCGAAATTCTTCCTCCGTAAGCCATGCGTGTTGTAAGAGGCGACTAAAATGCCGGGAGCAAGGGGCTAGTAACCTCTTCTCCTGTATGTATTACTAAATGTAAAAGGAGAAACTTTCGTTTATTCTTTTGGGCCACCCCGCCTCGGTGGGATACGGCCGGTTTGTTGAAAGAAAGATATATATATATATATATATATATATATATATATATATATATATATATATATATATATATATATATATATATATATATATATATATATATATATATATATGTATATATAGAGCATGCCGAACACGTAAAACTTGCAATTGTGTCTTAAATAGCAACGCTCTTCTTGGCGAGTAAGGTAAGCGAAAATTTGTGTATGCAGTAATTGTACAAAAATCATTCTGAATCTAACGAAAAAAATCTATATTTGATTGTGCTTGTTTATTATTAAATTATTGTAAACTTATCTAAAATATTTTTAGTTGGATTAGGCTAAATTAAATTGCGCCTTTCATAATAAGGTTAGGTAAGTTTTCTGAGATTCTCTTGGTACAAAATTATTAATTTTTACATTAACGTAAATGAAAAAAATATATCTTTAAACGTTTACGAGATGACTTTTAGAAAGAACTTAACTTTAAATGAGTTCTTGTTAAATGGCCAATTTTACTTATTCGGCACCGCACACACACACACACACACACACACACACACACAAAGGTTTGCAACAAGACTAGTCCCAGAGCTAAGAGGTATGTCCTACGAGGAGAGGTTAAGGGAAATCAACCTGACGACACTGGAGGACAGGAGAGATAGGGGGGACATGATAACGACATACAAAATACTGAGGGGAATTGACAAGGTGGACAAAGACAGGATGTTCCAGAGATTGGACACAGTAACAAGGGGACACAGTTGGAAGCTAAAGACACAGATGAATCACAGGGATGTTAGGAAGTATTTCTTCAGCCACAGAGTAGTCAGTAAGTGGAATAGTTTGGGAAGCGATGTAGTGGAGGCAGGATCCATACATAGCTTTAAGCAGAGGTATGATAAAGCTCACGGCTCGGGGAGAGTGACCTAGTAGCGATCAGTGAAGAGGCGGGGCCAGGAGCTCGGACTCGACCCCCGCAACCTCAACTAGGTGAGTACAACTAGGTGAGTACACACACACACACACACACACACACACACACACACACACACACACACACACACACACACACATACACACACACACACACTCGTGGAGGAGTCACGCGGTTTGAGCTCGTGTTTTGGTGATAATTTCTGACTGTGCCATAAGGAATAGAGTGTGGGATATAGGCGTGTGCACGCATAAGAGTGCATATAATCACTTAAGCCCCGAAAAAAGGAAATATAAGTGATCACAGAAAAGGAAATATTGGCTGAGTGTTTAGTGAGGGCCGTTGGAAGGATGAACGGTTGTGTCAGGCCTAAATAGTGTTGCCATAATAACGCAGTGGGGTATTTTGAAGAATAAGTGCGACTCAAGACCAGGGAGATAAGAGATATGTATAGATGTGTCAGTAAATACAGTGAGTGAGTGAAAAAATTAGAAGAGCTAGAGACTATAGTGCATACAGGAAGTTAGTGGAAAAATTACCGAGAAGCATCAAACATCAACTTCTGGGACAGGACAGACCGGCAACGTTACTCCACTGCCAGCCGCAAGTAATATTCACCTAGTTTGAGTTGCATGGGGTCAATAGTACCTGTCTCTAGCTGGAATTGGGGGTCACTCTCCTAGAGCTATCAGAATTAGGATAAGCAGCATTTACTGGCATTTAATAGAATTTAGAGGTAGCGGCATATAGGCGAAGCCTATATGCCTATAATTTTAAACGCATAAGACTACAGTGGGAACCAAGAGATCGGGTACATATACAATACATATGTAGTACATACTTGGGAAATAAGGACTGTTTACATAAACATATGCACACACACTTGATGAGAACAGCTCTGCTGTTAGGTACTTGAATAGCTGTAGCACACACACACACACACACACACACACACACACACACACACACACACACACATACACATACACACACACACACACACACACACACACACACACACACACACACACACACACACACACACACACTCACACACACACACACACACACGTGAAGCAGTATCGCTAAATAGTGCTCCCAGGATTTAGCGTTCTACTGGCTGTCCTAAGATATTATTAGCGGTCATCGTACGTGAGTGAATCAGTGAACATACCTACAAGAGAGTAATAGCTTTCAAGAGTGCGAATAATGTGATAAGATCAAGAATTTTACAATTTAAATTTGAATGAATTGTGAGTGAGGGAGGGTAGCAGTCAGCTGATCAGGCTGCTGGCTGCAGTGTTGACACAAAATATCCAAACAGTTAATTGGGTTAACGGTGTGATCTGAAATATTAACAAATACATATGTTAGTCATATAAGGTCATAAAAGAGTGATTAAGTAAATACTGAAAGTAAGAAAAAATTAGTCAATCCCCAGCTGTTGGTGTTGTGAATGTAGCTAACATCATCAGACTTGTTATGACCATAATACTGTACTAAAGAAAAAGAGGGAATACCAAGTCTTAAAAGAAAAATAAAATAAAAACTTGAATGCATGATAAAGTTCCTGAAGGAGTTACAAAATTGAAGGAGTTGACAGCAGCCGACCAGCAGGAACCTCCATTGTTGTGCAGACGACATCACTTGCCTATTTGTGGTTAATTTTGGTTAGTGTCTAAAGTCTCCATGTCTCGCCCTGCTGGTTGTTGCTATACCATCACTCTCTCCCTATTTCAGTACCAGGAGATAGATAGTGGTAACCCTGATAATGTTTAGTAAATTATCTAAATATCTCCAGTGACCCCCCCCCCTGACAGCGACAAGCTAGTAAACAAGTACGCACATACAAACACATGTGTGCACCAGTAAACAAGTACGCACATACAAACACACGTGTGCACCAGTAAACAAGTACGCACATACAAACACACGTGTGCACCCGTAATTATTATTATAATAAACATTAGTATATATTAATAAGGAATTGAGTGAGAAAAAATAATCCTATAATCTTAAAAAAGTAAAGTAGCCTAGTGTGCGGAGATCTGGGCCGGGAGAGTACCGGTGAACCAAGAACAATAAAGATCTGGGCTGGGAGAGTACCGGTGAACCAAGAACAATAAAGATCTGGGCCGGGAGAGTACCGGTGAACCAAGAACAATAAAGATCTGGGCTGGGAGAGTACCGGTGAACCAAGAACAATAAAGATCTGGGCCGGGAGAGTACCGGTGAACCAACAACAATAAAGATCTGGGCCGGGAGAGTACCGGTGAACCAACAACAATAAAGATCTGGGCCGGGAGAGTACCGGTGAACCAAGAACAATAAAGATCTGGGCCGGGAGAGTTCCGGTGAACCAACAACAATAAAGATCTGGGCCGGGAGAGTACCGGTGAACTAACAACAATAAAGATCTGGGCCGGGAGAGTACCGGTGAACCAAGAACAATAAAGATCTGGGCCGGGAGAGTACCGGTGAACCAACAACAATAAAGATCTGGGCCGGGAGAGTACAGGTGAACCAAGAACAATAAAGATCTGGGCCGGGAGAGTACCGGTGAACCAACAACAATAAAGATCTGGGCCGGGAGAGTACCAGTGAACCAACAACAATAAAGATCTGGGCCGGGAGAGTACCGGTGAACCAACAACAATAAAGATCTGGGCCGGGAGAGTACCGGTGAACCAACAACAATAAAGATCTGGGCCGGGAGAGTAACAGTGAACCAACAACAATAAAGATCTGGGCCGGGAGAGTACCGGTGAACCAACAACAATAAAGATCTGGGCCGGGAGAGTACCGGTGAACCAACAACAATAAAGATCTGGGCCGGGAGAGTACCGGTGAACCAACAACAATAAAGATCTGGGCCGGGAGAGTACCGGTGAACCAAGAACAATAAAGATCTGGGCCGGGAGAGTACCGGTGAACCAACAACAATAAAGATCTGGGCCGGGAGAGTACCGGTGAACCAACAACAATAAAGATCTGGGCCGGGAGAGTACCGGTGAACCAACAACAATAAAGATCTGGGCCGGGAGAGTACCGGTGAACCAACAACAATAAAGATCTGGGCCGGGAGAGTACCGGTGAACCAACAACAATAAAGATCTGGGCCGGGAGAGTACCGGTGAACTAACAACAATAAAGATCTGGGCCGGGAGAGTACCGGTGAACCAACAACAATAAAGATCTGGGCCGGGAGAGTACCGGTGAACCAACAACAATAAAGATCTGGGCCGGGAGAGTACCGGTGAACCAAGAACAATAAAGATCTGGGCAGGGAGAGTACCGGTGAACCAACAACAATAAAGATCTGGGCCGGGAGAGTACCAGTGAAACAACAACAATAAAGATCTGGGCCGGGAGAGTACCAGTGAACCAACAACAATAAAGATCTGGGCCGGGAGAGTACCGGTGAACCAACAACAATAAAGATCTGGGCCGGGAGAGTACCAGTGAACCAACAACAATAAAGATCTGGGCCGGGAGAGTACCGGTGAACCAACAACAATAAAGATCTGGGCCGGGAGAGTACCGGTGAACCAACAACAATAAAGATCTGGGCCGGGAGAGTACCGGTGAAACAACAACAATAAAGATCTGGGCCGGGAGAGTACCGGTGAACCAACAACAATAAAGATCTGGGCCGGGAGAGTACCAGTGAACCAACAACAATAAAGATCTGGGCCGGGAGAGTACCGGTGAACCAACAATAATAAAGATCTGGGCCGGGAGAGTACCAGTGAACCAACAACAATAAAGATCTGGGCCGGGAGAGTACCGGTGAACCAACAACAATAAAGATCTGGGCCGGGAGAGTACCGGTGAACCAACAACAATAAAGATCTGGGCCGGGAGAGTACCGGTGAACCAACAACAATAAAAATCTGGGCCGGGAGAGTACCGGTGAACCAACAACAATAAAGATCTGGGCCGGGAGAGTACCGGTGAACCAACAACAATGAAGATCTGGGCCGGGAGAGTACCAGTGAACCAACAACAATAAAGATCTGGGCCGGGAGAGTACCGGTGAACCAACAACAATAAAGATCTGGGCCGGGAGAGTACCGGTGAACCAACAACAATAAAGATCTGGGCCGGGAGAGTACCGGTGAGCCAACAACAATAAAGATCTGGGCCGGGAGAGTACCAGTGAACCAACAACAATAAAGATCTGGGCCGGGAGAGTACCGGTGAACCAACAACAATAAAGATCTGGGCCGGGAGAGTACCAGTGAACCAAC
>NC_091304.1:23470614-23493114 GCF_038502225.1 Cherax quadricarinatus
CACACACACACACACACACACACACACACAACACACACAACACATACACACACACGCAACACACACACACACACACACACACACATTGCCAGACTCACACATACACTCCCCCCTCCCACACCGACATCTCACTCCTTCACCTGATCCCTCCCCTCCCTCTTTCACCCTCCCCCTCCCCACCTCTCCCTCCTTCACCCTCTCTCCCACTCACCCACTTGCTTCACTCTCCTTCCCACTCCCCCTCCACACTACTCTCCCACATAGCCACAGTTCCTCCTCTACCTCCCCCCTCCCCCACACTCTGACATACACAATACTAACCTAACATACAGAATTACATAGGTTTCCCACTCTGAGGCAATCAGGATAAAACAAAAATGGGTTGCCAGAGAGCAACAAGAAAAACCAAGGGACAGGAGGAGGAAACTGCAAAGGAAGATTGGGCAGCAGAGCTCACAAAAAGGGAACATGAATGGGAAAAGAAACTAGAAGAACTTAGCATGAGAATGGAAGAGAGGATAGACATGGAAAGCAGGAAGTGGGAGGTGCAAGTCAAAGCAGCAGAGGCCAGGATACAGAGTTTAGAAGAGGAACTGAAAAATCTGAAACAGCCTAAAGAACTAAAGAACATTTTGGGATTGACAACAGAGACTGCTACCTCAGTCACAAATAAGGGGACTGTAGGGAAAGAAGGAGCAAAACTGCAAGTAGAAGCTCAATCAGTGGAGACTGTAGTAAATGAAAGAGCTAAGCTATATGTGGAGGCCCTAACAGACCACAGCAGAGCCCAGGGAAAGCCGAGAAGGGAAAATGACAGGCCACTGAGCCTAAGTACATTAGCTAGTGAAACTCAAGAAAGGAAAGCTGCAATGGAGGAAATCAAATTGAATGAGGGGATACACAGGGATATGCAGTGGGAGCATGAAAGGGTGAGGTCAGTCTTTGTGTATGGGCTCCAGGAAGTTGAAGGGGAAACATATGAAGCAAGAAAACAAGGGGAAAAAAAGCAATTGAAAGCATCATGAAAGCAATAGGAGAAGACGACATGACCCAGCTGGAAAATTTTCGGAGAATAGGGGGGTTTGTAAAAAAAGAACCCAGCCAGTGAAAGTGACCTTCAAGGCAGAATCGACTCGGAACAGGATCCTGCAGGAGAAAGCACGATTAAGGGACATGCCAACATACAGGAAGGTGTCTCTCGACCGCGACAGAACACAAGCAGAAAGGCAGAAACAGAGAGAGATGGTACAAAGGCGAAACGAAAGAGAGGGGATGGAGAAGACAGACAGGAGATCCCAGACCCAGGAAGATCAAATACAGCTTCCCTCACAACTTCCTATAGAAGCCTCTCAACCAGATCAACTCCAGTGCAACCAAACATTCTAAACCAAAACACCCATGCCACATCCAATGCCCCCACCCACTGCATTACAAACTCCACCCCCACAGCAACCACCCATAGTTCCTTATCAGGTCTCCCATTTCCCCAACCCCAATACACCTCCCAGACCACAATCTTAGAAAAGAAGTTGAAGGTGTGGTATACAAATGCAGATGGAATAACAAATAAGTATGAGGAGTGGCACGAAATAATCAAGGAGACATCCCCAGACATAATAGCACTCACAGAAACAAAACTCACCAGAATGATAACAGATTCAATCTTTCCATCCGGATATCAAATCCTCAGGAAAGACAGAGGAAGGAGAGGGAGAGGAGGAGTTGCACTGTTCATTAAAAACCAGTGGGGGTTTGAGAAAATGGAAGGAATGGATGGCACGGGCGAAAGGGACTACTTAGTAGGAACAATCCAGTCTGAGGGACATAAGGTGATAATTGCAGTAATGTACAACCCACCACAGAATTGCAGGAGGCCATGAGAAGAATATGATGAGAGCAACAGAGCAATGGTCGACACACTAGCCGAGATGGCCAGGAGAGCACACATGGGGGGAGCAAAGTTACTAGTTATGGGTGATTTCAATCACAAGGAGATTGACTGGGAAAACCTGGAGCCCCATGGGGGTCCCGAAACATGGAGAGCCAAGATGATGGATGTGGTACTGGAAAACCTCATGCATCAACATGTTAGAGACACTACTAGAGAGAGAGGAGAGGATGAACCAGCAAGACTGGGCCTTGTATTCACCTTGAGTAGTTCTGACCGAGGATATCATGTATGAAAGGCCCCTGGGAGCTAGTGATCATGTGGTTCTGTGCTTCGACTACATAGTTGAGCTCCAAGTGGAGAGAGCAGCAGGAATAGGGTGGGAAAAACCAAACTACAAAAGGGGGAACTACTCAGGCTTGAGGAACTTCTTTCAAGACATTCAGTGGGAGAGGGAACTGACAGGAAAACCAGTACAAGAAATGATGGACTATGTGGCAACAAAATGCAAGGATGCAGAGGAGAGGTTTGTTCCCAAGGGAAACAGAAATAATGGGAAGAACAGAATGAGTCCTTGGTTCACCCAAAGGTGTAGGAAGGCAAAAACTAGGTGTACTAGAGAATGGAAAAGGTACAGAAGACAGAGAACTCAGGAAAATAAAGAGATTAGCCGAAGAGCCAGAAACGAATATGCACAGATAAGAAGGGAGGCTCAGCGGCAATACGAAAATGACATAGCATCGAAAGTCAAGACTGACCCGAAGCTGTTGTACAGCCACATCAGGAGGAAAACAACAGTCAAGGACCAGGTAATCAGACTGAGGAAGGGTGATGGGGAATTCACAAGAAACGACCTGGAGGTATGTCAGGAGCTCAACACAAGATTTAAAGAAGTATTTACAGTGGAAACCAGTAGGACTCCAGGAAATCAGAGCAGGGGGGTGCACCAGCAAGTGCTGGAGGTGAAGAAGCTGCTATGCGAACTTGACACCTCAAAGGCGGTGGGACCAGACAACATCTCTCCATGGGTCCTTAAAGAGGGAGCAGAGATATTGTGTGAGCCATTAACAAAGATCTTCAACACATCATTTGAAACTCGGCAACTCCCTGAGGTATGGAAAATGGCAAATGTAGTCCCAATTTTTAAAAAGGGAGACAGACATGAGGCACTAAACTACAGACCTGTATCACTAACGTGTATAGTATGCAAGGTCATGGAGATCATCAGGAGGAGAGTGGTGGAGCACCTGGAAAGAAACAAGTGTATAATTGACAACCAGCATGGTTTCAGGGAGGGAAAATCCTGTGTCACAAACCTATTAGAGTTTTATGACAAGGTGACAGAAGTAAGACAAGAGAGCGAGGGGTGGATCGACTGCATTTTTTTGGACTGCAAGAAGGCCTTCGACACAGTTCCTCACAAGAGGTTACTGAAAAAGCTAGAGGATCAGGCACACATAACATAAGAACATAAGAACATAAGAACATAAGAAAGGAGGAACACTGCAGCAGCCCTGTTGGCCCATACTAGGCAGGACCTTTACAATTCATCCCACTAACAAACATTTGACCAACCCAATTTTCAATGCAACCCAAGAAATAAGCTCTGATGTGCAAGTCCCACTCAAATCCAACCCCTCCCACTCATGTACTTATCCAACCTAAATTTGAAACTACCCAAAGTCCTAGCCTCAATAACCCAACTAGGTAGACTGTTCCACTCATCAACTACCCTATTTCCAAACCAATACTTTCCTATGTCCTTTCTAAATCTAAACTTATCTAATTTAAATCAATTACTGTGGGTTCTCTCTTGAAGAGATATCCTCAAGACCTTGTTAATATCCCCTTTATTAATACCTATCTTCCACTTATACACTTCGATCAAGTCTCCCCTCATTCTTCGTCTAACAAGTGAATGTAACTTAAGAGTCTTCAATCTTTCTTCATAAGGAAGATTTCTAATGCTATGTATTAATTTAGTCATCCTACGCTGAATGTTTTCTAACGAATTTATGTCCATTCTGTAATATGGAGACCAGAACCGAGCTGCATAATCTAGGTGAGGCCTTACTAATGATGTATAAAGCTGCAGTATGACCTCTGGACTTCTGTTGCTTACACTTCTTGATATAAATCCCAGTAATCTATTTGCCTTATTATGTACGTTTAGGCATTGCTGTCTTGGTTTAAGGTTGCTGCTTACCATAACCCCCAAGTCCTTTTCGCAATCTGTATGGCTAAGTTCTACATTATTTAACTTATAAGTGCTAGGGTTATGGACACTCCCGAGCTTCTGAACCTTGCATTTATCTACATTGAACTGCATCTGCCACTTTTCTGACCAAGAGTAGAGTTTGTCTAAATCCTCCTGAAGTTCCCTAACATCTACGTTTGAATCAATTATCCTACCTATCTTCGTGTCATCGGCGAATTTGCTCATATCACTAGTAATTCCTTCATCAAGATCATTGATAAATATTATAAACAACAACGGGCCCAAGACTGATCCCTGTGGAACGCCACTTGTTACTGATCCCCACTCGGATTTAACCCCATTTATGGACACTCTCTGCTTCCTGTCTGTGAGCCATGATTCGATCCACGAGAGCACCCTTCCCCCAATGCCATGAGCTGCTACTTTCTTCAACAGTCCTTGGTACGGAACTCTATCAAATGCCTTACTAAAATCTAAGTAAATAATATCAAATTCTTTATCGTGGTCAACAGCCTCAAAAGCTTTACTGAAGAAAGTTAATAAATTAGTTAGATGAGACCGGCCTCTTCTGAATCCGTGCTGAGTATCATTAATCAAGCTATGCTTATCGAGATGGCTTCTTATAATTATTTTTTTTTTATCACACTGGCCGATTCCCACCAAGGCAGGGTGGCCCGAAAAAGAAAAACTTTCACCATCATTCACTCCATCACTGTCTTGCCAGAAGGGTGCTTTACACTACAGTTTTTAAACTGCACCATTAACACCCCTCCTTCAGAGTGCAGGCACTGTACTTCCCATCTCCAGGACTCAAGTCCGGTATGCCGGTTTCCCTGAATCCCTTCATAAATGTTACTTTGCTCACACTCCAACAGCACGTCAAGTATTAAAAACCATTCGTCTCCATTCACTCCTATCAAACACGCTCACGCACGCCTGCTGGAAGTCCAAGCCCCTCGCACACAAAACCTCCTTTACCCCCTCCCTCCAACCTTTCCTAGGCCGACCCCTACCCCGCCTTCCTTCCACTACAGACTGATACACTCTTGAAGTCATTCTGTTTCGCTCCATTCTCTCTACATGTCCGAACCACCTCAACAACCCTTCCTCAGCCCTCTGGACAACAGTTTTGGTAATCCCGCACCTCCTCCTAACTTCCAAACTACGAATTCTCTGCATTATATTCACACCACACATTGCCCTCAGACATGACATCTCCACTGCCTCCAGCCTTCTCCTCGCTGCAACATTCATCACCCATGCTTCACACCCATATAAGAGTGTTGGTAAAACTATACTCTCATACATTCCCCTCTTTGCCTCCAAGGACAAAGTTCTTTGTCTCCACAGACTCCTAAGTGCACCACTCACCCTTTTCCCCTCATCAATTCTATGATTCACCTCATCCTTCATAGACCCATCCGCTGACACGTCCACTCCCAAATATCTGAATACATTCACCTCCTCCATACTCTCTCTCTCTTATAATCTCAGCTATAATTGACTCTAGTAATTTGCCTACAATTGAGGTCAGGCTTATTGGGCGGTAATTTGACGGTAACGACTTGTCTCCTGTTTTAAAACTAGGAATTACATTAGCCATCTTCCACATATCAGACACTACATCTGTTTGAAGAGATAAATTAAAAATATTAGTTAATTGTTCACAGACTTCCATTTTGCATTCCTTTAGAACCCTTGAAAAAACCTCATCAGGACCCGGTGACTTATTTTGCTTCAGTCGGTCTATCTGCTTCACAACCATTTCACTAGTGACTGTGATGTTACATAATTTATCTTCTTCTGGCCCACTATAAAAATTAATTACCGGAATATTTATAGTGTCTTCCTGTGTAAAAACAGAGAGAAAATAATTATTTAAAATCGAGCACATTTCATTCTCTTTGTCAGTAAAATACCCATAGTTATTTTTAAGGGGACCTATCTTATCTCTGACGTTTGTTCTACATACCTGGAAAAAACTTTTTTGCTTAGTTTTAGAATCCCTAGCAACTTTAATTTCATAGTCCCTTTTAGCTTTTCTTATCCCCTTTTTAATGTCCCTCTTAATGTCAATATACTGATTCATAAGATGACCCTCGGCTCTTTTGATACGCCTATAAATTCCTTTCTTATGCCCTAGTAGATATTTCAGCCTATTATTCATCCATTTTGGGTCATTTCTATTTGATCTAATTTCTTTATAAGGGATAAACGTTCTTTGAGCAGCATGTATTGTGTTTAGAAAACTGTCATATTGATAGCTCTCTTCGTTACCCCAGTCAACAGATAAGTGTTCTCTAAGTCCATCGTAATCTGCTAAGCGAAAATCTGGGACTGTTACTGAGTTATCCCTACTATCATACTTCCATTCAATGCTAAATGTAATTGATTTGTGGTCGCTAGCACCCAGTTCCTCTGAAACTTCTAAATTATTAACAAGGGATTCATTGTTTGCCAGAACTAAGTCAAGCAGGTTATAACCCCTTGTAGGTTCTGTCACAAACTGCTTCATAAAACAATCCTGAACTACTTCTAAGAAGTCGTATGATTCTAAATTCCCAGTCAAGAAATTCCAATCAATATGACTAAAGTTAAAGTCTCCTAGAATTACTACATTATCGTGCCTTGTGGCCCTAACAATTTCCTCCCATAGTAGTCTCCCCTGGTCCCTATCTAAATTTGGGGGACGGTATATCACGCCTAAAATTAATTTTTCATGCCCCTCTGAAAATTCTATCCAAACAGACTCTGTATGTGTTACTTCAGACTTAATACCCGTTTTTATGCAACAGTTCAAGCGATCTCGAACATACAATGCCACCCCACCCACCTTTCCGACACTTCAATCTACTTGGAACAATTTAAAATCCCGAATGTGACATTCTGCAGGCATGTCCCGACTTTTTGAATTAAACCACGTCTCAGTAATGGCAAATACATCTATGTTACCTGCACTAGCAACTAGTCTCAACTCGTCCATCTTATTCCTAGCACTGCGAATATTTGTGTAATAAATATTTAAAGACCCTCCTCTCTCTTTACCCTTCCTGCTCCTTTCTGTTATTCCACTAAACCTATTACTGTCCTTGTCAATTAGTGCCACTGGCTTTCCAATATCCACCTCATTTTGCTTATTACTAGTTCTCCTAGTACTCATATTACTACCCTGCGACTTCACAGTTTTCCCGCAAAAACCCATACCACTAACTATTCCTAGTTTAAAGACCTAACAGCTCCCTCCACTGCGTTGGCCAGTGCTCCCACCCCACACCTAGATAAGTGAACTCCATCCCTGGCATACATGTCATTTCTGCCATAGAGGAGGTCCCAGTTGTCAATGAATGTTACCGCATTTTCCTTACAGTATTTGTCCAGCCAGCAATTGACACCAATTGCCCTGGACAACCATTTTTTTTTGCAACTCCTCTCCTTGGCAAAATGCCACATATGACAGGTTTCCCACCCTTCCTCCTAATTATCTCAATTGCTGACCTATACCTGCTAATCAGGTCCTCACTCCTACGTCTGCCAACATCGTTGCCTCCAGCACTGAGACAGATAATAGGATTGCTCCCATTACCTCTCATGATGTCATCCAGACGGCTAACAATATCCTTCATCCAAGCCCCAGGAAAACACACTCTCTGCCTCCTACTCCTGTCCTTCAAGCAGAATGCCCTATCCATGTACCTAATCTGGCTATCCCCAACAACAACAATGTTTTTACCTTGGCGTCGTCCGTCGTGATGCTCCGAGTAGTCGACTCACATTCGCCAGGTAGCATTACACCACTTGTAGAATTCGTCAAGACGTTCTCGATGGGCTTCGTTGGGGTTTCTAGGGATGTCTCACTCACGTCTGCCAATGCTCCTTTGGTGCTCGTTGTGGCATTCCCAGTAGAACACTCACATTCGTCAGGTAGCACCGAGAATGGGTTGGAAGTTTCCACGGTAGTCTTCTGGTTTCTCGTTGTTTCTGCCTCTCCACCCGTTTTCTTGATCTTCAGCTTGGTTCCATGTTGCCCGGCCACTGACCAAGCTCCCCTCTTAACCTGGGGACTCACAACAGGAGGATTACTACGAATCCTCTTGTTCTCCTCCGTTAATCGCCGTATCTCCATCTTAGCAACTCTGAGCTCTTCTCTCAGCTGCTGGTAAAGTTGCTCAAGAGAGGGCATTCTGGTTCAGATTTACAGAGAGCACACAAACAGGTTTCACAGAGCTAAGTACACGTCCATTGCAGGAAAGGCACTGCAATGGATAAGAGAATACCTTACAGGGAGGCAACAACGAGTCATGGTACGTGATGAGGTGTCAAAGTGGGCGCCTGTGACAAGCGGGGTTCCACAGGGGTCAGTCCTAGGACCTGTGCTGTTCTTGGTATATGTGAATGACATAACGGAAGGGATAGACTCAGAAGTGTCCTTGTTTGCGGACGATGTGAAGTTAATGAGAAGAATCAAATCGGATGATGATCAGGCAGGACTACAAAGAGACCTGGACAGGCTACAAGCCTGGTCCAGCAACTGGCTCCTTGAATTTAACCCCGCCAAATGCAAAGTCATGAAGATTGGGGAAGGGCAAAGAAGACCGCAGACACAATATAGTTTAGATGGCCAAAGTCTGCAAACCTCACTCAAGGAAAAAGATCTGGGGGTGAGTATAACACCGAGCATATCTCCTGAGGCGCACATCAATCAGATAACTGCTGCAGCATACGGGCGCCTGGCAAACCTACGGATAGCGTTCCGTTACCTCAGTAAGGAGTCGTTCAAGACTGTATACCATTTACGTCAGGCCCATACTGGAGTATGCAGCACCAGTTTGGAATCCACACCTAGTCAAGCACGTCAAGAAATTAGAGAAAGTGCAAAGGTTTGCAACAAGACTAGTCCCAGAGCTACGGGAATTGTTCTACGAAGAAAGGTTGAGGGAAATCGGCCTGACGACACTGGAGGCCAGGAGGGTCAGGGGAGACATGATAACGACATATAAAATACTGCGCGGAATAGACGAGGTGGACAATGACGGGATGTTCCAGAGATGGGACACAGACACAAGAGGTCACAATTGGAAGCTGAAGACTCAGATGAATCAAAGGGATGTTAGGAAGTATTTCTTCAGTCATAGAGTAGTCAAGCCGTGGAATAGCCTAGAAAGTGAAGTAGTGGAGGCAGGAACCATACATAGTTTTAAGGCGAGGTATGATAAAGCTCATGGAGCAGGGAGAGAGAGGACCTAGTAGCAATCAGTGAAGAGGCGGGGCCAGGAGCTATGACTCGACCCCTGCAACCACAAATAGGTGAGTACAAATAGGTGAGTACACACACACACACATGCACACACACACACACACACACACACACACACACACACACACACACACACACACACACACACACACACACACACACACACACACACACACACACACACACGTATGTCCTACGAGGAGAGGTTAATGGAAATCAACCTGAAGACACTGGAGGACAGGAGATATAGGGGGGACATGATAACGACATACAAAATACTGAGAGGAATTGACAAGGTGGACAAAGACAGGATGTTCCAGAGATTGGACACAGTAACAAGGAGACACAGTTGGAAGTTGAAGACACAGATGAATCACAGGGATGTTAGGAAGTATTTCTTCAGTCACAGAGTAGTCAGTAAGTGGAATAGTTTGGGAAGCGATGTAGTGGAGGCAGGATCCATACATAGCTTTAAGCAGATGTATGATAAAGCTCACGGCTCAGGGAGAGTGACCTAGTAGCGATCAGTGAAGAGGCGGGGCCAGGAGCTCGGACTCGACCCCCGCAACCTCAACTAGGTGAGAACACACACACACACACACAGGAGCTCGGAGGTCGGACTCGACCCCCGCAACCTCAACTAGGTAAGTACAGACTCACACGCTCACATATACAGGATTTCACACCTTCCTGTGAAGTAACCCTCTAACCCTTTCCCCCCCATCTCTCTCCCTCTCCTCTCCTCTCTCTCTCTCTCTCTCTCTCTCTCTCTCTCTCTCTCTCTCTCTCTCTCTCTCTCTCTCTCTCTCTCTCTCTCTCCCTTTCTCTCATCCTCTCTCTCTTCCTCTCTCTCTTCCTCTCTCTCTTCCTCTCTCTCTCTCTTCCTCTCTCTCTTCCTCTCTCTCTCTCTTCCTCTCTCTCTCCCTTTCCCTCTCTCTCTTCCTCTCTTACTCTCTCTCTTCCTCTTCTTTTCTCTCTCTCTCTCTCTCTCTCTCTTCCCTTGTCACTCTCCACCTCTCTCTTACCTTTTCCCTCTCACTCACTTTCTCCCCTTTTTCCCTTCTTTTCCCCTCCTTCTACCCTCCCCTTCTCTCTCTTTCCCCCTCTCTCCCCCTTTTTCTTTTTCTCTTTCTCTCTCTCTTTCACTAAAAAAAAAAAAATAAATGATTGGGACTCGCAGGAATCAGGGATCAGATGACAATGGTACTGGTAGGGAGGAATGGATGGAGGAACAGTGGAAAAGGATAGAGCAAGAATGGGAGAGAAAATTAGGAGAGCATTCTGAAAAAATGGAGAAAGAGCTCACTGTGAAATGGGAAAAGAGGTTAGAGAAGGAGACGAAGAATTGGGAGGCACAAGTCGAAACTGCAGTAGCCAGGGTAAAGGTCCTTGAATTTGAGGTAAACAGGCTGAAGCAAGTCTCAGGGGTAGTGACCAGAGAAGACACACCATACGAAGCTGATAGGCTGAACAGGAAGGAAGGAGATATGAATTATGCTAAGGTCATATCAGCCTGCAAAGAAGGGCCAGGGAGTGGAAGGGAAGAGCAGACGGGTGCAGATGGAGAGGGAGATAGGTCGAATGCTGAGGCACAACCATGCTACCAAGAGCCACTGGAAAAATCAAGGGAGAAAATGACCACATACAGACAGGAACCAGAGTCACAGAGGGAGAGGCAATGGGAGGAGCAAAGGGCAAAATCAGTGATTATCCATGGGCTTCGGGAGAGAGAGGAAAGGACACACACTGAAAGACGGCAGGAAGAAAGAAAGGAGATTGAGAAAATCATCACGGAAATAGGGGGAGAAGACATGGATGAGATTGTAAATTTTCAGAGAATAGGGGGGTACTTGAAGGGGAGAAACTGACCGATCAAGCTGATTCTCAGGACAAAAACAGTGCAGAACAGGATCCTCCAAGAGAAACCACGGTTGAAAAGCTCGGAAGAGTACAAGAAGGTGTTCCTAGACAGAGACAGAACACAAACGGAGAGACAGCAGCTGAGGGAGAGGACAAAAAAGCGAAAGGAGCTAGGAAAGGAGACAAGGATGGAACCAGCAGAGGTCAGTCAGAGCAGAACAGAGCAGCAAGGGCAAGCACACACACAACTATCCTCAGAACCCCAGAACCTATCACACCATCCCAACACACAATACAATCCATACCCACAGCTTCCACCCAACCCCCAACCATAGAATCCCACAGTATGCTACCAGGTCTCCCACCCCCACAGGCCCCCCAAATCACAGTGTTGGAAAGGAAACTGAAGGTATGGTACACAAATGCTGATGGAATAACAAACGAGTGGGAAGAGTGGCACGAAAGAGTCAAAGAGGCATCACCAGACATCATAGCGATCACAGAAACCAAGCTTACAGGTATGATAACAGATGCCATCTTTCCAGCGGGATACCAGATCCTGAGAAAAGACAGAAGGAACAGGGAGGGTGGAGGAGTGGCATTGCTGATCAAACACCGATGGAATTTTGATGAGCTGGAGAGAGGAGACAGCGGAGAAGAAAGTCATTACATAGCAGGAACGCTTCACTCTGGAGGTCCCAAGGTGATAATTGCAGTGATGTATAACTCACCACAGAACAGCAGGAGGCCAAGGCAAGAGTATGATGAAAGCAATAGAGCGATGGTTGACACATTGGCTACAGTGGCCAGAAGAGCTCATGCATGCAGGGCAAAGCTCCTGATCATGGGCGACTTTAACCACAAGGAGATCGAATGGGAGAACTTGGAGCCACATTGGGGCCAAGATACATGGAGGGCTAAGATGATGGAGGTGGTACTGGAAAACTTCATGTACCAACACGTAAGGGGCACTACAAGAGAGAGAGGAGAGGATGAACCAGCAAGACTGGACTTAGAGTAGTGCAGATATTGAGGACATCACATATGAAAGACCCCTTGGGGCCTACGATCATGTGGTTTTGAGCTTCGAATACACAGTAGAGCTACAAGTGGAGGGGGCAGCAGGAGGGCCAGGACAAATGAAACCAAACTACAGGAAAGGGGACTACACAGGAATGAGGAACTTCCTGAATGAGGTTCAGAGGGACAGAGAACTGGCAGGGAAGCCAGTTAATGAGATGATGGAATATGTAGCAACAATGTGCAAGGAGGCTGAGGAGAGGTTTGTACCCAAGGGTAACAGGAATATTGAAAAAGCCAGGATGAGCCCATGGTTCACCCAAAGATGCAAGGAGGCAAAAACCAAGTGTGCTAGGGAATGGAAGAAATATAGAAGGCAAAGGACCCAGGAGAATAAGGAGAGCAGTCGTAGAGCCAGAAACGAATATGCACAGATAAGAAGGGAGGCCCAACGTCAATATGAAAACGACATAGCAGCAAAAGCCAAATCTGACCCGAAGCTGTTATACAGCCACATCAGGAAGAAAACAACCGTCAAGGACCAGGTAATCAGGCTAAAGAAGGAAGGAGGAGAGACAACAAGAAATGACCGTGAAGTATGTGAGGAACTCAACAAGAGATTCAAAGAAGTGTTCACAGAGGAGACAGAAGGGGCTCCAGAAAGACGGAGAGGTGGGGTACACCACCATGTGCTGGACACAGTACACACAACCAAGGAAGAAGTGAAGAGGCTTCTGAGTGAGCTAGATACCTCAAAGGCAATGGGGCCAGATAACATCTCTCCACGGGTCGTGAGAGAGGGAGCAGAGGCGCTATGTGTACCTCTAACAACAATATTCAATACATCTATCGAAACAGGGAGATTGCCTGAGGCATGGAAGACAGCAAGTGTAGTCCCAATCTTTAAAAAAGGAGACAGACATGAAGCACTAAACTACAGACCAGTGTCACTGACATGTATAGTATGCAAAATCATGGAAAAGATTGTCAGGAGAAGAATGGTGGAACATCTAGAAAGGAATGATCTCATCACCAGCAGCCAACATGGTTTCAGAGACGGGAAATCCTGTGTCACAAACCTACTGGAGTTCTATGACATGGTGACAGCAGTAAGACAAACGAGAGAGGGGTGGGTAGATTGCATTTTCTTGGACTGCAAGAAGGCGTTTGACACAGTACCACACAAGAGATTAGTGCAAAAACTGGAGGACCAAGCAGGGATAACAGGGAAGGCACTGCAATGGATCAGGGAATACTTGTCAGGAAGACAGCGGCGAGTAATGGTACGTGGCGAGATGTCAGAGTGGGCACCTGTGACCAGTGGGGTCCCACAGGGGTCAGTCCTAGGACCAGTGCTGTTTCTGGTATTTGTGAACGACATGACGGAAGGAATAAACTCCGAGGTGTCCCTGTTTGCAGATGACGTGAAGTTGATGAGAAGAGTTCATTCGATCGAAGACCAGGCGGAAATACAAAGGGATCTGGACTGGCTGCAGACCTGGTCCAGCAACTGGCTCCTGGAGTTCAATCCCACCAAGTGCAAAGTCATGAGGATTGGGGAAGGGCAAAGAAGACCGCAGACGGAGTACAGTCTAGGGGGCCAGAAACTACAAACATCACTCAAGGAAAAAGATCTTGGGGTGAGTATAACACCAGGCACATCTCCTGAAGCGCACATCAACCAAATAACTGCTGCAGCATATGGGCTCCTGGCAAACCTCAGAACAACATTCCGACGTCTTAATAAGGAATCATTCAGGACCCTGTACACCGTGTACGTTAGGCCCATATTGGAGTATGCGGCACCAGTTGGGAACCCACACCTAGCCAAGCATGTAAAGAAACTAGAGAAAGTGCAAAGGTTTGCAACAAGACTAGTCCCAGAGTTAAGAGGTATGTCCTATGAGGAGAGGTTAAGGGAAATCAACCTGACGACACTGGAGGACAGGAGAGATAGGGGAGACATGATAACGACTTACAAAATACTGAGAGGAATTGACAAGGTGGACAAAGACAGGATGTTCCAGAGACTGGACACAGCAACACGGGGACACAGTTGGAAGCTAAAGACACAGATGAATCAAAGGGATGTTAGGAAGTATTTCTTCAGCCACAGAGTAGTCAGGAAGTGGGATAGTTTGGGAAGAGATGTAGTGGAGGCAGGATCCATACATAGCTTTAAGCAGAGGTACGATAAAGCTCACGGTTCAGGGAGAGTGACCTAGTAGCGACCAGTGAAGAGGCGGGGCCAGGAGCTTGGACTCGACCCCTGCAACCTCAACTAGGTGAGTACACACACACACACACACAGACACACACACACACACACACACACACACACACACACACACACACACACACACACACACACACACACACACACACACACACACACACACACACACACAAAAAAAAAAAAAAAAAAAAAAAAAAAAACTGCAAAACTGCAAAAACTGGAGGACCAAGCAGTGATAACAGGGAAGGCACAACAATGGATCAGGAAATACCTGTCAGGAAGACAGCAGCGAGTCATGGTACGTGGCAAGGTGTCAGAGTGGGCACCTGTGACGAGTGGGATTCCACAGGGGTGAGTCCCGGGACCAGTGTTGTTTCTGGTATTTGTAAACGACATGACGGAAGGAATAGACTCCGAAGTGTCCCTGTTTGCATATAATGTGAAGTTGATGAGAAGAATTCAATCGGACGAGGACCAGGCAGAACTACAAAGGAATCTGGGCAGGCTGTAGGTCAGGTCCAGCAATTGGCTCTTGGAGTTCAACCCCACCAAGTGCAGAGTCATGAAAATTAGGGAAGGGCAAAAACGACTGCAGACGGATTACAGTCTTGGGCGCTACAGACTACAAACCTCACTCAAGGGAAAAGATCTAGGGGTGAGTATAACACCAGACACATCTCCTGAGATGCACATCAACCAAATAACTGCTGCAGCATATTGGCGCCTAGCAAACCTAAGAACAGCATTCCGACATCGTTCAGGACCCTGTACACTGTGTTTGTTAGATCCTTATTGGAGTATGCGGCAAAAGTTTGGAAATCACATCTAGCCAAGCACGTAAAGATTGATGGACTGACCACATCGACTCAAGGTTGAGGGACTGATTACCTCATTCTCCTCCTGTTCTTCAAGATTCTCCTTTGTATGGACTGATGAAGCCACTGTGTGGCGAAACGTTTCCTCAATAAAGATACCCAAGAGTTGCACATGTGTCTAATTTATCAAAACTAGTCCCAGAGCTAAGGGGTATGTCTTACTAGGAGAGGTTAAGGCAAATCGACCTAACGATACTGGAGGACAGTAGAGATAGAGATGACATGATAACGACATTCAAAATACTGAGAGGAATTGACAAGTTGGACAGAGACAGAATGTTCCTGAGATGGGAAACAGCAACAAAGGGACACAGTTGGAAGTTGAAGACACAGATTAATCACAGGGATGTTAGGAAGTAATTCTTCAGTAACAGAGTAGTCAGGAAGTGGAATAGTTTGGGAAGCGATGTAGTGGACATTTCATAGCTTTAAGCAGAGGTATGATAAAGCTCATGGTGCAGGGAGAGTGACCCAGTAGTGGCCAGTGAAGAGGCGGGGCCAAGAGCTATGAATCGACCCCTGCAACCACAACTAAGTGAGTACACACTCACACACACACACACACACACACACACACACACACACACACACACACACACACTCACACACACACTCACACTCACACACACACACACACACACACACACACGCCAGGAGCACGGACTCGACCCCCGCAACCTCAACTAGGTGAGTACACACACACACACACACACACACACACACACACACACACACACACACACACACACACACACACACACACAAATGGAGACAGAGCTTTCTGTGAAATTGGAAAAGAGGTTGGAGAAGGAGAAAAAGAATTGGGAGGCACAAGTCGATACTGCAGTAGCCGGGATAAGGGTCCTAGAAGATGAGGTAAACAGGCTGAAGCGAGTTACTGGGGTACTGACCAGAGTAGACACAGCATATGAAGCTGAGAGGCCGAACAGGAAGGAAGGAGATATGAATTATGCCAAGGTCACATCAGCCTGCCAAACAGGGCCAAGGAGTGAAAGGGGAGAGCAGCTGGGCGCAGATGGAGAGGGTGATAGGTCAAATGCAAAGGCACAACCATGCTACCAAGAGCTACTGAAAAAAACAAGGGAGAAAATGGCCACGTACAGACAGGAACCAGAATCACAGAGGGAAAGGCAATGGGAGGAGGAAAGGGCAAAGTCAGTGTTTATTCATGGGCTTCAGGAGAATGATGGAAGGACACACACTGAAAGACTCCAGGCAGAAAGAAAGGAGATTGAGAACATCTTCACAGAAATAGGTGAAGAAGACATGGACGAGATTGTAAATTTTCAGAGAATAGGAGGATACTTGAAGGGGAGGAAACGACCGATCAAGCAGATTTTCAGGACAGAAACAGTGCGGAACAGGATCCTCCAAGAGAAACCACGGTTGAAGTGCTCGGCAGAGTACGAGAGAGTGTTCCTAGACAGAGACATAACACAAACAGAACGACAACCGCTGAGGGAGAGGGCACAAAAGTGAAAGGAGCTAGGAAGGGAGACAAGGATGGAACCAGCAGAGATCAATCAAAGCAGGGTAGAGCAACAAGAGCAAGCACACACAGAACCATACCCAGAACCCCACAACCAATGACACCATCCCAACACAAACTACAATCCATACTCACAGCTTCCACCCAACACTCAGCTATAGAATCCCACAGTACACTACCAGGTCTCCCACCCTCACAGTCCCCCCCAAACCACAGTGTGGGAGAGGAAACTGAACTTACGGTACACAAACGCTGATGGAATAACAAATAAGTGGGAGGAGTGGCACGAAAGAGTCAAAGAGGCATCACCGGACATCATGGCTCTCACAGAAACCAAGCTTACAGGTATGATAACAGATGCCATCTTTCCAACGGGATACCAGATCCTGAGGAAGGACAGAGGGAACAGGGGGGGGGGTTGAGGAGTGGCACTGCCGATCAAAAACCCATAGAATTTTGATAAGCTGGAGAGAGGAGACAGTGGAGAAGCAAGTGATTACATAGCGGGAACGCTTCCGTCTGGAGGTCCCAAAGTGGTAATTGCAGTGATGTATAACCCACCACAGAACAGAGGAGGCCAAGGCAAGAGTATGATGAGAGCAATAGAGCGATGGTTGACACACTGGCTGCAGTGGCCTGAAAGGCTCATGCATGCAGGGCAAAGCTACTGATCATAGGTGACTTTAACCACAAGGAAATCCACTGGGAGAACTTTGATGCACTTGGGGGCCAAGATACATGGAGGGCTAATATGATGGAGGTGGTACTGGAAAACTTCAAGTATCAACACGTAAGGGACACTAGAAGAGAGAGAGGAGAGGATGAACCAGCAAGACTGGACTTAGTATTCACCTTGAGTAGTGCAGATATTGAGGGCATCACATATGAAAGACTGCTTGGGGCCAGCTATCATGAGGTTTTAAGCTTCGAATACAAAGTAGAGCTACAAGTGGAGGGGGAAGAAGGAAGGCTTAGGCGAATGAAGCCAAACTACAAGAAAGGGGACTACACGGGAATGAGGAACTTCCTGAATGAGGTTCAGTGGGACGGAGAACTGGCAGGGAAACCAGCAAATGAGATGATGGAATATGTAACAACAATATGTAAGGAAACTGAGGAGAGGTTTGTACCCAAGGGTAACAGGAATAATGATAAAGCCAGGATGAGCCCATGGTTCACCCAAAGGTGCATGGAGGCAAAAACCAAGTGTGCTAGGGAATGGAATAAGTATAGAAGGCAAAGGACCCAGGAGAATAAGGAGAGCAGTCGTAGAGCCAGAAATGAATATGCACAGGTAAGAAGGGAGGCCCAACGACAATATGAAAACAACATAGCAGGGAAAACCAAATCTGACCCGAAGCTGTTATACAGCCACATGAGGAGGAAAACAACAGTCAAGGACCAGGTAATCAGGCTAAGGAAGGAAGGAGGAGAGACAACAAGAAATGACCGTGAAGTATGTGAGGAACTCAATACGAGATTCAAAGAAGTATTCACAGAGGAGACAGAAGGAGCTCCAGAAAGACGGAGAGGTGGGGTGCACAACCAAGTGCTGGACACAGTACACACAGCCGAGGAAGAAGTGAAGAGGCTTCTGAATGAGCTAGATACCTCAAAGGCAATGGGGCCGGATAACATCTCTCCATGGGTCCTGAGAGAGGGAGCAGAGGCGCTATGTGTATCCCTAACAACAATATATAATACATCTATCGAAACAAGGAGAGTGCCTGTGGCATGGAAGACAGCAAATGTAGTCCCTATTTTTAATAAAGGAGACAGACATGAAGCACTAAACTACAGACCAGTGTCACTGACATATATAGTATGCAAAGTCATGGAGAAGATTATCAGGAGAAGGGTGGTGGAACACCTAGAAAGGATTGATCTCATCAACAGCAGCCAACATGGTTTCAGGGACGGGAAATCCTGTGTCACAAACCTACTAAAGTTTTATGACAGGGTGACAGCAGTAAGAGAAGAGAGAGAGGGAAGGGGGTAGATTGCATTTTCTTGGACTGTAAGAAGGCGTTTGACACAATTCCTCACAAGAGATTAGTGCAAAACTGGAGGACCTGCAGGGATAACAGGGAATACTTGTCAGGAAGACAGCAGCGAGTCATGGTACTTGGCGAGGTGTCAGAGTAGGCGCCTGTGACCAGCGGGATCCCACAGGGGTCAGTCCTAGGATCAGTGTTGTTTCTGGTATTTGTGAACGACATGACGGAAGGAATAGACTCCGAAGTGTCCCTGTTTGCAGATGACGTGAAGTTGATGAGAAGAATTCATTCGATCGAAGACCAGGCAGAACTACAAAGGGATCTGGACAGTCTGCAGACCTGGTCCTGCAATTGGCTCCTGGAGTTCAACCTCACCAAGTGCAAAGTCATGATGATTGGGGAAGGGAAAGAAGACGGCAGACGGAGTACAGTCTAGGGAGCTAGAGACTACAACCCTCACTCAAGGGAAAAGATCTAGGGGTGAGTATAACACCAGGCACATCTCCTGAGGCACACATCAACCAAATAACTGCTGCACCATATGCGCCCCTAACAAACCCCGGAACAGCATTCCGACATCTTAATAAGGAATCGTTCAGGACCCTGTACACCGTGTACGTTAGGCCCATATTGGAGTATGCGGCACCAGTTTGGAACCCACACCTAGCCAAGCACGTAAAGTAACTTGGGGAAAGTGCAAAGGTTTGCAACAAGACAAGTCCCAGAGCTAAGGGGTATGTCCTTCGAGGATAGGTTAAGGAAAATCGAACTGATGACACTGGAGGACAGGAGAGATAGGGGGGACATGATAACGACATACAAAACACTGAGAGGAATTGACAAGCTGGACAAAGACAGGATGTTCCAGAGATGGGACACAGCAACAAGGGGACACAGTTGGAAGTTGAAGACACAGATGAGTCACAGGGATGTTAGGAAGTATTTCTTCAGCCACAGAGTAGTCAGGAAGTGGAATAGTTTGGGAAGTGATATTGTGAACGCAGGATCCATACATAGCTTTAAGCAAAGGTATAATAAAGCTCACGGTTCAGGGAGAGTGATCAAGTAGCGACCAGTGAAGAGGCGGGGCCAGGAGCTAGGACTCGACCCCTGCAACCTCAACTAGGTGAGTACAACTAGGTGAGGTGAGAAAACACACACACACACACACACACACACACACACACACACACACACACACACACACACACACACACACACACACACACACTCACACACATACACACACACACATATATATATATATATATATATATATATATATATATATATATATATATATATATATATATATATATATATATATATATATATATATATGTATATATATATATGTATATATATATATATATATATATATATATATATATATATATATATATATATATATATATATATATATATATATATATATATATATATATATATATATATATATATGCAAAACAACCACTCTGAAAGAATAGAGAAATTCCAAGCGCTTTCGTGACTACTCACATTATCAAGGATAATGATAATGTGAGTAGTCACGAAAGCGCTTGGAATTTCTCTATTCTTTCAGAGTGGTTGTTTTGCATATTTTGAAATCACCTGTTGACTGTGATCTTATTGCATATATATATATATATACATATATATATATATATATATATATATATATATATATATATATATATATGTATATATATATATATATATATATATATATATATATATATATATATATATATATATATATATATATATATATATATATATATATATATATATATATATATATATATATATATATATATATATAACATAAAAATATAGAGAGGTACCACCTCTAGAACTTTACTGGGGACCCTCATCCTCAGAGAAAAACAATAAACGTACCTCAGGGAAAACTCAAGGTTCTCCTCGTAGTTGTTAGAACATTTTCTTCTTTTACCACCCGCTATATTTTTATGATACATGCTAACTTTATTAATAGACAGTATACATTGATAAAAAACACAAACATGAATAATTTGGTAGTACAATGTATCAGAAGTTATGAATCTCCTCCAGCTTTTCCGAAACCGGACGCGAGCCCAGTATGCAGCTTGCATTTTCCCTCTGGATGTCCATGCTGAGGCGCTGGAACATGGAAGTGGCTGCCCTTGGGTTCCTGGTGGTGTCGATGAGTCTGGAACCCAGTTATTTAAGGAGACATGTGGCATGTTTTTCCCATTATCCCAAGGTCTCTGATCCCTCTGGGATAAATTGATACTGTTGGCTTATGTCCCTGTACTTGCTGATCTTGTACTCCTCCCTGTGGTTAGCAGCTCCTTCCTGTCGCTCAACACTGTGATGGATGTAGGTGTCAGCCAGTGTGAACACTGAGTGTGGAAATCTCTAGATCAAATGCTTTCACACTTCTCAGTGCGTCATCAGGAGCTTTGCAATGTTGCCAGACAGCAACTAAAACAGGTAGAGTATCGTAGAGCCGTTGTGTCACCGTGGCTGGTGACATCAGCTCTACGCTACTCTGAGAATTCTCTCCCTGCTTTAGTTGTTCTCTGGCAACATTGCATAGCTCCTGATGATGCACTGAGAAGTGTGAAAGTACTTGATCTTGCATATATATATATATATATATATATATATATATATATATATATATATATATATATATATATATATATATATATATATATATATATATATATATATATATATATATATATATGTATATATATATAACAAAAAAAGGCACAATACCGTGACTGGAACGATACACAAATAACCAGCACATAAAAGAGAGAAACTTACGACGACGTTTCGGTCCGACTTGGACCATTGACAAAATCACACTAACCAGAAGTGGAGCAGGTTAAGTCACGGGTGTTCTGAAGTTTGGAGCAATTTACAATGTAGTGGGAGAGAAAGGCATCTACAGAGACGAACCTTAGCCCTGGCTTCGTCTCTGTAGATGCCTTCCTCTCCCACTACATTATAAAATGCTCCAAACTTCAGAACACCCGTGACTTAACCTGACTCCTCATTTTTCCTTTTTCTTTTTCTTCTTCTCCCTCTTCCCCTTTCCTCTTTCCTTTTCTCCTCTGGGCTGTCTTTCTCTCTTCTGTCTCGTGTTTCTGCTCCTTCTTCATTTATTTCACCACTTCCCCTTTCACGCACCTCTGTGCGCTTGCTCTCCCTCAGCGGGCACCTAGCTATCTTGCAGTGCTCCCCTTCCTTTGTATTTGACTGGCTCGTCCTCCTTATTTCCCACTTCTATCACTACCACTAGTACTACCTCTTCTACTACTATTACTACTACTACTACAACTACTGATGAAATTGAGACACATGTGCGGCGTCTGGTTGCCTTTGTTGTGGACGTTTCGCCATCCAGTGGCTGGCTGGATGGCGAAACGTCTACGATAGGGATGCTCGGGTGTTGCGCATGTGTCTTAATTTCATCTTGTCGGTATTATATACCATTCTTGTACTACTACTACTACTACCACCGCCTCTTCCTGCCTATACATAGCCGTCCTGCTCCACTTCTGGTTAGTGTAACTTTGTCAGTGGTCCAAGTAGGACCGAAACATCGTCGTAAGCTTCTCTCTTTTATGTGCGGGTTATTTGTTTATA
>NC_091304.1:23495614-23520614 GCF_038502225.1 Cherax quadricarinatus
GTGTCCTCCATACACACGCTGGTGCACACGCGCCAACTCTTTCCTTGCTTACTTGCAAGAATACACATTGACAGTGCACACACAAGTGGCTGTAGCAGTAGCAACACATATAGGAAGAGCCATTCTTGAGCTTAATACTCAAACCTGGGGTGTGGTTCCAAAAGGTTCATGTAGTGCTTGCTGCCTTTGCACATCCTGACATCGTCTGCTGCAATGCAGCTGCCACACCCTTCGAGCCCAGTGTGGGCGGGGTTTGTGGCAACCCAATGTGCCCAGCTTCTTCCTCTGAACCCCGTGGGGGCAGGGAATGGGGCTATGCCTGGGAACAGCTAGTCCCAGAAGATGAGGAAGTACTTGTACCTCCTCCCATGGCAGACATTGGTCTGAGATACTCCCACGACAGAAAGCCAAGGCCGGGCCACCTCTTGGAAAAGACCCGGGCCGAGTGATTATACCGGAGAATCTACAACAACAAACTTACAATCTTCAAATGAGCGCACAAGTGAGCACATAAACAAGTGCATGCAAGCACATGTTTTAGTGTACGTTCACGAGGTGAAATGTTATGGATCACACCCTCTGGAAAAGTTTAAGTGCAATTAAAACTACTACTTCAGTTCATACTAATACTAGCAGTACTACAACCAATATTAATAAAATCAATAAGATATTATTCTATATTGCCACCTCCGTTATACCTTAATACACAAATTAACCACAAACAAAATAGACTAATTTCTATCAGATTTCGTGATCCCTCGTTCACTTTCTCAATGATCAGTTCTCCTCGCTGATAATGTAATAGTTTGTGAGAACACTTATAATACAATGGCTGAGTTAGATGTTAAGGGTTCCTTATTAAGAAAAGCTTCCACTAAGGGGCTAACTAAGGCTTTTAACACTTAACAAGGAAAGACCATCATGACTGGGCAGCCTCCCTCGTCACCTGATGATGGATGGCTCTCTCACCACACACACTTTGTCACTCGAAAACTTTTCTCTGCTGAATTAATATTTTTTTTTTTTTTAATTTTTGCCGGAAATTATTATTTTTTTTTTTAAGATTTTTGCCAAAATTTATCAAATGCTGATGTTTCCTTATTCTTGGGTTAAGTGTAGAGCTTTACTGAATAACTTAATAATGCTGTCACTGAACGAAAAGTCGTGTAAATAAAGGCGTGTTTTGTCTGTGTGTTTCATATACTGTATTCTGATCTAAGGCGCTACTTGCCTCTTCAGCACCTCGCTGCTAAACCGGCAGCTCTTTAAGAAGTGCTCTGCTTTAGGCACCACCGCTGACTGTCTCCTTCTGCACCTTTTCCCACACTATTGTTTTCCTTTCATTTTATAAACAATATTGGGTACATCAGCAGCCTATTGTATATAATAGTTACAATGAGAGAATAAAAGTTCTCATTCCTTGTTATATTCTGCCACACGGGATGGGTTTCTAGAACTACTGTGAGTAGCCTGTGTGAGTACTGTGAAGTAATGTGTCGGTCTCGAGTGTACTGGATGATGGATGCAGCCAAACGAGCATCCACTGCAGAGGTTATTCTCTTGATGTTTGCTTCTGGTGATATGCTCGGCACGAATGTCACCTCTATGAATGAGGAATTGCAGTCTGTCCTCCGTGTCTATATTCATATTTCCGTCTTCTTACGTTTTCCCCGATTTTATACCCTTGCATTTTCTAGGGACGAATTCCGGAATACACTTTTTCTAATCAGTCAGACAGTTTGTCCTGGTTTATCTCTAGACTTTTCTAGCTCTCACCACTTCTTATTCTCACTAATTTTACGTGATCTGTAAACAGGGAAATACCTGCCTCTCTGGTAAGTCATTAATATACCAGAATCAGCACAGGCCCCAACACTGATCCTAGTGGAACCCCCACTTGTTACACTTGCCCATTCTGACATCTCTTCTACGACGATCACCCTTTATCTCTTTTTCAAAAGGTACTCTGATTCACTGATGTGCGTTCTCTCTTATTCCTCGTAGCCCCTCAAGTTTTTGTCCCACTCTCTTGTGAGACATACTGCCAAATGCCTGGTTACAATTCAAAACTATGCAGTCCGCTCATCTCTCTCTCTCTCTCTCTCTCTCTCTCTCTCTCTCTCTCTCTCTCTCTCTCTCTCTCTCTCTCTCTCTCTCTCTCTTTCTCTCTTTACACAGGGTTTAACAAGGTTAGAGCAAGGATTCCTAACTTATTTACAAGCTAAAAGCTGTTTTCTACATCAGCTCATTTACAAGCCTTTTTATTGTTATGAGACATACAAGTAGGGAACAGTATGAAGTTGGAGCCATCTGTGGGCCACCAATTTTGTTTGATTAACCATTTCGCTGATATCATTATGTTGAACGAACATGTTCCTGGGAATAAATGATCTCAGGTGAAGTGATGTTCTGGAGAAGGGTACAGCCAGAATGAAGTTGCTGCTTTCTGCCCGTCTTGTTATGGAGAAGATCTCTTCTCACTGTCCTCGGAGTGGAGCCAAGTGTGGTACTTTGACGATGTTGGCCTTGTACATAACAGTTAGGCCGCCCACATCCCTCCGGTGTTGAAGGCTCTGCTGAAATGACAGATCTATTCAGGCTGGGGCCAGACGAGAGATGAGGCGTCTTGTTCTGTTCTCTGTTCTGTCAAGATGTCGCAGATGAGATAAAGGGACAGGCAATTCTGCCCCCTTTCTCTCCTCTCCTCTCCTCTCCTCTCTTTATCTCTCTCTGTCTCTCTGTCTCTCTGTTTGTCTCTCTCTCTCCATGCCTCTCTTCTGTCTATAATACATGGTGTACTACGTCTAAACCCATGCTGGTTATCGTATAAGAAACCACATCTTTCCAGGTCTTTCACCACTCTCATTCTGATTATCTTTTCCATTACCTTTCCTAGAATGCTGAAACAGGTAGTTTGTGTATCTCTCAGTGCATTTACTAAGAGTGTTTATTTTTCTATTTTGGGGCTATCAGATCAAGAGTTCAAGAGCAAAAGTACCAAATGCAGAAGACAGGTCGGGTGAAGAGGAGGTGAGACAATCAGAAGACAGGTCGGGTAAAGAGGTGAGGAGACAATCAGAAGGCAAGTCAGGTAAAGAGGTGAGGAGACAATCAGAAGACAGATCAGGTAAAGAGGTGGTGACAAAATCAGAATGCAAGTCAGGTAAAGAAGTGGGGAGACAATCAGAAGGCAAGTCAGGTAAAGAGGTGAGGGAACAATCAGAAGACAAGTCAGGTAAATAGGTGGTGAGACAATCAGAAGACAATTCAGGTGAAGAGGTGAGGAGAGAATCAGAAGACAGGTCAGGTGAAGAGGTGGTGAGATAATCAGAAGACAGGTCAGGTGAAGAGGCGGTGAGAAAATCAGAAGACAAGTCAGGTGAAGAGGTGAGGAGACAATCAGAAGACAGGTCAAATGAAGAGGTGGTGAGACAGTCAGAAGACAAATCAGGTGAAGAGGTGAGGAGACAATCAGAAGACAAGTCAGGTAAAGAGGTGGTGAGACAATCAGAAGACAAGTCAGGTAAAGAGGCGAGAAGGCAGTCAGAAGACAGGTCAGGTGAAGAGGTGGTGAGACAATCAGAAGACAAGTCAGGTAAAGAGGTGGTGAGGCAATCAGAAGACAAATCAGGTAAAGATGTGAGGAGACAATCAGAAGACAGGTCAGGTGAAGAGGTAGCGAGACAATCAGAAGACAAGTCAGGTAAATAGGTGAGGAGACAATCATAAGACAGGTCAGGTAAAGAGGTGGTGAGACAATCAGAAGACAAGTCAGGTAAAGAGGTGGGGAGACAATCAGAAGGCAAGTCAGGTAAAGAGGTGGTGAGACAATCAGAAAACAAGTCAGGTAAAGAGGTGGGGAGACAATCAGAAGGCAAGTCAGGTAAAGAGGTGGGGAGACAATCAGAAGACAAATCAGATGAAGAGGTGAGGAGACAATCAGAAGACAAGTCAGGTAAAGAGGTGGGGAGACAACCAGAAGACAAATCAGGTGAAGAGGTGAGGAGACAATCAGAAGAAAAGTCAGGTAAAGAGGTGTTGAGACATTCAGAAGACAAGTCAGGTAAAGAGGTGGGGAGACAATCAGAAGACAGGTCAGGTAAAGAGGTGGTGAGACAATCAGAAGACAAGTCAGGTAAAGAGGTGGTGAGGCAATCAGAAGACAAATCAGGTAAAGATGTGAGGAGACAATCAGAAGAGAGGTCAGGTGAAGTGGTAGTGAGACAATCAAAAGATAAGTCAGGTAAAGAGGTGAGAAGACAATCAGAAGACAGGTCAGGTAAAGAGGTGAGGAGACAATCAGAAGACAAGTCAGGTAAAGAGGTGGGGAGACAATCAGAAGGCAAGTCAGGTAAAGAGGTGGTGAGCCAATCAGAAGATAAGCCAGGTAAAGAGGTGGGGAGACAATCAGAAGGCAAGTCAGGTAAAGAGGTGGGGAGACAATTAGAAGGGAATTCAGGTAAAGAGGTGGTGACACAATCAGAAGAGAGGTCAGGTAAAGAGGTGGTGAGGCAATCAGAAGACAAGTCAGGTAAAGATGTGAGAAGACAATCAGAAGACAGGTCAGGTAAAAAGGTGGTGAGGCAATCAGAAATCAAGTCAGGTAAAGAGGTGGTGAGACAATCAGAAGACAAGTCAGGTAAAGAGGTAGTGAGACAATAAGAAAACAGGTTAGTTGAAGAGGTGATGAGACAATCAGAAGACAAGTCAGGTAAAGAGGTGGGGAGAGAATCAGAAGACAGGTCAGGTGAAGAGGTGGTGAGACAATCAGAACACAAGTCAAGTAAAGAGTTGGGGAGACAATCAGAAGACAGGTCAGGTAAAGAGGTGGTGAGACAATCAGAAGACAAGTCAGGTAAATAGGTGGGGAGACAATCAGAAGACAAGTCAGGTAAATAGGTGGTGAGACAATCAGAAGATAAGTCAGGTGAAGAGGTGAGGAGAGAATCAGAAGACAGGTCAGGTGAAGAGGTGGTGAGACAATCAGAAGACAGGTCAGGTGAAGAGGTGGTGAGAAAATCAGACGACAAGTCAGGTAAAGATGTGAGGAGACAATCAGAAGACAGGTCAGGTGAAGAGGTAGTGAGACAATCAGAAGACAAGTCGGGTAAAGAGGTGAGGAGACAAACAGAAGACAAGCCAGGTAAAGAGGTGGGGAGACAATCAGAAGGCAAGTCAGGTAAAGAGGTGGTGAGACAATCAGAAGACAAGTCAGGTAAAGAGGTGGGGAGACAATTAGAAGGCAAGTCAGGTAAAGAGGTGGGGAGACAATCAGAAGACAAATCAGGTGAAGAGGTGAGGAGACTATCAGAAGACAAGTCAGGTAAAGAGGTGGGGAGACAATCAGAAGACAAATCAGGTGAAGAGGTGAGGAGACAATCAGAAGACAAGTCAGATAAAGAGGTGGTGAGACATTCAGAAGACAAGTCAGGTAAAGAGGTGGGGAGACAATCAGAAGACAGGTCAGGTGAAGAGGTGGTGAGACAGTCAGACGACAAGTCAGGTGAAGAGGTGAGGAGACAATCAGAAGACAGGTCAGGTGAAGAGGTGGTGAGACAGTCAGAAGACAAATCAGGTGAAGAGGTGAGGAGACAATCAGAAGACAAGTCAGGTAAAGAGGTGGTGAGACAATCAGAAGACAAGTCAGGTAAAGAGGCGAGGAGGCAATCAGAAGGCAGGTCAGGTGAAGAGGTGGTGAGACAATCAGGAGACAAGTCAGGTAAAGAGGTGGTGAGGCAATCAGAAGACAAATCAGGTAAAAATGTGAGGAGAGAATCAGAAGACAGGTCAGGTGAAGAGGTAGTGAGACAATCAGAAGACAAGTCAGGTAAAGAGGTGAGGAAACAATCAGAAGACAGGTCAGGTAAAGAGGTGGTGAGACAATCAGAAGACAAGTCAGGTAAAGAGGTGAGGAGACAATCAGAAGGCAAGTCAGGTGAAGAGGTGAGGAGACAATCAGAAGACAAGTCAGGTAAAGAGGAGGTGAGACAATCAGAAGACAAGTCAGGTAAAGAGGCGAGGAGGCAATCAGAACACAGGTCAGGTGAAGAGGTTTACCTGGAGTTTACCTGGAGAGAGTTCCGGGGGTCAACGCCCCCGCGGCCCGGTCTGTGACCAGGCCTCCTGTAAGGAGGTGGGGAGACAATCAGAAGGCAAGTCAGGTAAAGAGGTGGTGAGACAATCAGAAGACAGGTCAGGTAAAGAGGTGGTGAGGCAATCAGAAGACAAGTCAGGTAAAGAGGTGGGGAGACAATCAGAAGGCAAGTCAGGTAAAGAGGTGGTGAGACAATCAGAAGACAAGTCAGGTAAAGAGGTGGGTAGACAATCAGAAGGCAAGTCAGGTAAAGAGGTGGGGAGACAATCAGAAGACAAATCAGATGAAGAGGTGAGGAGACAATCAGAAGACAAGTCAGGTAAAGAGGTGGGGAGACAATCAGAAGACAAATCAGGTGAAGAGGTGAGGAAACAATCAGAAGACAAGTCAGGTAAAGAGGTGTTGAGACATTCAGAAGACAAGTCAGGTAAAGAGGTGGGGAGACAATCAGAAGACAGGTCAGGTAAAGAGGTTGTGAGACAATCAGAAGACAAGTCAGGTAAAGAGGTGGTGAGGCAATCAGAAGACAAATCAGGTAAAGATGTGAGGAGACAATCAGAAGAGAGGTCAGGTGAAGTGGTAGTGAGACAATCAAAAGATAAGTCAGGTAAAGAGGTGAGAAGACAATCAGAAGACAGGTCAGGTAAAGAGGTGAGGAGACAATCAGAAGACAAGTCAGGTAAAGAGGTGGGGAGACAATCAGAAGGCATGTCAGGTAAAGAGGTGGTGAGACAATCAGAAGATAAGCCAGGTAAAGAGGTGGGGAGACAATCAGAAGGCAAGTCAGGTAAAGAGGTGGGGAGACAATTAGAAGGCAATTCAGGTAAAGAGGTGGTGACACAATCAGAAGAGAGGTCAGGTAAAGAGGTGGTGAGGCAATCAGAAGACAAGTCAGGTAAAGATGTGAGAAGATAATCAGAAGACAGGTCAGGTAAAAAGGTGGTGAGGCAATCAGAAATCAAGTCAGGTAAAGAGGTGGTGAGACAATCAGAAGACAAGTCAGGTAAAGAGGTAGCGAGACAATAAGAAAACAGGTTAGTTGAAGAGGTGATGAGACAATCAGAAGACAAGTCAGGTAAAGAGGTGGGGAGAGAATCAGAAGACAGGTCAGGTGAAGAGGTGGTGAGACAATCAGAACACAAGTCAAGTAAAGAGTTGGGGAGACAATCAGAAGACAGGTCAGGTAAAGACGTGGTGAGACAATCAGAAGACAAGTCAGGTAAAGAGGTGGGGAGACAATCAGAAGGCAAGTCAGGTAAAGAGGTGGGGAGACAATCAGAAGACAAATCAGATGAAGAGGTGAGGAGACAATCAGAAGACAAGTCAGGTAAAGAGGTGGGGAGACAATCAGAAGACAAATCAGGTGAAGAGGTGAGGAGACAATCAGAAGACAAGTCAGGTAAAGAGGTGTTGAGACATTCAGAAGACAAGTCAGGTAAAGAGGTGGGGAGACAATCAGAAGACAGGTCAGGTAAAGAGGTGGTGAGACAATCAGAAGACAAGTCAGGTAAAGAGGTGGTGAGGCAATCAGAAGACAAATCAGGTAAAGATGTGAGGAGACAATCAGAAGAGAGGTCAGGTGAAGTGGTAGTGAGACAATCAAAAGATAAGTCAGGTAAAGAGGTGAGAAGACAATCAGAAGACAGGTCAGGTAAAGAGGTGAGGAGACAATCAGAAGACAAGTCAGGTAAAGAGGTGGGGAGACAATCAGAAGGCATGTCAGGTAAAGAGGTGGTGAGACAATCAGAAGATAAGCCAGGTAAAGAGGTGGGGAGACAATCAGAAGGCAAGTCAGGTAAAGAGGTGGGGAGACAATTAGAAGGCAATTCAGGTAAAGAGGTGGTGACACAATCAGAAGAGAGGTCAGGTAAAGAGGTGGTGAGGCAATCAGAAGACAAGTCAGGTAAAGATGTGAGAAGACAATCAGAAGACAGGTCAAGTAAAAAGGTGGTGAGGCAATCAGAAATCAAGTCAGGTAAAGAGGTGGTGAGACAATCAGAAGACAAGTCAGGTAAAGAGGTAGCGAGACAATAAGAAAACAGGTTAGTTGAAGAGGTGATGAGACAATCAGAAGACAAGTCAGGTAAAGAGGTGGGGAGAGAATCAGAAGACAGGTCAGGTGAAGAGGTGGTGAGACAATCAGAACACAAGTCAAGTAAAGAGTTGGGGAGACAATCAGAAGACAGGTCAGGTAAAGAGGTGGTGAGACAATCAGAAGACAAGTCAGGTAAAGAGGTGGGGAGACAATCAGAAGGCAAGTCAGGTAAAGAGGTGGGGAGACAATCAGAAGACAAATCAGATGAAGAGGTGAGGAGACAATCAGAAGACAAGTCAGGTAAAGAGGTGGGGAGACAATCAGAAGACAAATCAGGTGAAGAGGTGAGGAGACAATCAGAAGAAAAGTCAGGTAAAGAGGTGTTGAGACATTCAGAAGACAAGTCAGGTAAAGAGGTGGGGAGACAATCAGAAGACAGGTCAGGTAAAGAGGTGGTGAGACAATCAGAAGACAAGTCAGGTAAAGAGGTGGTGAGGCAATCAGAAGACAAATCAGGTAAAGATGTGAGGAGACAATCAGAAGAGAGGTCAGGTGAAGTGGTAGTGAGACAATCAAAAGATAAGTCAGGTAAAGAGGTGAGAAGATAATCAGAAGACAGGTCAGGTAAAGAGGTGAGGAGACAATCAGAAGACAAGTCAGGTAAAGAGGTGGGGAGACAATCAGAAGGCATGTCAGGTAAAGAGGTGGTGAGACAATCAGAAGATAAGCCAGGTAAAGAGGTGGGGAGACAATCAGAAGGCAAGTCAGGTAAAGAGGTGGGGAGACAATTAGAAGGCAATTCAGGTAAAGAGGTGGTGACACAATCAGAAGAGAGGTCAGGTAAAGAGGTGGTGAGGCAATCAGAAGACAAGTCAGGTAAAGATGTGAGAAGATAATCAGAAGACAGGTCAGGTAAAAAGGTGGTGAGGCAATCAGAAATCAAGTCAGGTAAAGAGGTGGTGAGACAATCAGAAGACAAGTCAGGTAAAGAGGTAGCGAGACAATAAGAAAACAGGTTAGTTGAAGAGGTGATGAGACAATCAGAAGACAAGTCAGGTAAAGAGGTGGGGAGAGAATCAGAAGACAGGTCAGGTGAAGAGGTGGTGAGACAATCAGAACACAAGTCAAGTAAAGAGTTGGGGAGACAATCAGAAGACAGGTCAGGTAAAGAGGTGGTGAGACAATCAGAAGACAAGTCAGGTAAAGAGGTGGGGAGACAATCAGAAGGCAAGTCAGGTAAAGAGGTGGGGAGACAATCAGAAGACAAATCAGATGAAGAGGTGAGGAGACAATCAGAAGACAAGTCAGGTAAAGAGGTGGGGAGACAATCAGAAGACAAATCAGGTGAAGAGGTGAGGAGACAATCAGAAGACAAGTCAGGTAAAGAGGTGTTGAGACATTCAGAAGACAAGTCAGGTAAAGAGGTGGGGAGACAATCAGAAGACAGGTCAGGTAAAGAGGTGTTGAGACAATCAGAAGACAAGTCAGGTAAAGAGGTGGTGAGGCAATCAGAAGACAAATCAGGTAAAGATGTGAGGAGACAATCAGAAGAGAGGTCAGGTGAAGTGGTAGTGAGACAATCAAAAGATAAGTCAGGTAAAGAGGTGAGAAGACAATCAGAAGACAGGTCAGGTAAAGAGGTGAGGAGACAATCAGAAGACAAGTCAGGTAAAGAGGTGGGGAGACAATCAGAAGGCATGTCAGGTAAAGAGGTGGTGAGACAATCAGAAGATAAGCCAGGTAAAGAGGTGGGGAGACAATCAGAAGGCAAGTCAGGTAAAGAGGTGGGGAGACAATTAGAAGGCAATTCAGGTAAAGAGGTGGTGACACAATCAGAAGAGAGGTCAGGTAAAGAGGTGGTGAGGCAATCAGAAGACAAGTCAGGTAAAGATGTGAGAAGACAATCAGAAGACAGGTCAGGTAAAAAGGTGGTGAGGCAATCAGAAATCAAGTCAGGTAAAGAGGTGGTGAGACAATCAGAAGACAAGTCAGGTAAAGAGGTAGCGAGACAATAAGAAAACAGGTTAGTTGAAGAGGTGATGAGACAATCAGAAGACAAGTCAGGTAAAGAGGTGGGGAGAGAATCAGAAGACAGGTCAGGTGAAGAGGTGGTGAGACAATCAGAACACAAGTCAAGTAAAGAGTTGGGGAGACAATCAGAAGACAGGTCAGGTAAAGAGGTGGTGAGACAATCAGAAGACAAGTCAGGTAAAGAGGTGGGGAGACAATCAGAAGGCAAGTCAGGTAAAGAGGTGGGGAGACAATCAGAAGACAAATCAGATGAAGAGGTGAGGAGACAATCAGAAGACAAGTCAGGTAAAGAGGTGGGGAGACAATCAGAAGACAAATCAGGTGAAGAGGTGAGGAGACAATCAGAAGAAAAGTCAGGTAAAGAGGTGTTGAGACATTCAGAAGACAAGTCAGGTAAAGAGGTGGGGAGACAATCAGAAGACAGGTCAGGTAAAGAGGTGGTGAGACAATCAGAAGACAAGTCAGGTAAAGAGGTGGTGAGGCAATCAGAAGACAAATCAGGTAAAGATGTGAGGAGACAATCAGAAGAGAGGTCAGGTGAAGTGGTAGTGAGACAATCAAAAGATAAGTCAGGTAAAGAGGTGAGAAGACAATCAGAAGACAGGTCAGGTAAAGAGGTGAGGAGACAATCAGAAGACAAGTCAGGTAAAGAGGTGGGGAGACAATCAGAAGGCAAGTCAGGTAAAGAGGTGGGGAGACAATCAGAAGACAAATCAGATGAAGAAGTGAGGAGACAATCAGAAGACAAGTCAGGTAAAGAGGTGGGGAGACAATCAGAAGACAGGTCAGGTGAAGAGGTGGTGAGAAAATCAGAAGACAAGTCAGGTGAAGAGGTGAGGAGACAATCAGAAGACAGGTCAGGTGAAGAGTTGGTGAGACAATCAGAAGACAAGTCAGGTAAAGAGGTGAGGAGACAATCAGAAGACAAGTCAGGTAAAGAGGTGGTGAGACAATCAGAAGACAAGTCAGGTAAAGAGGTGGTGAGGCAATCAGAAGACAGATCAGGTGAAGAGGTGGTGAGACAATCAGAAGACAAGTCAGGTAAAGAGGTGGTGAGGCAATCAGAAGACAAATCAGGTAAAGATGTGAGGAGACAATCAGAAGACAGGTCAGGTGAAGAGGTAGTGAGACAATCAGAAGACAAGTCAGGTAAAGAGGTGAGGAGACAAACAGAAGACAAGCCAGGTAAAGAGGTGGGGAGACAATCAGAAGGCAAGTCAGGTAAAGAGGTGGTGAGACAATCAGAAGACAAGTCAGGTAAAGAGGTGGGGAGACAATCAGAAGGCAAGTCAGGTAAAGAGGTGGGGAGACAATCAGAAGACAAATCAGGTGAAGAGGTGAGGATACTATCAGAAGACAAGTCAGGTAAAGAGGTGGATAGACAATCAGAAGACAAATCAGGTGAAGATCAGAAGACAAGTCAGGTCAGAAGACAAGAGGTGAGAGATACTATCAGAAGACAAGTCAGGTAAAGAGGTGAGGAGACAATCAGAAGGTCAGGTAAAGATGGGGAGACAATCAGAAGACATGTCAGGTGAAGAGGTGAGGAGACAATCAGAAGACAAGTCAGGTAAAGAGGTGTTGAGACATTCAGAAGACAAGTCAGGTAAAGAGGTGGGGAGACAATCAGAAGACAAGTCAGGTAAAGAGGTGGTGAGACAATCAGAAGACAAGTCAGGTAAAGAGGTGGTGAGGCAATCAGAAGACAAATCAGGTAAAGATGTGAGGAGACAATCAGAAGAAGGTCAGGTGAAGTGGTAGTGAGACAATCAAAAGATAAGTCAGGTAAAGAGGTGAGAAGACAATCAGAAGACAGGTCAGGTAAAGAGGTGAGGAGACAATCAGAAGACAAGTCAGGTAAAGAGGTGGGGAGACAATCAGAAGGCATGTCAGGTAAAGAGGTGGTGAGACAATCAGAAGATAAGCCAGGTAAAGAGGTGGGGAGACAATCAGAAGGCAAGTCAGGTAAAGAGGTAGCGAGACAATAAGAAAACAGGTTAGTTGAAGAGGTGATGAGACAATCAGAAGACAAGTCAGGTAAAGAGGTGGGGAGAGAATCAGAAGAGAGGTCAGGTGAAGAGGTGGTGAGACAATCAGAACACAAGTCAAGTAAAGAGTTGGGGAGACAATCAGAAGACAGGTCAGGTAAAGAGGTGGTGAGACAATCAGAAGACAAGTCAGGTAAAGAGGTGGGGAGACAATCAGAAGGCAAGTCAGGTAAAGAGGTGGGGAGACAATCAGAAGACAAATCAGATGAAGAGGTGAGGAGACAATCAGAAGACAAGTCAGGTAAAGAGGTGGGGAGACAATCAGAAGACAAATCAGGTGAAGAGGTGAGGAGACAATCAGAAGACAAGTCAGGTAAAGAGGTGTTGAGACATTCAGAAGACAAGTCAGGTAAAGAGGTGGGGAGACAATCAGAAGACAGGTCAGGTAAAGAGGTGGTGAGACAATCAGAAGACAAGTCAGGTAAAGAGGTGGTGAGGCAATCAGAAGACAAATCAGGTAAAGATGTGAGGAGACAATCAGAAGAGAGGTCAGGTGAAGTGGTAGTGAGACAATCAAAAGATAAGTCAGGTAAAGAGGTGAGAAGACAATCAGAAGACAGGTCAGGTAAAGAGGTGAGGAGACAATCAGAAGACAAGTCAGGTAAAGAGGTGGGGAGACAATCAGAAGGCATGTCAGGTAAAGAGGTGGTGAGACAATCAGAAGATAAGCCAGGTAAAGAGGTGGGGAGACAATCAGAAGGCAAGTCAGGTAAAGAGGTGGGGAGACAATTAGAAGGCAATTCAGGTAAAGAGGTGGTGACACAATCAGAAGAGAGGTCAGGTAAAGAGGTGGTGAGGCAATCAGAAGACAAGTCAGGTAAAGATGTGAGAAGACAATCAGAAGACAGGTCAGGTAAAAAGGTGGTGAGGCAATCAGAAATCAAGTCAGGTAAAGAGGTGGTGAGACAATCAGAAGACAAGTCAGGTAAAGAGGTAGCGAGACAATAAGAAAACAGGTTAGTTGAAGAGGTGATGAGACAATCAGAAGACAAGTCAGGTAAAGAGGTGGGGAGAGAATCAGAAGACAGGTCAGGTGAAGAGGTGGTGAGACAATCAGAACACAAGTCAAGTAAAGAGTTGGGGAGACAATCAGAAGACAGGTCAGGTAAAGAGGTGGTGAGACAATCAGAAGACAAGTCAGGTAAAGAGGTGGGGAGACAATCAGAAGGCAAGTCAGGTAAAGAGGTGGGGAGACAATCAGAAGACAAATCAGATGAAGAGGTGAGGAGACAATCAGAAGACAAGTCAGGTAAAGAGGTGGGGAGACAATCAGAAGACAAATCAGGTGAAGAGGTGAGGAGACAATCAGAAGAAAAGTCAGGTAAAGAGGTGTTGAGACATTCAGAAGACAAGTCAGGTAAAGAGGTGGGGAGACAATCAGAAGACAGGTCAGGTAAAGAGGTGGTGAGACAATCAGAAGACAAGTCAGGTAAAGAGGTGGTGAGGCAATCAGAAGACAAATCAGGTAAAGATGTGAGGAGACAATCAGAAGAGAGGTCAGGTGAAGTGGTAGTGAGACAATCAAAAGATAAGTCAGGTAAAGAGGTGAGAAGACAATCAGAAGACAGGTCAGGTAAAGAGGTGAGGAGACAATCAGAAGACAAGTCAGGTAAAGAGGTGGGGAGACAATCAGAAGGCAAGTCAGGTAAAGAGGTGGGGAGACAATCAGAAGACAAATCAGAAGAAGAGGTGAGGAGACAATCAGAAGACAAGTCAGGTAAAGAGGTGGGGAGACAATCAGAAGACAGGTCAGGTGAAGAGGTGGTGAGAAAATCAGAAGACAAGTCAGGTGAAGAGGTGAGGAGACAATCAGAAGACAGGTCAGGTGAAGAGGTGAGTCAGAAGACAAGTCAGGTAAAGAGGTGAGGAGACAATCAGAAGACAGTTGAAAGGTGGTGAGACAGTCAGGTCAGTTGAAGAGGTGATGAGACAATCAGAAGACAAGTCAGGTAAAGAGGTGGTGAGACAATCAGAAGACAAGTCAGGTAAAGAGGTGGTGAGGCAATCAGAAGACAGATCAGGTGAAGAGGTGGTGAGACAATCAGAAGACAAGTCAGGTAAAGAGGTGGTGAGGCAATCAGAAGACAAATCAGGTAAAGATGTGAGGAGACAATCAGAAGACAGGTCAGGTGAAGAGGTAGTGAGACAATCAGAAGACAAGTCAGGTAAAGAGGTGAGGAGACAAACAGAAGACAAGCCAGGTAAAGAGGTGGGGAGACAATCAGAAGGCAAGTCAGGTAAAGAGGTGGTGAGACAATCAGAAGACAAGTCAGGTAAAGAGGTGGGGAGACAATCAGAAGGCAAGTCAGGTAAAGAGGTGGGGAGACAATCAGAAGACAAATCAGGTGAAGAGGTGAGGACACTATCAGAAGACAAGTCAGGTAAAGAGGTGGATAGACAATCAGAAGACAAATCAGGTGAAGAGGTGAGGAAACAATCAGAAGACAAGTCAGGTAAAGAGGTGTTGAGACATTCAGAAGACAAGTCAGGTAAAGAGGTGGGGAGACAATCAGAAGACAGGTCAGGTAAAGAGGTGGTGAGACAATCAGAAGACAAGTCAGGTAAAGAGGTGGTGAGGCAATCAGAAGACAAATCAGGTAAAGATGTGAGGAGACAATCAGAAGAGAGGTCAGGTGAAGTGGTAGTGAGACAATCAAAAGATAAGTCAGGTAAAGAGGTGAGAAGACAATCAGAAGACAGGTCAGGTAAAGAGGTGAGGAGACAATCAGAAGACAAGTCAGGTAAAGAGGTGGGGAGACAATCAGAAGGCATGTCAGGTAAAGAGGTGGTGAGACAATCAGAAGATAAGCCAGGTAAAGAGGTGGGGAGACAATCAGAAGGCAAGTCAGGTAAAGAGGTGGGGAGACAATTAGAAGGCAATTCAGGTAAAGAGGTGGTGACACAATCAGAAGAGAGGTCAGGTAAAGAGGTGGTGAGGCAATCAGAAGACAAGTCATGTAAAGATGTGAGAAGATAATCAGAAGACAGGTCAGGTAAAAAGGTGGTGAGGCAATCAGAAATCAAGTCAGGTAAAGAGGTGGTGAGACAATCAGAAGACAAGTCAGGTAAAGAGGTAGCGAGACAATAAGAAAACAGGTTAGTTGAAGAGGTGATGAGACAATCAGAAGACAAGTCAGGTAAAGAGGTGGGGAGAGAATCAGAAGACAGGTCAGGTGAAGAGGTGGTGAGACAATCAGAACACAAGTCAAGTAAAGAGTTGGGGAGACAATCAGAAGACAGGTCAGGTAAAGAGGTGGTGAGACAATCAGAAGACAAGTCAGGTAAAGAGGTGGGGAGACAATCAGAAGGCAAGTCAGGTAAAGAGGTGGGGAGACAATCAGAAGACAAATCAGATGAAGAGGTGAGGAGACAATCAGAAGACAAGTCAGGTAAAGAGGTGGGGAGACAATCAGAAGACAAATCAGGTGAAGAGGTGAGGAGACAATCAGAAGACAAGTCAGGTAAAGAGGTGTTGAGACATTCAGAAGACAAGTCAGGTAAAGAGGTGGGGAGACAATCAGAAGACAGGTCAGGTAAAGAGGTGGTGAGACAATCAGAAGACAAGTCAGGTAAAGAGGTGGTGAGGCAATCAGAAGACAAATCAGGTAAAGATGTGAGGAGACAATCAGAAGAGAGGTCAGGTGAAGTGGTAGTGAGACAATCAAAAGATAAGTCAGGTAAAGAGGTGAGAAGACAATCAGAAGACAGGTCAGGTAAAGAGGTGAGGAGACAATCAGAAGACAAGTCAGGTAAAGAGGTGGGGAGACAATCAGAAGGCATGTCAGGTAAAGAGGTGGTGAGACAATCAGAAGATAAGCCAGGTAAAGAGGTGGGGAGACAATCAGAAGGCAAGTCAGGTAAAGAGGTGGGGAGACAATTAGAAGGCAATTCAGGTAAAGAGGTGGTGACACAATCAGAAGAGAGGTCAGGTAAAGAGGTGGTGAGGCAATCAGAAGACAAGTCAGGTAAAGATGTGAGAAGACAATCAGAAGACAGGTCAGGTAAAAAGGTGGTGAGGCAATCAGAAATCAAGTCAGGTAAAGAGGTGGTGAGACAATCAGAAGACAAGTCAGGTAAAGAGGTAGCGAGACAATAAGAAAACAGGTTAGTTGAAGAGGTGATGAGACAATCAGAAGACAAGTCAGGTAAAGAGGTGGGGAGAGAATCAGAAGACAGGTCAGGTGAAGAGGTGGTGAGACAATCAGAACACAAGTCAAGTAAAGAGTTGGGGAGACAATCAGAAGACAGGTCAGGTAAAGAGGTGGTGAGACAATCAGAAGACAAGTCAGGTAAAGAGGTGGGGAGACAATCAGAAGGCAAGTCAGGTAAAGAGGTGGGGAGACAATCAGAAGACAAATCAGATGAAGAGGTGAGGAGACAATCAGAAGACAAGTCAGGTAAAGAGGTGGGGAGACAATCAGAAGACAAATCAGGTGAAGAGGTGAGGAGACAATCAGAAGAAAAGTCAGGTAAAGAGGTGTTGAGACATTCAGAAGACAAGTCAGGTAAAGAGGTGGGGAGACAATCAGAAGACAGGTCAGGTAAAGAGGTGGTGAGACAATCAGAAGACAAGTCAGGTAAAGAGGTGGTGAGGCAATCAGAAGACAAATCAGGTAAAGATGTGAGGAGACAATCAGAAGAGAGGTCAGGTGAAGTGGTAGTGAGACAATCAAAAGATAAGTCAGGTAAAGAGGTGAGAAGACAATCAGAAGACAGGTCAGGTAAAGAGGTGAGGAGACAATCAGAAGACAAGTCAGGTAAAGAGGTGGGGAGACAATCAGAAGGCAAGTCAGGTAAAGAGGTGGGGAGACAATCAGAAGACAAATCAGATGAAGAGGTGAGGAGACAATCAGAAGACAAGTCAGGTAAAGAGGTGGGGAGACAATCAGAAGACAGGTCAGGTGAAGAGGTGGTGAGAAAATCAGAAGACAAGTCAGGTGAAGAGGTGAGGAGACAATCAGAAGACAGGTCAGGTGAAGAGTTGGTGAGACAATCAGAAGACAAGTCAGGTAAAGAGGTGAGGAGACAATCAGAAGACAGGTCAGTTGAAGAGGTGGTGAGACAGTCAGAAGACAAATCAGGTGAAGAGGTGAGGAGACAATCAGAAGACAAGTCAGGTAAAGAGGTGGTGAGACAATCAGAAGACAAGTCAGGTAAAGAGGTGGTGAGGCAATCAGAAGACAGATCAGGTGAAGAGGTGGTGAGACAATCAGAAGACAAGTCAGGTAAAGAGGTGGTGAGGCAATCAGAAGACAAATCAGGTAAAGATGTGAGGAGACAATCAGAAGACAGGTCAGGTGAAGAGGTAGTGAGACAATCAGAAGACAAGTCAGGTAAAGAGGTGAGGAGACAAACAGAAGACAAGCCAGGTAAAGAGGTGGGGAGACAATCAGAAGGCAAGTCAGGTAAAGAGGTGGTGAGACAATCAGAAGACAAGTCAGGTAAAGAGGTGGGGAGACAATCAGAAGGCAAGTCAGGTAAAGAGGTGGGGAGACAATCAGAAGACAAATCAGGTGAAGAGGTGAGGACACTATCAGAAGACAAGTCAGGTAAAGAGGTGGATAGACAATCAGAAGACAAATCAGGTGAAGAGGTGAGGAGACAATCAGAAGACAAGTCAGGTAAAGAGGTGTTGAGACATTCAGAAGACAAGTCAGGTAAAGAGGTGGGGAGACAATCAGAAGACAGGTCAGGTAAAGAGGTGGTGAGACAATCAGAAGACAAGTCAGGTAAAGAGGTGGTGAGGCAATCAGAAGACAAATCAGGTAAAGATGTGAGGAGACAATCAGAAGAGAGGTCAGGTGAAGTGGTAGTGAGACAATCAAAAGATAAGTCAGGTAAAGAGGTGAGAAGACAATCAGAAGACAGGTCAGGTAAAGAGGTGAGGAGACAATCAGAAGACAAGTCAGGTAAAGAGGTGGGGAGACAATCAGAAGTCATGTCAGGTAAAGAGGTGGTGAGACAATCAGAAGATAAGTCAGGTAAAGTGGTTGTGAGACAATCATAAGGCAAGTCAGGTAAAGAGGTAGCGAGACAATAAGAAAACAGGTTAGTTGAAGAGGTGATGAGACAATCAGAAGACAAGTCAGGTAAAGAGGTGGGGAGAGAATCAGAAGACAGGTCAGGTGAAGAGGTGGTGAGACAATCAGAACACAAGTCAAGTAAAGAGTTGGGGAGACAATCAGAAGACAGGTCAGGTAAAGAGGTGGTGAGACAATCAGAAGACAAGTCAGGTAAAGAGGTGGGGAGACAATCAGAAGGCAAGTCAGGTAAAGAGGTGGGGAGACAATCAGAAGACAAATCAGATGAAGAGGTGAGGAGACAATCAGAAGACAAGTCAGGTAAAGAGGTGGGGAGACAATCAGAAGACAAATCAGGTGAAGAGGTGAGGAGACAATCAGAAGACAAGTCAGGTAAAGAGGTGTTGAGACATTCAGAAGACAAGTCAGGTAAAGAAGTGGGGAGACAATCAGAAGACAGGTCAGGTAAAGAGGTGGTGAGACAATCAGAAGACAAGTCAGGTAAAGAGGTGGTGAGGCAATCAGAAGACAAATCAGGTAAAGATGTGAGGAGACAATCAGAAGAGAGGTCAGGTGAAGTGGTAGTGAGACAATCAAAAGATAAGTCAGGTAAAGAGGTGAGAAGACAATCAGAAGACAGGTCAGGTAAAGAGGTGAGGAGACAATCAGAAGACAAGTCAGGTAAAGAGGTGGGGAGACAATCAGAAGGCATGTCAGGTAAAGAGGTGGTGAGACAATCAGAAGATAAGCCAGGTAAAGAGGTGGGGAGACAATCAGAAGGCAAGTCAGGTAAAGAGGTGGGGAGACAATTAGAAGGCAATTCAGGTAAAGAGGTGGTGACACAATCAGAAGAGAGGTCAGGTAAAGAGGTGGTGAGGCAATCAGAAGACAAGTCAGGTAAAGATGTGAGAAGACAATCAGAAGACAGGTCAGGTAAAAAGGTGGTGAGGCAATCAGAAATCAAGTCAGGTAAAGAGGTGGTGAGACAATCAGAAGACAAGTCAGGTAAAGAGGTAGCGAGACAATAAGAAAACAGGTTAGTTGAAGAGGTGATGAGACAATCAGAAGACAAGTCAGGTAAAGAGGTGGGGAGAGAATCAGAAGACAGGTCAGGTGAAGAGGTGGTGAGACAATCAGAACACAAGTCAAGTAAAGAGTTGGGGAGACAATCAGAAGACAGGTCAGGTAAAGAGGTGGTGAGACAATCAGAAGACAAGTCAGGTAAAGAGGTGGGGAGACAATCAGAAGGCAAGTCAGGTAAAGAGGTGGGGAGACAATCAGAAGACAAATCAGATGAAGAGGTGAGGAGACAATCAGAAGACAAGTCAGGTAAAGAGGTGGGGAGACAATCAGAAGACAAATCAGGTGAAGAGGTGAGGAGACAATCAGAAGAAAAGTCAGGTAAAGAGGTGTTGAGACATTCAGAAGACAAGTCAGGTAAAGAGGTGGGGAGACAATCAGAAGACAGGTCAGGTAAAGAGGTGGTGAGACAATCAGAAGACAAGTCAGGTAAAGAGGTGGTGAGGCAATCAGAAGACAAATCAGGTAAAGATGTGAGGAGACAATCAGAAGAGAGGTCAGGTGAAGTGGTAGTGAGACAATCAAAAGATAAGTCAGGTAAAGAGGTGAGAAGACAATCAGAAGACAGGTCAGGTAAAGAGGTGAGGAGACAATCAGAAGACAAGTCAGGTAAAGAGGTGGGGAGACAATCAGAAGGCAAGTCAGGTAAAGAGGTGGGGAGACAATCAGAAGACAAATCAGATGAAGAGGTGAGGAGACAATCAGAAGACAAGTCAGGTAAAGAGGTGGGGAGACAATCAGAAGACAGGTCAGGTGAAGAGGTGGTGAGAAAATCAGAAGACAAGTCAGGTGAAGAGGTGAGGAGACAATCAGAAGACAGGTCAGGTGAAGAGTTGGTGAGACAATCAGAAGAGAGGTGAAGTCAGGTAAAGAGGTGGTGAGACAGTCAGAGACAGGTGAGGAGACAATCAGAAGACAAGTCAGGTAAAGAGGTGGTGAGACAATCAGAAGACAAGTCAGGTAAAGAGGTGGTGAGGCAATCAGAAGACAGATCAGGTGAAGAGGTGGTGAGACAATCAGAAGACAAGTCAGGTAAAGAGGTGGTGAGGCAATCAGAAGACAAATCAGGTAAAGATGTGAGGAGACAATCAGAAGACAGGTCAGGTGAAGAGGTAGTGAGACAATCAGAAGACAAGTCAGGTAAAGAGGTGAGGAGACAAACAGAAGACAAGCCAGGTAAAGAGGTGGGGAGACAATCAGAAGGCAAGTCAGGTAAAGAGGTGGTGAGACAATCAGAAGACAAGTCAGGTAAAGAGGTGGGGAGACAATCAGAAGGCAAGTCAGGTAAAGAGGTGGGGAGACAATCAGAAGACAAATCAGGTGAAGAGGTGAGGACACTATCAGAAGACAAGTCAGGTAAAGAGGTGGATAGACAATCAGAAGACAAATCAGAAGACAGGTCAGGTGAAGAGGTGGTGAGAAAATCAGAAGACAAGTCAGGTGAAGAGGTGAGGAGACAATCAGAAGACAGGTCAGGTGAAGAGTTGGTGAGACAATCAGAAGACAAGTCAGGTAAAGAGGTGAGGAGACAATCAGAAGACAGGTCAGTTGAAGAGGTGGTGAGACAGTCAGAAGACAAATCAGGTGAAGAGGTGAGGAGACAATCAGAAGACAAGTCAGGTAAAGAGGTGGTGAGACAATCAGAAGACAAGTCAGGTAAAGAGGTGGTGAGGCAATCAGAAGACAGATCAGGTGAAGAGGTGGTGAGACAATCAGAAGACAAGTCAGGTAAAGAGGTGGTGAGGCAATCAGAAGACAAATCAGGTAAAGATGTGAGGAGACAATCAGAAGACAGGTCAGGTGAAGAGGTAGTGAGACAATCAGAAGACAAGTCAGGTAAAGAGGTGAGGAGACAAACAGAAGACAAGCCAGGTAAAGAGGTGGGGAGACAATCAGAAGGCAAGTCAGGTAAAGAGGTGGTGAGACAATCAGAAGACAAGTCAGGTAAAGAGGTGGGGAGACAATCAGAAGTCATGTCAGTTTAAGAGGTGGTGAGACAATCAGAAGACAAATCAGGTGAAGAGGTGAGGACACTATCAGAAGACAAGTCAGGTAAAGAGGTGGATAGACAATCAGAAGACAAATCAGGTGAAGAGGTGAGGAAACAATCAGAAGACAAGTCAGGTAAAGAGGTGTTGAGACATTCAGAAGACAAGTCAGGTAAAGAGGTGGGGAGACAATCAGAAGACAGGTCAGGTAAAGAGGTGGTGAGACAATCAGAAGACAAGTCAGGTAAAGAGGTGGTGAGGCAATCAGAAGACAAATCAGGTAAAGATGTGAGGAGACAATCAGAAGAGAGGTCAGGTGAAGTGGTAGTGAGACAATCAAAAGATAAGTCAGGTAAAGAGGTGAGAAGACAATCAGAAGACAGGTCAGGTAAAGAGGTGAGGAGACAATCAGAAGACAAGTCAGGTAAAGAGGTGGGGAGACAATCAGAAGGCATGTCAGGTAAAGAGGTGGTGAGACAATCAGAAGATAAGCCAGGTAAAGAGGTGGGGAGACAATCAGAAGGCAAGTCAGGTAAAGAGGTGGGGAGACAATTAGAAGGCAATTCAGGTAAAGAGGTGGTGACACAATCAGAAGAGAGGTCAGGTAAAGAGGTGGTGAGGCAATCAGAAGACAAGTCATGTAAAGATGTGAGAAGATAATCAGAAGACAGGTCAGGTAAAAAGGTGGTGAGGCAATCAGAAATCAAGTCAGGTAAAGAGGTGGTGAGACAATCAGAAGACAAGTCAGGTAAAGAGGTAGCGAGACAATAAGAAAACAGGTTAGTTGAAGAGGTGATGAGACAATCAGAAGACAAGTCAGGTAAAGAGGTGGGGAGAGAATCAGAAGACAGGTCAGGTGAAGAGGTGGTGAGACAATCAGAACACAAGTCAAGTAAAGAGTTGGGGAGACAATCAGAAGACAGGTCAGGTAAAGAGGTGGTGAGACAATCAGAAGACAAGTCAGGTAAAGAGGTGGGGAGACAATCAGAAGGCAAGTCAGGTAAAGAGGTGGGGAGACAATCAGAAGACAAATCAGATGAAGAGGTGAGGAGACAATCAGAAGACAAGTCAGGTAAAGAGGTGGGGAGACAATCAGAAGACAAATCAGGTGAAGAGGTGAGGAGACAATCAGAAGACAAGTCAGGTAAAGAGGTGTTGAGACATTCAGAAGACAAGTCAGGTAAAGAGGTGGGGAGACAATCAGAAGACAGGTCAGGTAAAGAGGTGGTGAGACAATCAGAAGACAAGTCAGGTAAAGAGGTGGTGAGGCAATCAGAAGACAAATCAGGTAAAGATGTGAGGAGACAATCAGAAGAGAGGTCAGGTGAAGTGGTAGTGAGACAATCAAAAGATAAGTCAGGTAAAGAGGTGAGAAGACAATCAGAAGACAGGTCAGGTAAAGAGGTGAGGAGACAATCAGAAGACAAGTCAGGTAAAGAGGTGGGGAGACAATCAGAAGGCATGTCAGGTAAAGAGGTGGTGAGACAATCAGAAGATAAGCCAGGTAAAGAGGTGGGGAGACAATCAGAAGGCAAGTCAGGTAAAGAGGTGGGGAGACAATTAGAAGGCAATTCAGGTAAAGAGGTGGTGACACAATCAGAAGAGAGGTCAGGTAAAGAGGTGGTGAGGCAATCAGAAGACAAGTCAGGTAAAGATGTGAGAAGACAATCAGAAGACAGGTCAGGTAAAAAGGTGGTGAGGCAATCAGAAATCAAGTCAGGTAAAGAGGTGGTGAGACAATCAGAAGACAAGTCAGGTAAAGAGGTAGCGAGACAATAAGAAAACAGGTTAGTTGAAGAGGTGATGAGACAATCAGAAGACAAGTCAGGTAAAGAGGTGGGGAGAGAATCAGAAGACAGGTCAGGTGAAGAGGTGGTGAGACAATCAGAACACAAGTCAAGTAAAGAGTTGGGGAGACAATCAGAAGACAGGTCAGGTAAAGAGGTGGTGAGACAATCAGAAGACAAGTCAGGTAAAGAGGTGGGGAGACAATCAGAAGGCAAGTCAGGTAAAGAGGTGGGGAGACAATCAGAAGACAAATCAGATGAAGAGGTGAGGAGACAATCAGAAGACAAGTCAGGTAAAGAGGTGGGGAGACAATCAGAAGACAAATCAGGTGAAGAGGTGAGGAGACAATCAGAAGAAAAGTCAGGTAAAGAGGTGTTGAGACATTCAGAAGACAAGTCAGGTAAAGAGGTGGGGAGACAATCAGAAGACAGGTCAGGTAAAGAGGTGGTGAGACAATCAGAAGACAAGTCAGGTAAAGAGGTGGTGAGGCAATCAGAAGACAAATCAGGTAAAGATGTGAGGAGACAATCAGAAGAGAGGTCAGGTGAAGTGGTAGTGAGACAATCAAAAGATAAGTCAGGTAAAGAGGTGAGAAGACAATCAGAAGACAGGTCAGGTAAAGAGGTGAGGAGACAATCAGAAGACAAGTCAGGTAAAGAGGTGGGGAGACAATCAGAAGGCAAGTCAGGTAAAGAGGTGGGGAGACAATCAGAAGACAAATCAGATGAAGAGGTGAGGAGACAATCAGAAGACAAGTCAGGTAAAGAGGTGGGGAGACAATCAGAAGACAGGTCAGGTGAAGAGGTGGTGAGAAAATCAGAAGACAAGTCAGGTGAAGAGGTGAGGAGACAATCAGAAGACAGGTCAGGTGAAGAGTTGGTGAGACAATCAGAAGACAAGTCAGGTAAAGAGGTGAGGAGACAATCAGAAGACAGGTCAGTTGAAGAGGTGGTGAGACAGTCAGAAGACAAATCAGGTGAAGAGGTGAGGAGACAATCAGAAGACAAGTCAGGTAAAGAGGTGGTGAGACAATCAGAAGACAAGTCAGGTAAAGAGGTGGTGAGGCAATCAGAAGACAGATCAGGTGAAGAGGTGGTGAGACAATCAGAAGACAAGTCAGGTAAAGAGGTGGTGAGGCAATCAGAAGACAAATCAGGTAAAGATGTGAGGAGACAATCAGAAGACAGGTCAGGTGAAGAGGTAGTGAGACAATCAGAAGACAAGTCAGGTAAAGAGGTGAGGAGACAAACAGAAGACAAGCCAGGTAAAGAGGTGGGGAGACAATCAGAAGGCAAGTCAGGTAAAGAGGTGGTGAGACAATCAGAAGACAAGTCAGGTAAAGAGGTGGGGAGACAATCAGAAGGCAAGTCAGGTAAAGAGGTGGGGAGACAATCAGAAGACAAATCAGGTGAAGAGGTGAGGACACTATCAGAAGACAAGTCAGGTAAAGAGGTGGATAGACAATCAGAAGACAAATCAGGTGAAGAGGTGAGGAGACAATCAGAAGACAAGTCAGATAAAGAGGTGGTGAGACATTCAGAAGACAAGTCAGGTAAAGAGGTGGGGAGACAATCAGAAGACAGGTCAGGTGAAGAGGTGGTGAGACAGTCAGACGACAAGTCAGGTGAAGAGGTGAGGAGACAATCAGAAGACAGGTCAGGTGAAGAGGTGGTGAGACAGTCAGAAGACAAATCAGGTGAAGAGGTGAGGAGACAATCAGAAGACAAGTCAGGTAAAGAGGTGGTGAGACAATCAGAAGACAAGTCAGGTAAAGAGGCGAGGAGGCAATCAGAAGGCAGGTCAGGTGAAGAGGTGGTGAGACAATCAGGAGACAAGTCAGGTAAAGAGGTGGTGAGGCAATCAGAAGACAAATCAGGTAAAGATGTGAGGAGAGAATCAGAAGACAGGTCAGGTGA
>NC_091304.1:23525614-23538114 GCF_038502225.1 Cherax quadricarinatus
CTTGGTTTGCCTGCCCCCCTCTCATCTGCGACTGCTTGACAGAGTAGAGAACAGAGCAAGACGTCTCATCTCTCGCCTGGACCCATCCTGGATAGATCTGTCATTTCAGCAGAGCCTTCAACATAGGAGGGATGTGGGTGGCCTTACTGTTATGTACAAGGCCAATATTGTCAAATACCACACTTGGATCCACTTCGAGGACAGCGTGAAACAAGCTTTTATGCCACAAGACGGGCAGAAAGCAGCAACTTCACTCTGGCTGTACCCTTCTCCAAAACATCACTCCATCTGAGATCATACATACCCAGGATGACTCGAGTATGGAACACATTCGTACAGCATGATGATGTCAACGAGATAAAGTCAGTTGATCAAATGAAAATGCTGGCCCACAGATGGCTCCAACTTCATCCTGTTTCCTACTTGTATGTCTCATAACAATAAAAATGCTTTCAAATGAGCTGATGTAGGTAACAGCTCTTAACACCAATAAAGTTAGGAATCCTTAACCTGTAAATAGCTGTCAATAAAGCTAGGATCCTTAACCTTGTCAAACCCTGTGTAAAAAAAAAAAAAATAGAGAGAGAGAGAGAGAGAGAGAGAGAGAGAGAGAGAGAGAGAGAGAGAGAGAGAGAGAGAGAGAGAGAGAGAGAGAGAGAGAGAGAGAGAGAGAGAGAGACAGAGACAGAGAGAGAAAGAGAAGGAGAGAGAGAGAGAGAGAGAGAGAGAGAGAGAGAGAGAGAGAGAGAGAGAGAGAGAGAGAGAGAGAGAGAGAGAGAGAGAGAGAGAGAGAGAGAGAGAGAGAGAGAGAGAGAGAGAGAGAGACAGAGAGAGAGACAGAGAGAGAGACAGAGAGAGAGAGAGAGAGAGAGAGAGAGAGAGAGAGAGAGAGAGATCGTCGCCTCAGGCTTCTTGCAATGGTAAAATTACTTTTCGAAGAAAAAGTTGGCATCTCATCTTATTCTCGTCTATGTGGTGTAAAGCCGCCTTAATTAGAAGCTTAGCGAGAAGTCCTTTACCCAGAAGCGGATTTTGGAGCCTCGATGTGTATGTAAGTAGAGAGAAGGTATAGTCAGTGTTGGTCAGCGAAGCTCAAGTGTAGTGTCACTACCAACATAGTAATGAAATTATTAAATGAGACAGAGACAGTGGAGATAGACAGACAGACAGACGGAATGTGTGTAGAGTATAAAAGAGTGAGTGTGGAACCAAATGTTTTGCAATACGAGAAACTGAAAGGTTGCAGCTGCTTGCAACAAGGTTGATATTATAGCTAAGAGATAAAAACTACTAGAAAGACGTCTACAAGAACAGTAGCTCACAACTCCATCAGGTAGAAGGAAAAGAGACATCCTCATGACATTCAAAATATTTGCAAAAACCAGACAAGGTAGACGAAGAATGTTTAACATGAGAGGTAACAGAATTAGGAGAGAGTGATGTCACCAGGAGTGGGAGACTCTCTGAGAGATAATTTTAAGAGCATCAGAACTCTAGAAAGAGACTGGAGATTCTGAGTAAGTCTCGAACAAGTCACAGACGCAGAGTTAGCAGTGATCAATATACTGCTAACTCGTTCACTCGTTATCAACAAGGGAAAATCGCTAAATCCATAAATGTCGTACACCAACTGGTGAACCAAAGGTAATAAGGTTCTGAAAAAGTGGTTTGAATAAGAGACCATCCACGGCATCAAGGTCACTCCATCCACAGCATCAAGGTCACTCCATCCACGGCATCAAGGTCACTCCATCCACGGCATCAAGGTCACTCCATCCACGGCATCAAGGTCACTCCATCCACGGCATCAAGGTCACTCCATCCACGGAATCAAGGTCACTCCATCCACGGCATCAAGGTCACTCCATCCACGGCATCAAGGTCACTCCATCCACGGCATCAAGATCACTCCATTTGAAAGACTGGAGTCTACCTGAAAAACTGAGAGGTGAGACCGGCTGAAGATAGCTGCCGAGGATCAACGCAACTGCCGAGGATCAACACAACTGCCGAGGATCAACACAACTGCCGAGGAACAACACAACTGCCGAGGATCAACACAACTGCCGAGGATCAACACAACTGCCGAGGAACAAAACAGCTGCCGAGGATCAACACAACTGTCGGGGAACAGCACAGCTGCCGAGGATCAACACAACTGGATAAATAAAGGATCAAGGTAGGATCACAAGACCAGTGATGATGTTTGCTTCTCACTGACCTGGCTCATTTTTTTCTTGAAGTCGATTACCATGCAAATTTTGGTCTGTGGAAGGATAACGAACGACGAACTGTGAGTCTGTCTGTGTAAGTCTGTCTGTGTGTCTGTAAAGCTACATATTTCTTTCTCTGTGGAGCTACTCGTCTCTCTATCTGAAGACTTACGTGTCTGTCTGTGGATCTGTGTGTCTGTGTACCTACGTGTCTGTCTGTCTGTGGAGCTACGTGTCTGTCTATCTGAAGAAGTACGTGTCTGTCAGTGGGTCTATGTGTCCATCTGTGTAGCTATATGTCTGCCTGTCTGTATAGCAACGTGTCTGTCTGTGGAGCTACGTATCTGTCTGCCTGTGGAGTTACGTATCTGTCTGTGGAGTTACGTGTCTGTCTATGAAGCTACGTGTCTCTCAGTGGAGTTACGTATCTATCTGTGGAGTTACGTGTCTGTTTGACTGTGTACCTACGTGCATTTGCCTGTGGAGTTACGTGTCTGTCTGTCTGTCTGTGTACCTAAGTGTCTGTCTGTCTGTCTGAGTACCTAAGTGTCTGTCTGTGGAGTTACGTATATGTGTAGCTACGTGTCTGTATTGCGCCCCATTAATGGGGCTCAATGTTTGTAGTGTATATTTATGTAAATTGTACTGTATGACCCTTGTAGGTTTAGCGCTTCTTTTTTATTTTAATGATTATGTAAATTGTATGTATATATTTTCCTTTTCATATAATTATATATTGCTGATATTTTCATTAATAGCTAAAATGACAAAATCTTGCTCTATCTTACTGTTTGACTTATTATATTAGCTATGTATGTAGGTAGGATGTAACATATTACACTTCTACTGTGCTCGCTGTTGAATAGTTGTGATTGGCTGTCCGCTGTCGCAAACTGCCTTACTAACTACCATTTGCTTGTTTGTGTCAGGCGGTACCTCGCACCGTTGCTGGATTAGCATGGACGAGTCACGAGATATCACCTGATGTGAGGCCTGTAGTCGAGAAATCTCTCTCCCTCCACAGCTGGTCATCGCTCGACAAGCACGTCTCTCTCCATCTGCTCCTAGTCCTGGAAGCATCTCTCTCGTCTCTGGCTATTTGTTCGTTCTTTAGACTGTTCTGGTAAAGTATGGTTTCGCTGGTGAGTAGAAACATACTTCTTGTAACTCTGTGTAACACTGTTCATAGAGCTTTGTTCAGACTTATTGATTTTTGACGTTTTGCTGAGTGTGTCTTAATGACACTAATTCAACCCAGGTCCCAACCTAAAGCTTCTGACATATTATGTGTGGTATCTACGCACCGTCGTGGTCGGGGATTTGGTTATGCTGAACTTAGATTCAGTTTTAAGGGAGTTTTATGACTTTTATGGAGGATCTGCTGATGGTCCCCAGTTAGGATTATTTTGTCTCCTTGTTCCTGACGCTGTGTTGCTGCTTGTTATATTATTGCTGTTGGCGAATGACTCGTCATATTGTTCAAGCAAGCTGTTTCGATTGCCTTCATGGTCGAGAAAATAGATTATTTGAGGACGTTTAGTCAGTCACTGTTTAAGTCTATGTCGAGTCTAGTCTTACTGAGACATAACGAACAACTTTGAGCACATACACACATTATCACATACACGCTTGTATATTCTAGTATTATTTTTATAATTGATGATAACATACCAGACGGTACTTAAGAGTCTTACTGTTATGAAATGTTCCTTCAGGACTATACTAGTATATGTACAATTTAACTTTGCACTACAAGAGAAGTGTAGGAGCTTGTATCCCAAATTATATCAAATTCATTTACTTTGATTTCGTCCACCTAGACAACTTGGTTAATGAACTTCTCAAATTTTATTTCGTTAATAACCTATTAGTTGTAATTCTAAAGCACTATTAAAATTTATAATAATTTTAAAGGATAACTGGACCAGACTGAATGCTAGTTGGCGAGACCTTCTAGTATTCTCTGGAGATATCTATACTTTATAGATATCGCCCTTTTTGTAACAGTCTGTCCGTGGAGTTACGTGTCTGTCTGTGGAGCTACGTGTCTGTCTGTGGCGTTATGTGTCTGTCTGTGGAGTTGCATGTCTGTCTGTCTGTGGAGTTACGTGTCTGTCTGTGGAGTTACGTGTCTGTCTGTCTGTGGACCTACATGTCTGTCTGTCTGTGGAGTTACGTGTCTGTCTGTCTGTGGACCTACATGTCTGTTTGTCTGTGGAGTTAGGTGTATGAATACTTACATTTCAGTACTGTCAACACTGCAGCCTATGCTATTAATTCTGCCAGTGATATCAGTGCTACTAGTGCTGTCAGTGCTGATATCTCTATCAGTTGTGATTCTAATAAATATCGAGTTGAAGGATTGAAATGGGACTCTAAAACCGAGAGAGAGAGAGAGAGAGAAAGAGAGAGAGAGAGAGAGAGAGAGAGAGAGAGAGAGAGAGAGAGAGAGAGAGAGAGAGAGAGAGAGAGAGAGAGAGAGAGAGAGAGAGAGAGAGAAAGAGAGAGAGGAGACTGCTCAAATTCCCTTGTATCAGCGGGCCTTGTTTCAGTGTTTGCATTAATTAATCAAATTAACTGAGAGTGTGTTGGTTTATATTCCAAAGTTTGCATTGTGCCGCTCACACTAGTCTGCCAGACGCGGGGGAACTCAAGTTAGTCACTCAAGTTGCTTTAAGTTTCGATTTACTCGCTCCCTGATACCCAGAGGAAGCACTACCAGAGATGCCAGTGCAACAGATACACACAAAACACACTATAACGCGTTCTTGTGAGATTAGCACACAGAGAACTGAATCTCCGATACTTCCTACACTTGAACGACCGTAAGAGGAAGGTATTCCACAAGGCCAGCCTGCTCTACCACAATGTACGACATATGAATAGTGCTAAGTATCCGTCAAGTTTCAATGGATTTAAAATGTTGGAAATTACTACCTACACATCCAAACAAAATCCAAAGCTTTCTCTCAGATAGATCAGCGTTGAAAATTTAAAGTTGAATGGATTATATATTTAAAAAATTTTTCTTGCAAAGTAGAATTTCGAGTATGACCGTTTAGTCAGAAAATTAGCAAACTGGCTCTACACAACTCAGAATCAAGGCAAAAATGTATCCTTATTAGAGTGCACTATTATTTAGAGGTCGAAGCCGAAAAGAAAACCCATTTCCCCGGTTACTGAATGGAGACCAACTTGTTTAATAAAATCCTAACCTCCTCCTTCAGTCACCTCTCCCCTCCTCATTCTCCTTCCTACCCATTGTGACTTTAATTACCTCATTAACCTCCTCTCTCTTTCTACATCCCACTCTCTTCCCGCCCCAAGTCTGCAAAACTCTTCCATCTGCAACACGTTATATATACCTGTGTGAATTTGCACTAGTAATGAAAGATATTTTTTTTTAGTAAAAACTTATTGCAAATTAACTGTTGTTCTTTCAATCTTTCCTTCTTTTATTCAAAACGTGCAACATTAGTCTCTTCACTAGACTCTAGTTCCTTCACTAAACATTAGTTCCATCGTTAGACACTAGTTCCTTCACTAGACGCTAATTTTTTCACTAGACACTAGTTACTTCACTAGACGCTAGTTTCTTTACTAGACACTAGTTCCTTCAATAGACGCTAGTTTTTTCACTAGACACTAGTTCCTTCACTAGACATTAGTTCCTTCACTAGACACTAGTTCCTTCACTAGACACTAGTTCCTTCACTAGACACTAGTTCCTTCACTAGACACTAGTTCCTTCACTAGACACTAGTTCCTTCACTAGACACTAGTTCCTTCACTAGACGCTAGTTTTTTCACTAGACACTAGTTACTTCACTAGACGCTAGTTTTTTCACTAGACACTAGTTACTTCACTAGACGCTAGTTTCTTTACTAGACACTAGTTCCTTCAATAGACGCTAGTTTTTTCACTAGACACTAGTTCCATCACTAGACACTAGTTCCTTCACTAGACACTAGTTCCTTCACTAGACACTAGTTCCTTCACTAGACACTAGTTCCTTCACTAGACACTAGTTCCTTCACTAGACACTAGTTCCTTCACTAGACACTAGTTCCTTCACTAAACATTAGTTCCTTCACTAGACACTAGTTCCTTCACTAAATATTAGTTCCTTCACTAGACACTAGTTCCTTCACTAGACACTAGTTCCTTCACTAAACATTAGTTCCTTCACTAGACACTAGTTCCTTCACTAAATATTAGTTCCTTCACTAGACACTAGTCCCTTCACTAAACACTAGTTCCTTCACTAGACACTAGTTCCTTCACTAGACACTAGTTCCTTCACTAGACACTAGTTCCTTCACTAGACACTAGTTCCTTCACTAGACACTAGTTCCTTCACTAGACACTAGTTCCTTCACTAGACACTAGTTCCTTCACTAGACACTAGTTCCTTCACTAGACACTAGTTCCTTCACTAGACACTAGTTCCTTCACTAGACACTAGTTCCTTCACTAGACACTAGTTTCTTCACTAGACATTAGATCCTTCACTAGACGCTAGTTTCTTCACTAGACACTAGTTCCTTCACTAGACACTAGTTCCTTCACTAGACACTAGTTCCTTCACTAGACACTAGTTCCTTCACTAGACACTAGTTCCTTCACTAGACACTAGTTCCTTCACTAGACACTAGTTCCTTCACTAGACACTAGTTTCTTCACTAGACATTAGATCCTTCACTAGACGCTAGTTTCTTCACTAGACACTAGTTCCTTCACTAGACACTAGTTTCTTCACTAGACATTAGATCCTTCACTAGACGCTAGTTTCTTCACTAGACACTAGTTCCTTCACTAGACACTAGTTTCTTCACTAGACACTAGATCCTTCACTAGACGCTAGGAACTAGTGTCTAGTTCCTTCACTAAATATTAGTTCCTTCACTAGACACTAGTTCCTTCACTAGACACTAGTTCCTTCACTAAACATTAGTTCCATCGCTAGACACTAGTTCCTTCACTAGACGCTAGTTTCTTCACTAGACATTAGATCCTTCAGTAGACGCTAGTTCCTTCACTAAACATTAGTTCCATCGCTAGACACTAGATCCTTCACTAGACGCTAGGAACTAGTGTCTAGTTCCTTCACTAAATATTAGTTCCTTCACTAGACACTAGTTCCTTCACTAGACACTAGTTCCTTCACTAAACATTAGTTCCATCGCTAGACACTAGTTCCTTCACTAGACGCTAGTTTCTTCACTAGACATTAGATCCTTCAGTAGACGCTAGTTCCTTCACTAAACATTAGTTCCATCGCTAGACACTAGATCCTTCACTAGACGCTAGGAACTAGTGTCTAGTTCATTCACTAAACATTAGTTCCTTCACTAGATACTGGTTTCTTCGCTAGACATTAGTTTCTTTACTAGACACTAGTTCCTTTATTACACACCGGTTCCTTCATTGGGACTGGTAAGGGTCTGGTCTAGCCCGGGTACCTGGGACTGGCAAGGGTCTGGTCTAGCCCGGGTACCTGGGTCTGGCAAAGGTCTGGTCTAGCCCGGGTACCTGGGACTGGCAAGGGTCTGGTCTAGCCCGGGTACCTGGGACTGGCAAGGGTCTGGTCTAGCCCGGGTACCTGGGACTGGCAAGGGTCTGGTCTAGCCCGGGTACCTGGGTCTGGCAAAGGTCTGGTCTAGCCCGGGTACCTGGGACTGGCAAGGGTCTGGTCTAGCCCGGGTACCTGGGACTGGCAAGGGTCTGGTCTAGCCTTGGAACCTGGGTCTGGCAAGGGTCATAGACCAGTTACTATATGATATATAATTGTCAAGTCTTACCTTCCATGATCTTATATCTTAAAATTCTTTAATGTGAAATAACCAGAGTTCCAGAAAAAAACTGATCAGCACAAAGTGAACTGCAACACAGAACAGTGACGCATTTACGATTATTCCACAAAGATGGTTCCATAAAGATGGTTCCACAAAGATGGTTCCACAAAGATGGTTCCATAAAGATGGTTCCACAAAGATGGTTCCACAAAGATGGTTCCATAAAGATGGTTCCACAAAGATGGTTCCACAAAGATGGTTCCACAAAGATGGTTCCACAAAGATGGTTCCATAAAAGATGGTTCCACAAAGATGGTTCCACAAAGATGGTTCCATAAAGATGGTTCCACAAAGATGGTTCGCACAAAGATGGTTCCACAAAGATGGTTCCACAAAGATGGTAGTTCCATAAAGATGGTTCCACAAAGATGGTTCCACAAAGATGGTTCTACAAAGATGGTTCCACAAAGATGGGTTCCACAAAGATGGTTCTACAAAGATGGTTTCCACAAAGATGGTTCCATAAAAGATGGTTCCACAAAGATGGTTCCAGCAAAGATGGTTCCACAAAGATGGTTCCACAAAGATGGTTCCACAAAGATGGTTCCATAAAGATGGTTCCACAAAGATGGTTCCATAAAGATGGTTCCACAAAGATGGTTCCACAAAGATGGTTCCACAAAGATGGTTCCACAAAGATGGTTCCATAAAGATGGTTCCACAAAGATGGTTCCACAAAGATGGTTCCACAAAGATGGTTCCACAAAGATGGTTCTACAAAGATGGTTCCACAAAGATGGTTCCACAAAGATGGTTCTACAAAGATGGTTCCACAAAGATGGTTCCATAAAGATGGTTCCACAAAGATGGTTCCATAAAGATGGTTCCACAAAGATGGTTCCACAAAGATGGTTCCATAAAGATGGTTCCACAAAGATGGTTTTACAAAGATGGTTCCATAAAGATGGTTCCACAAAGATGGTTCCATAAAGATGGTTCCACAAAGATGGTTCCACAAAGATGGTTCCATAAAGATGGTTCCACAAAGATGGTTCCACAAAGATGGTTCCATAAAGATGGTTCCACAAAGATGGTTCCACAAAGATGGTTCCACAAAGGTTCCACAAAGATGGTTCCACAAAGATGGTTCCACAAAGATGGTTCCACAAAGATGGTTCTACAAAGATGGTTCCACAAAGATGGTTCCACAAAGATGGTTCTACAAAGATGGTTCCACAAAGATGGTTCCATAAAGATGGTTCCACAAAGATGGTTCCACAAAGATGGTTCCACAAAGATGGTTCCACAAAGATGGTTCCACAAAGATGGTTCCATAAAGATGGTTCCACAAAGATGGTTCCATAAAGATGGTTCCACAAAGATGGTTCCACAAAGATGGTTCCATAAAGATGGTTCCACAAAGATGGTTCCACAAAGATGGTTCCACAAAGATGGTTCCACAAAGATGGTTCCACAAAGATGGTTCCACAAAGATGGTTCCACAAAGATGGTTCCACAAAGATGGTTCCACAAAGATGGTTCCACAAAGATGGTTCCATAACTAACTGGTGTTATTCTATTCAAATTTATACTTTCAATTGCTGTTAAAATTTTAATATCACAATGAAATTCAATATCCCATTTTATTGAAAGGTCAAACTTAATTCATTCAAGGTCGGCATGTGGCCCTTGAAACCCAGGTTGGTGACCGCTGTGATAGGGTATTACTTTCAGCCTCAGGAAAAGTTACTCGTTCCTGCAATATTGTAGCAATAAGAGGCAGTGTGGTACTTTTCATAGTAGAAAGCAGATTGGTGCTCCTGGGAAGTACCAGAAGCCTGGCGACCATCACAGGACTCAGACACCAGATACTCTTAGACAGAAGTACTCAAAGAAAGCTCCTTCAGATGAGTGCCTGCAGCATTCTTACCATTAACGGAAGGCAGCACTCAAGCGGCAGAGCCAGAGGCCAGCCAGGTAAGGGAAAACTGTAGAATTTTCAGCGTCAAAAAAGAAGTATCATTTAGGGTATACGACAAATTCTAACCTTACAATAGAGCGGAAAAGTTATGTGAAGGATCTGGGACTGAAAATGTCAGAGGATCTCGCCTTCAAAGACCACAACAGTGTATCTACTTCATTTGCTGGGAAAATAATAGGATGGATAATGAGAACCTTCAAAACTAGGGACGCCAATCCCATGATGATTCTCTTCAAATCGCTTGATCTCTATAGCTTGGAATACTGCTGTACACTAACTGCCTCCTTTAAGGCTGGCGACATTGCAGACCTGGAGAGTGTACAAAGAACTTTCAAGGCACACATAAGTACGATAAGGCATCTAAATTACTGGGAACGGTTGAAGGTCCTTGATCTGTATTCCCTGGAACGCAGGCGAGAGAGATACATGATAACATACACTTTAAAAGTCCTTGAGGGATTGGTACCAAACGTGCACACGAAAATCACTCCCTATGAAAGCAAAAGACTCGGCAGGAGATGGAACATTCCCCCGATGAAAAGCAGAGGCGCCACGAGTACATTGAGAGACAATACAATAAGTGTCAGGGGCCCAAGACTGTTCAACTGCCTCCCAGCATACATAAAGGAGATTACCAATAGACCCCTGGCTGTCATTAAGAAGGCACTGGACAGGCACCTAAAGTCAGTACCTTGCCAACCGGTCCATGGTTCGTACGTCAGCTTGCGTGCGGACAGCAGTAACAGAATGGTTGATCAGACCTTGATCCACCATGAGGCCTGGTCTCAGACCGAGCGGCGGGGGCGTTGACCCCCGAAACCCTCTCCAGGTAAACCCCAGGTCTTCTCACTTACACGCACACCACACCACGGTAAGATGCGTCAGGACCCACAAGAGAGCTGTGGTAAGATGCGTCAGGACCCACAAGAGAGTTGCGGTAAGATGCGTCAGGACCCACAAGAGAGCTGCGGTAAGATGCGTCAGGACCCACAAGAGAGCTGCGGTAAGATGCGTCAGGACCCAGAAAGACTCTGGAAACACTGCCCAACAAATAGCTGAACACTCTCCCCAACATACACGATATGAAGCAGCTTCGCTGCACTACTGCCAAGACAATAAAACTATCACAGCCATACAATAGACATTCTCGAATTCAGGACCCGAACGTCACACATAATTTATATTTAGAGGGAAGCGCTAAACTTATAATAATTATACAGCGTCTGGGTAATGGAAGGCAGTCAGGTTCAATCCAGATGGAAGACAGCTCCAGTGCTTTATATCAAGAGCCCTTCGCTATAATCAATCCCCTTGAAGGAAATGCAATTAACAGCATCTTCACCCACTGTAGCCTTCACCAGGGTGCCTTGATGACGGTGGACAGCTACCCTCCCTCCAGGCCACGGGTGGAAGAGAGCCGCCACTAGCTGCCTTCCACACTACACTAAGTACATCACCAGCGTAGATTAAAACATCATCCTTACGCTATTATTATTGGTTAATCGGGTTTAAATCCTATTGACTACATTAGGATCATTAAGACTGCACATAACATTCACCACCAGACCAGAATAATCTCCAAAACAGGGATTAAACAAACTGTCAGCATATATAAGCGGAGAAAAATACAAACCTTATGGTACATAGTATGTGTATTATTATTATTATTATTATTATTATTATTATTATTATTATTATTATTATTATTATTATTATTATTATTATTATTATTATTATTATTTTTATTATTATTATTATTATTATTATTATTATTATTATTATTATTATTATTATTATTATTATTATTATTATTATTATTATTATTATTATTATTATTATTATATTTATATTAAATTTAGAGGAAGCGTTAAATCCTTAGGGCCGTATAGTGCCTGCAGGGATGGGACGCACTCAGGTTGAATCTATGAGAGAAAGGGCTCAGTTCCTGCCATCAAGAGACCCCCATCAGCATCAACAACCACCCACCAGCATCAACAACCACTCACCAGCATCAAGGAGCCCGTGGAGGCTAGTGAAACGCCATAAGGACCCTCCATTAAGTTAATAAAGACAATATGAGGTTTATAGCATTTTACTGACAAGTCGTTTCGCCCACAAGGGGCTTTATTAACGTAAGTCACTGGTGGGCAAAACCTCTATGTAAAATGTGATAAACCAAATATCGTGGCTTTTTTTATTTTAGTCTACTTGTGGGTATATTACCTCTCATACAAAACACCAACATGGATGCCTAGTTCACTCTCTTTACTACTCATGATATGAATTTTGTCTGACACCACAGGTTACCTTCACCACTAGGATCACGAATGTCAGCAAATAACGTTAGTACTTGCAAGCGTAGTTCTGACACCGTCATGGCGGGACTCCGATCCTCTCCCGTGACTTTATCAACGATTTACCCACCTTGATTTGTCTTAATTTTCGAATATAGCACTGAGTACTTTTAACTAATATTCGTGAGCAGTCTTACAAAATTTAAACTTTGAAAT
>NC_091304.1:23543114-23563114 GCF_038502225.1 Cherax quadricarinatus
GTTATATCCACACAGTGTACAGTGTCGTAGTTATATCAACACATGTACAGTGTCGTAGTTATATCAACACAATGTACAGTGTCGTAGTTATATCAACACAATGTACAGTGTCGTAGTTATATCCACACAATGTACAGTGTCGTAGTTATATCCACACAATGTACAGTGTCGTAGTTATATCCACACAATGTACAGTGTCGTAGTTATATCAACACATGTACAGTGTCGTAGTTATATCAACACATGTACAGTGTCGTAGTTATACCCACACAATATACAGTGTCGTAGTTATATCAACACATGCACAGTGTCGTAGTTATACCCACACAATGTACAGTGTCGTAGTTACATCCACACAAAGTACATTGTAGTAGTTATATCCACATAATGTACAGTGTCGTAGTTGTATCCACACAAAGTACATTGTAGTAGTTATATCCACACAAAGTACATTGTAGTAGTTATATCCACACAAATTACATTGTAGTAGTTATATCCACATAATGTACAGTGTCGTAGTTATTTCCAGACAATGTACAGTGTTGTAGTTACATCCACACAAAGTACATTGTAGTAGTTATATCCACACAAAGTACATTGTAGTAGTTATATCCACACAAAGTACATTGTAGTAGTTATATCCACATAATGTACAGTGTCGTAGTTATATCCACACAAAGTACATTGTAGTAGTTATATCCACACAAAGTACATTGTAGTAGTTATATCCACACAAAGTACATTGTAGTAGTTATATCCACATAATGTACAGTGTCGTAGTTATACCCACACAATGTACAGTGTCGTAGTTACATCCACACAAAGTACATTGTAGTAGTTATATCCACATACTGCGCTTTGTAAACAAACCATACCACGGGTGGGGTTTGTACCCGCGGTCAGAGTCTCAAAACTTCAGAAATTATGACGAATCTTTGCGTTACTGCAAACATCAGTACACAGGTGTGGTGTGACTCACACACATGTCTTACAGGTGTGGTGTGACTCACACACATGTCTTACAGGTGTGGTGTGACTCACAACATGTCTTGCAGGAGTGGTGTGACTCACAACATGTCTTGCAGGGGTGGTGTGACTCACAACATGTCTTGCAGGGGTGGTGTGACTCACACGTATGTCTTACAGGGGTGGTGTGACTCACACACATGTCTTACAGGTGTGGTGTGACTCACACACATGTCTTACAGGTGTGGTGTGACTCACACACATGTCTTACAGGTGTGGTGTGACTCACACACATGTCTTACAAGGGTAGTGCGACTCACACACATGTCTTACAGGGGTGGTGTGACACACACATGTCTTACAGGGGTGGTGTGACTCACACATATGTGTTGCAGGTGTGGTGTGACTCTCACATGTGCTGCAAGTGCTGAGCCACTCACACACATGTGTTGCAGGTGTGGTGTGACTCACACACATGTGATGCAGGTGAGGTGTGACTAACACATGTGCTGCAGGTGTGGTATTACTCACATGTGTTGCAGGTGTGGTGTGGCTCACACATATGTGTTACAGGTGTGGTGTGACTCACACATATGTGTTGCAGGTGACGTGTGACTCACACATGTGCTGCAGGTGTGGTGTGACTCACACACATGTGTTGAAGGTGTGTTGTGACTCGCACACTTGTGTAGCAGGTGTGGTGTGACTCACAAACATGTGCTGCAGGTGTGGTGTAACTCACACACATGTGTTGCAAGTGTGGTGTGACTCACACACTTGTGTTGCAGGAGTGGCGTGACTCACAAGCATGTATTGAAGGTGTGGTGTGACTCACACACTTGTGTTGCAGGAGTGGCGTGACTCACAAGCATGTATTGAAGGTGTGGTGTGACTCACACACATGTGTTGCAGGTGTGGTGTGACTCACACACATGTGTTGCAGGTATGCTGTGACACACATGTACTGCAGGTGTGGTGTGACGCACACAGATGTGTTGCAGGTATGGTGTGACCCACACACTTGTTGCAGGTGTGGTGTGACTCACACACTTGTGTTGCAGGTGTATTGTGACTCACACATGTACTGCAGGTGTGGTGTGACTCACACACATGTGTTGCAGGTGTGGTGTGACTCACATATATGTATTGCAGGTGTAATGTGACTCACATATTTGCTGCAGACGTGGTGTGACTCACACACGTGCTTCAGGTGTGGTGTGACTCACACATATGTTGCAAGTGTGATGTGACTCACACACGTGTTTCAGCTGTGATGTGACTCACACATGTGTTGTAGGGGTCGTGTGACTCACAAATGTGCTGCAGGTGTGATGTGACTCACACGTGCGTTGCAGGTGTGGTGTGACTCACACACTTGTGTTGCAGGTGTATTGTGACTCACACATGTACTGCAGGTGTGGTGTGACTCACACACATGTGTTGCAGGTGTGGTGTGACTCACATATATGTATTGCAGGTGTAATGTGACTCAAATATTTGCTGCAGACGTGGTGTGACTCACACACGTGCTTCAGGTATGGTGTGACTCACACATATGTTGCAAGTGTGATGTGACTCACACACGTGTTTCAGCTGTGATGTGACTCACACATGTGTTGTAGGGGTCGTGTGACTCACAAATGTGCTGCAGGTGTGATGTGACTCACACGTGCGTTGCAGGTGTGGTTTGACTCACATGTGTTACAGGTATTGTGTGAATCACACATATGTTGCAGGTGTGGTGTGACTCACATGTGTTGCAGCTGTGGTGTGATTCACATGTGCTGCAGGTGTGATGTGACTCACACATGCGTTGCAGATGTGGTGTGACTCACATACATGTGTTGTAGGTATGGTGTGACTCACACATGTGTTGCAGGTTTTGTGTGATTCACACGTGCTGTAGGTGTGATGACTCACACATGCGTTGCAGGTGTGATGTATCTCATATACATGTGTTTTAGATATGGTGTGACTCTCACTTGTGTTGCAGGAGTGGTATGAATCACATGTGCTGCAGATGTGATGTGACTCACACACATGTGCTGTAGTTGTAAAGTGACACACACATGTGCTGCAGGTGTGTTGTGACTCACACATGTGTTGCAGGTGAGGTGTGACTCACACATGTGTTGCAGGTGTGATGTGACTCACACACGTGTGTTGCAGGTGTGGTGTGACTCACACATGTGCTGCAGGTGTGATGTAGCTCGCACATGTGTTGCAGGTGTGATGTGGCTCACACACGTGCTCCAGGTGTGATGTGACTCACACGTCTGGTGCAGGTGTGGTGTGACTTACACACATGTGTTGCAGGTGTGGTGTGACTCACAAACATCTGCTGCAAGTGTGGTGTGAACACATGTGTTGCAGGTGTGGTGTGACTCACACATGTGTGTCAGGTATTGATGAGACCCACATATGTGCTACAGATGTGGTGTGACTCACACATGTGTTGCAGGTGTGGTTTAACTCACACACATTTGTTGTAGGTGTGGTATGACTCACATACTCGTGTCGCAGGTGTGGTGTGACTCACAAACTTGTGTTCAAGGTGTGGTGTGACTCACACACATGTGTTGCAGGTGTGGTGTGACTCACACACATGTGCTGTAGTTGTGGTGTGACTCACGCACATGTGTTGCAGGTGTGGTGTGACTCACACACATGTGTTGCAGGTATGTTGTGACTCACACATGTACTGCAGATGTGGTGTGACGCACACACATGTGTTGCAAGTGTGGCGTGACCCACACACGTGTTCAGGTATGGTGTGACTCACACACATGTGTTGCAAGAGTGGTGTGAATCACATGTGCTGCAGGTGTGATGTGACTCACTCACATGTGATGTAGTTGTGGTGTGACTCACACATGTGCTGCAGGTGTGATGTGACTCACACATGTGTTGCAGGTGAGGTGTAACTCACACATGTGTTGCAGGTGTGATGTGACTCACACACGTGTGTTGCAGGTGTGGTGTGATTCACACATGTGTTGCAGGTGTGATGTAGCTCGCACATGTGTTGCAGGTGTGGTGTGGCTCACACATGTGCTCCATGTGTGATGTGACTCACACGTGTGGTGCAGGTGTGGTGTGACTTACATACATGTGTTGCAGATGTGGTGTAACTCACACACATGTGTTGCAGGTGTGGTGTGACTCACACACATGTGTTGCAGGTGTGGTGTGACTCACACATATCTGCTGCAGGTGTGGTGTGAATCACACATGTGTTGCAGGTGTGGTGTGACTCACACATGTGTGTCAGGTGATGTGAGACTCACACATGTGCTACAGACGTGATGTGACTCACACATGTCTTGCAGGTGTGATGTGACTCACACACTTATGTTGCAGCTGTGGTGTGCCTCACACACATGTGTTGCAAATGTGGTGTAACTCGCACACACGTGTTGCAGGTCTGGTGTAACTCACACACATGTGTTGCAGGTGTGGTGTGACTCACACATGTTCTGCAGGTGTGATATGACTCGCACATGTTCTGAACGTGTTGTGTGACACACAAATATGTGCTGCAGGTGTGGTGTGACTCACACACATGCTGCAGGTGTGGTGTGACTCACACACATGCTGCGGGTGTCGTGTACCTCGCACATGTGTTGCAGACGTGGTGTGGCTCACACATGTGCTCCAGGTGTGATGTGACTCACACGTGTGTTGTGTTGCAGGTGTGGTGAGACTAACACACAAGTGTTGCAGGTGTGGTGTAATTCACAAACATTGTGTTGCAGGTGTGATGTGTCTCACACACATCTGTTGCAGGTGTAGTGTGAATAACACATGTGTTGCATGTGTGATGTGAGTCACACATTTGTATCAGGTGTTGTGAGACTCACACAAGTGCTACAGGTGTGATGTGACTCACACATGTGTTGCAGGTGTGATGTGACACACACGTGTTACAGGTGTGATGTGACTCACAAACATGTGTTGCAGGTGTGGTGTAACTCTCATACATGTGTTGCAGGTGTGGTGTAACTCACACACATATGTTGCAGGTGTAGTGAGGCTCACACATATGTGTTGCAGGTGTGGTGTGACACACACATATGTGCTGCAGGTGTGGTGTAACCCACACATATGTTGCAGGTGTGATGTGACTCACACATGTATTGCAGGTTCGATGTGCCTCACGCACATGTGTTGCAGGTGTGGTGTAACTCACACACGTGTTGCAGGGGTGATGTGACTCGCACTCATGCTGCAGGTGTGATGTGACTCACACACATGTGTTGCAGGTGTGGTGTGACTCACACATGTGCTGCAGGTGTGGTTTCGCTTACACACATGTGTTGCAGGTGTGGTGTGACTCACACACATATGTTGCAGGTGAAGTGTGGCTCACACATGTGCTGCAGGTGTGGTATGACTCACATGTGTGGCAGGTGTGGTGTGACTCACACATATGTGTTGCAGGTGTGGTGTGACTCATACATATGTGTTGCAGGTGTTGTGTGACTCACACATATGTGTTGCAGAGGTGGAGTGACTCACACACATGTGTTGCAGGTGTGGTGTGACTCACATAAGTGCTGCAGGTGTGACATGACTCACAAATGTTATGAACGTGTGTGGTATGACGCACATATATGTGCTGCAGGTGTGGTGTGATTCACACACATGCTGCAGGTGTGATGTGACTCACATATGTGTTGCAGGTTCGATATGCCTCACACATATGTGTTGCATGTGTGGTGTAACTCACACATATGTGTTGCAAGGGTGGTGTGACTCACACACATGCTGCAGGTGTGATGTGACTCACACACACGTGTTGCAGGTGTGGTGTGCCTCACACGCATGTGTTGCAGGTATGTTGTGACTCACACATGTACTGCAGATGTGGTGTGACGCACACGCATGTGTTGCAAGTGTGGCGTGACCCACACACATGTGTTCAGGAATGGTGTGACTCACACACATGTGTTGCAGGAGTGGTGTGAATCACATGTGCTGCAGGTGTGATGTGACTCACTCACATGTGCTGTAGTTGTGGTGTGACTCACACATGTGCTGCAGGTGTGATATGACTCACACATGTGTTGCAGGTGAGGTGTGACTCACACATGTGTTGCAGGTGTGATGTGACTCACACACGTGTGTTGCAGGTGTGGTATGATTCACACATGTGCTGCAGGTGTGATGTAGCTCGCACATGTGTTGCAGGTGTGGTGTGGCTCACACATGTGCTCCATGTGTGATGTGACTCACACGTTTGGTGCAGGTGTGGTGTGACTTACACACATGTGTTGCAGATGTGGTGTAACTCACACACATGTGTTGCAGGTGTGGTGTGACTCACACACATGTGTTGCAGGTGTGGTGTGACTCACACATATCTGCTGCAGGTGTGGTGTGAATCACACATGTGTTGCAGGTGTGGTGTGACTCACACATGTGTGTCAGGTGATGTGAGACTCACACATGTGCTACAGACGTGATGTGACTCACACATGTGTTGCAGGTGTGATGTGACTCACACACTTATGTTGCAGCTGTGGTGTGCCTCACACACATGTGTTGCAAATGTGGTGTAACTCGCACACACGTGTTGCAGGTCTGGTGTAACTCACACACATGTGTTGCAGGTGTGGTGTGACTCACACATGTTCTGCAGGTGTGATATGACTCGCACATGTTCTGAACGTGTTGTGTGACACACAAATATGTGCTGCAGGTGTGGTGTGACTCACACACATGCTGCAGGTGTGGTGTGACTCACACACATGCTGCAGGTGTCGTGTACCTCGCACATGTGTTGCAGACGTGGTGTGGCTCACACATGTGCTCCAGGTGTGATGTGACTCACACGTGTGTTGTGTTGCAGGTGTGGTGAGACTAACACACAAGTGTTGCAGGTGTGGTGTAATTCACAAACATTGTGTTGCAGGTGTGATGTGTCTCACACACATCTGTTGCAGGTGTAGTGTGAATAACACATGTGTTGCATGTGTGATGTGAGTCACACATTTGTATCAGGTGTTGTGAGACTCACACAAGTGCTACAGGTGTGATGTGACTCACACATGTGTTGCAGGTGTGATGTGACACACACGTGTTACAGGTGTGATGTGACTCACAAACATGTGTTGCAGGTGTGGTGTAACTCTCACACATGTGTTGCAGGTGTGGTGTAACTCACACACATATGTTGCAGGTGTAGTGAGGCTCACACATATGTGTTGCAGGTGTGGTGTGACACACACATATGTGCTGCAGGTGTGGTGTAACCCACACATATGTTGCAGGTGTGATGTGACTCACACATGTATTGCAGGTTCGATGTGCCTCACGCACATGTGTTGCAGGTGTGGTGTAACTCACACACGTGTTGCAGGGGTGATGTGACTCGCACTCATGCTGCAGGTGTGATGTGACTCACACACATGTGTTGCAGGTGTGGTGTGACTCACACATGTGCTGCAGGTGTGGTTTCGCTTACACACATGTGTTGCAGGTGTGGTGTGACTCACACACATATGTTGCAGGTGAAGTGTGGCTCACACATGTGCTGCAGGTGTGGTATGACTCACATGTGTGGCAGGTGTGGTGTGACTCACACATATGTGTTGCAGGTGTGGTGTGACTCATACATATGTGTTGCAGGTGTTGTGTGACTCACACATATGTGTTGCAGAGGTGGAGTGACTCACACACATGTGTTGCAGGTGTGGTGTGACTCACATAAGTGCTGCAGGTGTGACATGACTCACAAATGTTATGAACGTGTGTGGTATGACGCACATATATGTGCTGCAGGTGTGGTGTGATTCACACACATGCTGCAGGTGTGATGTGACTCACACATGTGTTGCAGGTTCGATATGCCTCACACATATGTGTTGCATGTGTGGTGTAACTCACACATATGTGTTGCAAGGGTGGTGTGACTCACACACATGCTGCAGGTGTGATGTGACTCACACACACGTGTTGCAGGTGTGGTGTGCCTCACACGCATGTGATGCAGGTGTTGTGTAACTCACACACATGTGTTTCAGGGGTGGTGTGACTCACACATGTGCAGCCAGAGTGATGTCGCTCACACACATGTGTTGCAGGTGTGGTGTGACTCACACATGTGCTGCAGGTGTGGTGTGACTCACACACACATGTGTTGCAGGTGAGGTGTGGCTCACACATGTACTGCAGGTGTGGTGTGACTCACATGTGTTGCAGGTGTGGTGTGACTCACATATGTGTTGCAGGTGACGTGTGATTCACACACATGTGTTGCAGGTGTGGTGTGACTCAGACATCTGTGTTACATGTGTGATGTGAATCACACACACGTATTGCAGGTGTGATGTGACTCACGCATGTGTTGCAGATGTTGTGTGACTCACACATGTGCTGCAGTTGTGGTGTGACTCACATACATGTGTCTCAGTTGTGGTGTGACTCGCACATGTGTTGCAGGTGTGGTGTGATTCGCACATGTGCTGTAGGTGTGATGTGGCTCACACATGTGTTGCAGGTGTGATGTGACTCACACACATGTGCTGCAGGTGTGATGTGACTCATACACATGTGTTGCAGGTGTGATGTGACACACATTTGTTGCACGTGTGGTGTGACTCACACATGTGCTGCAGGCATGATGTGACTCACACATGTGCTGCAGGTGTGGTGTGACTCACATGTGTTGCTGGTGTGGTGTGATTCACACATCTGCGTTACAGGTGTGGTGATACTCAAACATCTACCTTACAGCTGTGATGTGACTCATACACGTGCTGCAGGTGTGATGTGATTCTCACACATGTGCTGCAGGTGTGATGTGATTCATACATGTGTGTTACAGCAGTGGTGCTATTCAAACATCTGTGTTACAGTTGCGATGTAACTCATACATCTGTGATGCAGGTGTGATGTGACTCCTGACATGTTTTACATGTGTGATGTGAATCACACATCTGTTACAGGCGTGGTGACTCACAACTGTGCAGCACGTGTGGTGTGACTCACATATCTGTGTTACAGGCGTTGCGTGGCTCACATATGTACAGCAGGTGTGGTGTGACCTACACCTTCGTACTTCAGGTGTTGTGTAACAAACATACCCGTGTTACAGGTGTGGAGTACACTCACACACCTGTGCTGCAGGTGTGGTAGGACTCAAACATCTGTGCTCCAGGAGTAGTGTGCCACACATGTGCTTAAGGTGTGGTGTGACTTACACACCTGTTCTACAGCTGTGGAATGACAGACACACCTGTGCTAGAGGTGTGGTGTGACTCACACAGTTGTGCTCTAGGTTGAATGTGACTCGCACACCTGTTCTGCAAGTGTAGTGTGACTCACACATCTGCTGCAGGTGTGGTGTGACTCATATATATGCACTGCAGGTGTGTTGTGGCACACATCTGTGCTGCAGGTGTGGTGTAACACACATCTGTGCTGAATGTTGTGTGATTCACACATCTGTGCCGAAAATGGGGTGAAACCCACATATATGTGCTGCAGGTGTGGTGTAACTTTAACAGCTGTACTGCAGATGTGGTATGACTCACACGTGTGTGCTGCAGGTGTAGAGTAACTCACACACCTGCCCTGCAAGTGTGGTGTGACTCACACATCTGTGCTTCAGGTGTGGAATTACTCACACATCAGTGTTGCAGGTATGATGTAACACACTCACATCTGTGCTGCAGGTTTGGTGTAACTCACACATCTGTGCTACAGGTATCGTGTGATTCACACATGTGTGCTGCTGGTGTGGTGTATCTCATTCATCTTTTCTGCAGGTGTGGTGTAACTCACACATCTGTGCTGCAGGTCTGGTGTAAGTCATACATCTGTGCTGCAGATGCGGTGTAACTCATTCATCTGAGCTGCAGGTGTGGTGTAATTCACACATCTGTACTGCAGGTGTGGTGTAACTTAAACATCTGTGCTGCAGGTATGATGCAACTGAAACATCTGTGCTGCTGGTGTGCTGTAAGTCACACATCTGTGCTGCGGGTGGGGTGTAACTCACACATCTGTGTTGAAGGTGTTGTGTAACTCACACACTTCTGTTGCATGTGTGGCGTAACTCACACATCTGTGCTGCAGGTGTGGTATAACTTACACCTCAGTGCTGCAGGTGTGGTGTAACTCATACATCTGTGCTGCAGGTGTGGTGTAACTCACACATCTGAGCTGCAGGTGTGGTGTAACTCAGACATCTGCGCTGCAGGTTTTGTGTGACTCACACATCTGTGCTGATGGTGTGGTGTGACTCACACTTCTGTGCTGAAGGTGTGGTGTAACTCACACATCCGTGATGCAGGTGTGGTGTATGTGTGCTGCAGGTGTGGTGCAAGTTTGATGCAGGTGTGGTGCAGGTGTGGTATAATTTAGACATCTGAGGAGCAGGTGTGGTGTAACTCACCCATCTCTGCTGCAGGTGTGGCGTGACTCACACGTCTGTGCTGCAGGTGTGTTGTAAGTCACACATCTGTGCTTCAAGTGTGATGCAGGTGTGCTGCAGGTGTGGTGTATGTTTGCTGCAAGTGTAGTGCAGGTGTGATGCATGTGTGGTGCAGGTGTGGTGCAGGTGTGATGCAGGTTTGCTGCAGGTGTGATGCAGGCGTGATGCAGGTTTGCTGCAGGTGTGATGCAGGTGTGATGCAGGTGTGGTGTAGGTGTGGTGCAGGTGTCGTGCAAGTGTGATGCAAGTGTGGTGCAGGTGTGGTGCAGGCGTGGTGCAGGTGTGCGGCAGGTGTGCTGCAGGTGTGGTGTAGGTGTGCTGCAGATGTACTGCAGGTGTGCTGCAGGTGTGCTGCATGTGTGGTGCAGGTGTGGTGCAGATGTGGTGTTGCTAATTCATTTCCATATGAACACCTCAATTTTTATAACTTGAATAAACTCAATCAACAGCGGTCGTGTGTATCAATAACAGTGATATACGCCAGTGGTGGGTTAAATATGCGCCAGTGGTGGATTAAATATTCGCCAGTGGTGGGTTAAATATATGCCATTGGTTGGTTATATATGTGCCAATGGTGGGTTAAATATACGCCAGTGGTGGGTTAAATATAAGAACATAAAAACATAAGAAGAAACACTGCAACAGGCCTACTGGCCTATACGAAGCTGGTCCAGTTCTCCCACCGGCTTAAGCCATGCCTTGATCTAGTGAGGTCAGACACGTCACTTAAGGGAGGAGAACGGCATCCGACCTAGTAGCACAAGCTAGCCAGGTCCAACTCACACCCACCCACATCCACTCATCTATTTATCCAACCTATTTTTAAAACTGCACAACGTCTTAGCTTCTATGACGGTACTCGGGAGTTTGTTCCACTCATCCACAACTCTATTACATAAGAACATAAGAAAGGAGGAACACTGCAGCAGGCCTGTTGGCCCATACTAGGCAGGTCCTTTACAATTCATCCCAATAACAAACATTTGACCAACCCAATTTTCAATGCTACCCAAGAAGGAAATAAATGGTATAAAATACCGACACAATGGAAATATAAACACAAATGCAGTATAATGTGATCCTTTATTGACAACGTTTCACCCACACAGTGGGCTTTTTCAAGTCACACACGGATCTACCTGTAGATCCGTGTGTGACTTCAAAAAGCCCACTGTGTGAGTGAAACGTTGTCAATAAAGGATCACATTATACTGCATTTGTGTTTATATTTCGCTACCCAAGAAACAAGCTCTGATGTGCAAGTCCCACTCAAATCCAACCCCTCCCACTCATGTACTTATCCAACCTAAATTTGAAACTACCCAAAGTCCTAGCCTCAATAACCCAACTAGGTAGACTGTTCCACTCATCAACTACCCTATTTCCAAACCAATACTTTCCTATGTCCTTTCTAAATCTAAACTTATCTAATTTAAATCCATTACTTCGGGTTCTCTCTTGGAGAGATATCCTCAAGACCTTGTTAATATCCCCTTTATTAATACCTATCTTCCACTTATACACTTCGATCAGGTCTCCCCTCATTCTTCGTCTAACAAGTGAATGTAACATAAGAACATAAGAATGTAGGAACACTGCAGAAGGCCTACTGGCCCATACGAGAGTCTTCAATCTTTCTTCATAAGGAAGATTTCTAATGCTATGTATTAATTTAGTCATCCTACGCTGAATGTTTTCTAACGAATTTATGTCCATTCTGTAATATGGAGACAAGAATTGAGCTGCATAATCTAGGTGAGGCCTTATTAATGATGTATAAAGCTGGACATATTGATAAAGCCACTGGATGGCGAAACGTCTACAATAAAGATACCCAGATGTTGCACATGTGTCTTACTCTCATCTTGTCGGTATTATATACCATTCGTACACATGTATAAAGCTGCAGTATGACCTCTGGACTTCTGTTGCATACACTTCTTGATATAAATCCCAGTAATCTATTTGCCTTATTACGTACGCTTAGGCATTGCTGTCTTGGTTTAAGGTTGCTGCTTACCATAACCCCCAAGTCCTTTTCGCAATCTGTATGGCTAAGTTCTACATTATTTAACTTATAAGTGCTAGGGTTATGGACACTCCCGAGCTTCAGAACCTTGCATTTATCTACATTGAACTGCATCTGCCACTTTTCTGACCAAGAGTAGAGTTTGTCTAAATCCTCCTGAAGTTCCCTAACATCTACGTTTGAATCAATTATCCTACCTATCTTCGTGTCATCGGCGAATTTGCTCATATCACTAGTAATTCCTTCATCAAGATCATTGATATATATTATAAACAACAACGGGCCCAAGACTGATCCCTGTGGAACGCCACTTGTTACTGATCCCCACTCAGATTTAACCCCATCTATGGACACTCTCTGCTTCCTGTCTGTCAGCCATGATTCGATCCACGAGAGCACCCTTCCCCCAATGCCATGAGCTGCTACTTTCTTCAACAGTCTTTGGTGCGGAACTCTATCAAATGCCTTACTAAAATCTTAGTAAATAATATCAAATTCTTTATCGTGGTCAACAGCCTCAAAAGCTTTACTGAAGAAAGTTAATAAATTAGTTAAACAAGACCGGCCTCTTGTGAATCCATGCTGAGTATCATTAATCAAGCTATGCTTATCGAGATGGCTTCTTATAATCTGAGCTATAATTGACTCTAGTAATTTGCCTACAATTGAGGTCAGGCTTATTGGGCGGTAATTTGACGGTAACGACTTGTCCAATGTTTTAAAAATAGGAATTACATTAGCCATCTTCCACATATCAGACACTACACCTGTTTGAAGAGATAAATTAAAAATATTAGTTAACGGTTCAGAGACTTCCATTTTGCATTCCTTTAGAACCCTTGAAGAAACCTCATCAGGACCCGGTGACTTATTTTGCTTCAGTCGGTCTATCTGCTTCACAACCATTTCACTAGTGACTGTGATGTTACATAATTTATCTTCTTCTGGCCCACTATAAAAATTAATTACCGGAATATTATTAGTGTCTTCCTGCGTAAAAACGGAGAGAAAATAATTATTTAAAATCGAGCACATTTCATTCTCTTTGTCAGTAAGATGCCCATGTGATGAATGGTTTTGAAAACTGACAAGTTGAAGAATTGAGACACTTATGCAACACATGGGAATCTTTATTGAAGAAACGTTTCGCCACACAGTGGCTTCATCAGTCCAATACAAAGTAGAAATGGGTAAGGAGAGTAGAAGTATGAGGTAATCAGTCCCTCAACCTGGATTCGATGTGTTCAGTCCATCACTCTTGTAGTAAGTGCAGCATAGGGCCAGAGAGGTGGCTTATATCTGTCAGACACTGCAACATCATGGGATCTTGGTACAAAGACTTCAACGCTTGCCCAACCTTTGAACGACGACCTACTTACACTAGTGGCAGGTCCCACTGTGATCCCGCCTCCTCCTGCTTCAACTCATCTCACCGCAGTATATAAGCCACCTCTCTGGCCCTATGCTGCACTTACTACAAGAGTGATGGACTGAACACATCGAATCCAGGTTGAGCGACTGATTACCTCATACTTCTACTCTCCTTACCCATTTCTACTTTGTATTGGACTGATGAAGCCACTGTGTGGCGAAAACTCTGTTAGAAAACCAGTACTTACCTATTTCCTTTCTAAATCTAAATTTATCCAACTTAAATCCATTAATCCTGGTTCTTACCTGGTTCGACACCCTCAGTACTTTATTAATGTCTCCCTTGTTTATGCCCGTCATCCACTTCTACACTTCAATGATATCTCCCCTCATTCTACGCCTCTCCAGAGAGTGGAGATTTAAGGCTTTAAGTCTATCTTCATACGGGAGGTTCCTTACACAGTAAATCATTTTAGTCATTCTTCTCTGTATGTTCTCTAATGAGTCTCTGTCCATCCTGTAGTAAGGGGACCAAAACTGAGCAGCATAATCTAAATGAGGCCTCACTAGTGATGTATAGAGCTGTAAAATAACTTTTGGACTTCTGTTACTTATACTTCTTGAGATAAATCCAAGTAATCTGTTGGCCTTGTTGCGCACACTAAGGCACTGCTGTCTTGGCTTTAGATTTCTGCTTACCATGACTCCCAAGTCTTTTTCACATTCTGTATGATCAAGCTCTACTTCACCTAGATTATAGCTTCGAGGGTTATTTTCATTACCAAGGGCAAGTACCTTACACTTATCCACATTAAACTTCATCTGCCATTTTTCAGACCAAGACATTAATTTGTTCAAATCGTCCTGGAGTTCATTGATATCCTCCTCAGAGTGAATTATACGGCCTATCTTTGTATCATCAACAAACTTACTCATGTGTAAGAATGGTATATAATACCGACAAGATGAAATTAAGACACATGTGCAACATCTGGGTATCTTTATTGTAGACGTTTCGCCAACCAGTGGCTTTATCAATACAAATTCTAGGACATAACTTGAAGACAGTAGGACTATATACAGAAGATGAGGTAATCAGTCCCTCAACCTAGGAGTAGGTGCGAAGAGCACCGCAGTCGTGGAGATTCTGAAGCAGAAGCAAGGAGCCTGGCGTTTATATAGTAACGTCAGGTGTAACATTAAAATGGTATAAAATACCGACAGGTTGTTACGTAAGACACATATGCAACAGTTAGGTATCTTTATTTCGAAACGTTTCGCCTACACAGTAGGCTTCTTCAGTCGAGTACAGAAAAGTTGATAGAAGCAGAAGAGACTTGAAGACGATGTAATCAGTCCATCACCCTTAAAGTTTTGAGGTGGTCAGTCCCTCAGTCTGGAGAAGAGCATTGTTTCATAGTCTGAAACAATATGGAGTTGAAGTGACAGGCTGGAGCCTTATATAGCGACAGGAGGTGAGACGTAGGTCACTAGTAGAAGTAAGGGACCTGACCTCCCAACATCTGCGTTCTTACTTCTACTAGTGACCTACGTCTCACCTCCTGGCGCTATATAAGGCTCCATCCTGTCACTTCAACTCCATATTGTTTCAGACTATGAAACAATGCTCTTCTCCAGACTGAGGGACTGACCACCTCAAAACTTTAAGGGTGATGGACTGATTACATCGTCTTCAAGTCTCTTCTGCTTCTATCAACTTTTCTGTACTCGACTGAAGAAGCCTACTGTGTAGGCGAAACGTTTCGAAATAAAGATACCTAACTGTTGCATATGTGTCTTACGTAACAACCTGTCGGTATTTTATACCATTTTAATGTTACACCTGACGTTACTATATAAACGCCAGGCTCCTTGCTTCTGCTTCAGAATCTCCACGACTGCGGTGCTCTTCGCACCTACTCCTAGGTTGAGGGACTGGTTACCTCATCTTCTGTATATAGTCCTACTGTCTTCAAGTTATGTCCTAGAATTTGTATTGATAAAGCCACTGGTTGGCGAAACGTCTACAATAAAGATACCCAGATGTTGCACATGTGTCTTAATTTCATCAAACTTACTCATGTCACTAGTAATCCCTTCATCAAGGTCATTAATGTAAATTATGAACAGGAGAGGGCCTAAAACTGATCCTTGTGGAACGCCACTAGTGACTAATCCCCATTCAGATTTCACTCCATTAAGGCTTTAAGTCTATCTTCATACGGGAGGTTCCTTACACAGTAAATCATTTTAGTCATTCTTCTCTGTATGTTCTCTAATGAGTCTATGTCCATCCTGTAGTAAGGGGACCAAAACTGAGCAGCATAATCTAAATGAGGCCTCACTAGTGATGTATAGAGCTGTAAAATAACTTTTGGACTTCTGTTACTTATACTTCTTGAAATAAATCCAAGTAATCTGTTGGCCTTGTTGCGCACACTAAGGCACTGCTGTCTTGGCTTTAGATTTCTGCTTACCATGACTCCCAAGTCTTTTTCACATTCTGTAAGACCAAGCTCTACTTCACCTAGATTATAGCTTCGAGGGTTATTTTCATTACCAAGGGCAAGTACCTTACACTTATCCACATTAAACTTCATCTGCCATTTTTCAGACCAAGACATTAATTTGCTCAAATCGTCCTGGAGTTCATTGATATCCTCCTCAGAGCGAATTATACGGCCTATCTTTGTATCATCAGCAAACTTACTCATGTCACTAGTAATCCCCTCATCAAGGTCATTAATGTAAATTATGAACAGGAGAGGGCCTAAAACTGATCCTTGTGGAACGCCACTAGTGACTAATCCCCACTCAGATTTTACTCCATTAATGTTAACTCTCTGCTTTCTATTGGTAAGCCATGCCTCAATCCATGCTAGAACTTTACCTCCTATACCATGAGCTGCCACTTTTCTTAAGAGTCTCTTGTGAGGTACTCTGTCGAAGGCTTTACTAAAATCCAAATAAACAATATCATATTCCTTATCACTGTCAACTGCCTCAAATGTTCTTTTGAAGAACGTCAGTAAGTTTGTCAGGCAGGAACGACCTCTCGTGAATCCATGCTGAGATTCATTTATCAAGTTATGCTCTTCAAGGTGACTTCTGATAATGTCAGCTATAATTGATTCTAATAACTTGCCCACTATAGATGTCAGGCTTATTGGACGGTAATTTGAAGGAGTGGACTTATCCCCTGATTTGAATATAGGAACCACATTAGCCATCTTCCACAACTCTGGCACAACACTGGTAAGGATGGACGCATTGAATACACTCGTTAGTGGCTGACTAAGCTCCATCTTGCATTCCTTAAGTACCCTTGAAAACAACTCATCGGGTCCCGGGGACTTATTTTGTTTCAGTTTGTCTATCTGTTTAATAACCATGTCCATCGTGACAGTAATATTAGTTAACTTAAATTCATCAGGAACTAAATAATTGTTAATTACTGGAATCTCATTTACATCTTCCTGTGTAAAAACTGACAAAAAATAGTCATTAAATAAGGAACACATTTCCAGTTCATTATCCGTCAGCTGTCCATTCCCAGTTTTCAGAGGTCCTACTTTTTCCTTCACCTTCGTCCTATACACTTGAAAGAACCCCTTTGGATTAGTCTTTGATTCATTAGCAACTCTAATTTCATAGTCACGTTTAGCCTTTCTAATCGCCTTTTTTACTTCTCTTTTAAACTGAACATATTGGTCAGTAAGGTTAACCTCTCCTCTTCTGATGCGCCTATAAATTCCCTTTTTCTCCCCTAATAGATGCTTTAGCCTCCTGTTAACCCATTTGGGATCGTTATTATTAGACCTAATTTCTCTCTGGGGAATGTATATACTCTGGGCACTGTGTACATTATTAAGAAAACAATCATAAAAGCAGATCCCTTCATATTCATAAGTATGATTATCGTCAATAAAATCATTAGCTAGATAACCCCAATCAAGATTAGACAGATGTTCCCTAAGTCCATTATAATCGGCAGAACGAAAATCAGGGATTTTTACTGTATTATTATTATTCTTGCATTCCCAATTAATGCTAAAAGTGATGGATTTGTGATCACTTGCGCCAAGCTCTTCAGTGACCTCCAGATTATTCACGAGTGTTTCCTTATTTGACAAGACTAGGTCTAGCAAATTATTACCACTGGTAGGCTCAGTTACGCTCTGTTTCAGAAAACAGTCCTGAACTGTTTCCATAAAGTCACTGGACTCTAGATTACCTGTCAAAGAATTCCAGTCAATTTGACTAAAGTTAAAGTCCCCTACTATGACTATGTTACTGTGTCCAGAAGCCCTAACAATTTCGTCCCAAAGAAGTCTCCCTCTATCGTGATCCAAGCCTGGAGGTCGGTATATTACACCTAGAATTAGTTTTTCTTGACCCTCCACGAACTCTACCCAAACAGACTCTGTTACTGCTCCATCTATTTTTATACCTGCTTTTATGCAACAATTAATATTTTCTCGAACATACAATGCAACTCCTCCCCCCTTCCCATTACATCTATCCACATTGAACAACTTAAATCCCTGAATATTACACTCAGCAGTCATATCCCGACTCTTTAAATCATACCACGTTTCAGTTAATGCAATGACATCAAAGTTCCCAGCACATGCTACCAAACGTAGTTCATTAATTTTATTTCTTGCACTTCGACTGTTAGCATAAAATACCATCATATGTTTTTTCTTCTGCACATTTTTCCTATTCATCTTTGTTTTTACACAATTTCTGAAATTATCATTACCCAGAGTTACTCCATGACAGTTACTTTTAAGATTCTTAATATCAGAGCATAAGTCAATATATCCATACTCATTATTTATCATTTCTAAACCCATACCTCTAACTAATCCTAGTTTAAAGTCCTAAAAACCCCCTCAACTGAGTTACCAAGAAAACCCACACCTGCCCTGGATAAGTGAATCCCATCCCTGGCATACATGTCATATCGGCCATAGAAGTTGTCCCAGTTGTCAATGAATGGTACTGCATTATCCTTACAGTGTTTATCCAGCCAACAATTAATACCAATTGCTCTGGACAGCCATTCATTGCCAACACCTCTTCTTGGCAAAATGCCACATATAACAGGGCGCCCCCCCTTCTTCCTAATTATGTCTATAGCTGTCCTGAACTTTCTAACTAAATCCTCACTTCTACGCTTGCCTACATCATTGCCTCCAGCACTGAGGCAAATAATAGGATTGATCCCATTACCGTTCATGATGTTGTCAAGCCGGCTAACAATGTCCTCCATCCCAGCCCCAGGAAAGCATACCCTCTGTCTCCTACTCCTGTCCTTCAAGCAGAATGCCCTATCCATGTATCTAACCTGGCTATCCCCAACAACAACAATATTCTTACCTTCCTTGTTGTCGTTCGTCGTGACGATCCCAGTAGTCGACTCACATTCGTCGGGTAGCACCGAGAATGCGTTGGAGGTTTCCACAGGAGTTTCCACAGCAGTCTCTTTCTTCTTCATCGTTTCTGGCTTTCCATTCGTCTTCTTGATCGTCAACTTCGTCGTCCCCTGCTGTCCAGCCACTGACCACGATCCTTTCTTGACCTGAGGACTCGAAACAGGAGGACTACTACGAATCCTCTTGTTTTCCTCGGTCAATCGCCGTATCTCCATCTTCGCTGCCCTCAATTCTTCCTTAAGTTGCTGGTAAAGTTGCTCGATGGAGGGCATCTTGGTTCAGTCCACGGGAGCACACAAGACACTTCTTCACAGAGTTAAGTACAGGTCACCACTGAGTTAAGTACAGGTCACCACTGAGTTAAGTACAGGTCACCACTGAGTTAAGTACAGGTCACTACTTTTTGGGTTAGTTTTAGAATCCCTAGCAACTTTAATTTCATAGTCCCTTTTAGCTTTTCTTATTCCATTTTTAATGTCCCTCTTAATGTCAATATACCGATTCATAAGATGACCCTCGCCTCTTTTGATACGCCTATAAATTCCTTTCTTATGCCCTAGTAGATATTTCAGCCTATTATTCATCCATTTTGGGTCATTTCTATTTGATCTAATTTCTTTATAAGGGATAAACGTTCTTTGAGCAGCATGTATAGTGCTGTATAGTGGTGGTGGTGGAAGTGTGGTGGTGGTGGTGTGATGGTGGTGGTATTGTGGTGGTGGTGGTGGTAGTGTGGTGCTGGTAGTGGTGGTGG